>NC_091977.1:113305653-113638792 GCF_044704955.1 Pristiophorus japonicus | reverse complement strand
CTCCAGTGCTGCAGTCGGTAAGTAGAAAATGTTTTAATTATTGATTTTTTAATTTTTTTATTTTTTAAGATTTTTTTTGATGATTTATTGGTTGATTTATTGATGTATTTATCATTTATTATTGATGATGGCTCTTTATTTGTAAAACTGAAGTGTTTAATGTTTGTAAACTGCCCTTTAAACCCCTCCTCCCCTGTTCCTTACGCCTGATTTTCTAAGTGTAGACAAAGTTTTTCTGAGCGTACAAAAATCTACACTTGCTCCATTCTAAGTTAGTTTAGAGTGTGTTTTCACTGCCTAAACTTTCAAAACGGGCGTAAGTGGCCGGACACGCCCCCTTTTGAAAAAAAAATTCTGTTCCAAACTGAAACTGTTCTAACTAACTAGAACTGGAGCAAACTAAATGCTGAGAATTGCAATTTCTAAGATATTCCATTCTAAACCAGTTGCTCCAAAAAAACAGGAGCAACTCAGGCCGAAACTTGTCTCATATTCTGAGAGAACCCAGGATAATATGGGTAGGTTTGGTCTTAAACTGACTTTGTCATCCCTGTCTGTCCTTCTGTTTCTGTTAGGGCCCAATAACAAGCTAATAATTGTTTCTCAAATGGAGTGTAACGAGTAGCAGCATCTGTCAATTTTCTAAACCAGAACCCTAACGGTATTCGAGTGCCATGTTGAACCTGCCACAAACTCCATACTGCAGTATCATTGGTAACGGATACCTGTAGCTCAAAAGGCTGTACAGGCACTCACGGGGCTAGGGGTAAAGCTTGGGCTATGGCTTCTTTGGCTGCATCAAAAGCCACCTGCTGTTTCTTTCCCCACTCGAAGTGGGCCTTTTTTCGTGTTACGGCATACAGCGGTTTTAATAACATCGTGAGATGAGGTATGTGTCTCCTCCAGTAACCCAGTAGTCCCACAAACCGTTGTGTCTCAGTTTTATTCATGGGGGTGGCCATTTCTTGAATTTTATTCTTCAGAGGCTCGAGTATGATGCGCTCACCCCGAGACCATTGGATCCCCAGAAACTGGACAGTCTGGCTAGGGCCCTGCACCCTTCGTCGGATTTATCTCCCAGCCCTTGTCTCGCATGTGTTGGAATAAAGTAGCTAGGGCTTCTGACACCACTGCCTCGGTGGGACTCCTTATTAGTACATCATCGATGTAGTGTGCCAGTGAGACATTAGCAGCCAACGTGCACATGTCCAGGTCCCGGGCCACCAATCTGTGGCATAGGGTAGGGCTATGTAGGTAACCTTGAGGTAGGCGTTTAAACGTGTATTGCCTCCCTTCCCAAGTGAATGCAAACTGGTCCTGGGATTCTTCCGTTATTTGAATGGAGAAAAAGGCATTGGCCAGGTCGATTACCGCATACCACTCCACACCTTCTTCAGACAGCCGCTCTGTTATAGTTACTACATCTGGGACAGAGGTTGCCAGGGGAGGGACAAATTTGTTCAGTTGTCGGTAGTCCACAGTCATCCTCCCACTTTTGTTGGGTTTCTGCACAGGCCAAACAGGGCTATTGTAGGGGGACACAGCATGTCTAATGATACCCGCCTCCAAGAGCCCTTGTATGGTTTCCCCTATTTCTTTGTGTCCCCCAGGTATTTGGTACTGTTTCATAGTCACTATACGCGATGGTCGTGGTATTACCATTGGTTCCCACTTTGCTTCCCCTGCAATCACAGTGATCACCCGTATCCCGAATGAGAATCGCCTGAACGAGGTCTGTGTGTGGTTCCCTTTAAAAGGTCCATCCCAATAATTAAGACTGTTACCCAGCGTGGAGGCCCATTTCCCAACGCCATTCTGATAGTTGTTCAGACAGCGGGCGTTTCTGCCCCTCCGAACCCATTAATCATCATACGGGTCCCTGTGTGTTTCCTAGGATTTCCATGGATAATAGTAACTTCTGCCCCTGTGTCTAGTAAAGCAACATCTCTTTGTATGTTCCCCCCCCCCGTCAATGTATCGTAATCGGAATGTGTGGCCTCAGGTCCCCGGGAGCTTGGGTTGATGTGGTTCTAACGGGGAGTACTCCTGGATCCCAGCCACACCCCTAGTCGAGGGGATTACTAGCCTTCCACAGCTCTTCTACGTTGGGGTATAGGCTAGCGGGAGGTGGTTTCTCCGCATCTGCAGACTTATTGCTATCCGACTTAGTTTTCCTTACCTCCCTCCTTTCACCCTTCCCTGTTCCCGGGACGCAGTGTTGCTTCCACATAGAATACATCGCTCCTGTTGGGATTCCATCAATTTTTTCCTTGGGGACCCCTGTCTTCAGTAAAGCCGCGAACATGTCCCTCCGCGTAATTCTTTTTTTTGTCTTTCCTGACTCTGTATCTTTCCCAGAGGTCGAACCTTGTCGCTGGTCCCGATCCCCCTCTACATTAGCTGTTCTTGACTCTCGCACACTATCTTCCACATCCTCTAACTGTCCTAACAATAGGCAAGCATGCCCCACCCGCTGCCCTTGGGCTGGTCCCAATAATGCGAGTAGCGCACCCCTCATCATAGGAGGGCCACTCTTCATCAGCCTGCTCCCCATTCCTGCCGTAAACAGCTCCTGATCTGGTTGGTGATATAATCCTCCCTGTGCTGCCATGTTGCACAACTGTATCGCACCCTCCGCCATAGTATTCCAAGGTTTTACCTCCCCTTCCCAATCAACAGCAGAGGGATACTTTTGCCGGACCCCTATAGTAACCATGTCCCATAGCGAACCTGTGCCCTGGACATTCCGTAGCACTGCTGTGATATGGTGGTCCATAATCATAGTCCCCATTTTTGTTAACTCTTCGGGGTTAAGTATTACGCCTGATGCTTCCTGATCCCAAATCCGGGTTAGCCATTCTGAAAATGATTCCCCGGGTTTTTGGCGAAATCGAGACCCTATTTCTTGTAACTCACTAGTGGTGAAGTCACGCACCCCTCTAGTGGTCACCGGTTGTTCCCCATCTTGCTGTTTCATCTTATTTGTCATAAAGGGTCTAGCTTCCGTGTCGAGTTTTGACTTTCCAAAATCTTAACAGCTGTTTTTAACTGTAGGTTTTGTGCCTCACTTTCCTTAAGTTGTTTGCACATCGCCCTTAATGGGGGAGGGTCTTTAGTTTCCTCCCGTTCCCCCTCCTCTCCATCTGTCCACACATATTCTGAGTCAGAGGAGTACCAGATGTCTCCATCCCAACGAGCCGGATCCCAAGTGGGTCCAGCTACCAATGTACGTACCTTTGACCGATCTATCTGTAATTGCCGTCGTCTGGCTTTCTTTTTATTTTGTACTGTCGCCAGATGGCATATTAATGATTCTGATTGTTCATTGACTTTATCCGCCCGTTCTTGTGCAGTGCGGACCGCTTCAGTCAGAGTCGAGTTTTGACTTTCCAAAACCTTAACAGCTGTTTTTAACTCTAGGTTTTCTGCCTCACTTTCCTTGAGTTGTTTGCACATTGCCCTTAATGCTGTCAACAAAATCCATCCCATTTGTGGGGGACTACTTTTCTCCTGTGAGAAGCCCGCTTCCTCCAGGAGAGACAATACCGCGTGGGGTACGGTTCTATCTTTGCTTTGTTCCAATAACTGTGAATCCCAATGTTGCAAGGGTCCAAACCGGGCTATCACATTGGCAAGAGAGCCAAAACCCTCATCCCTCGTGCTCCACCCGGTATTCTATACTTCTCTCCCGCAGGAGGAAACTGCTTCTTGTCTTTTCTCTTAAACATTTTATCAGATCCTGTTCGTGACGCCAAAATGTTTTGGATCGATAATAATAGACCCAGATTCGGGATCTGGATGAATGTTAAATAAGAGACAAGACAAATGAAGTAAAGATAAAACACCGTTTACTGAGAGAAAAGAAACATAATATAGTTTACGAAGAAAAGAGAAGTATGATAAGATGCAACAAAATTCACAGTCTTCGGCCCGTCGGGAACTCCACAACGACGGCTGGTCAGGAGCCTTGGGGGTCCCGGCACCGCTCGCGAATCACGGTCCAAGGTAAAGTTCAAAGAGCTACTGGACAGTTCCATTCCTTTATACTATTGAACAAACATTGGTGCATGTGGCTTATGGCCAACTCCTAATCTGTAAGGCCCCAGCTGTTCTTCCACAAAGCATGAGACCTCAAGGCGCTGACCGTCCCATAAACAAGATGGTGTGCGCATCAAGGTCTCTCTCTCTCTCTCTCTCTGCATCAACAACATTCCACGAGGCATGAAGCAGAAAACACACTGTAAATGTCGGAATATCATAATTAACCCTATGTGATTAATCCTATAAAATACAGGGATATATTATATTTTGTGTGTAGAAAAATAGTGAATATTTATTCAAGTGACTTCTGTTGCATTTTACTAAAAAGACTATTCATACATGTGTGTAACAAATAGGATCCATCAAGAAAGCCTGTGATATAATATGCAGAATTAATTCCTCTCTTGGCTGCTTTGACAGCTGCAGCTTAGTACTGAATGTTTCCTTTATCTTTCTTTTGATGATAGTGGTTGGCAGTTATATTTATTTTGCTTGCATGGGTTTCCACTCTTCAAATGTAGGCTGAGTTTAAATCTGGCACCAATAAATCTGTGATCTGTATTCAGTAACTGAGTTAGTGCTTTGTTTCTGCAATAGTCGAGTAGAAATGTGATACCCGTCAATAATGGTTAACTTGGCAAATGCACAAATTAGTTCCAATTCAGGTCTTTAGCTGTGGTCGTGCCTGTCCCTATTCCTTTAAACAATACACCACCCAAACACAGAAAAATATAATATGCCTTTGCACTGGAATGATAGAATTTTATCTGTGGTTCTCAGCTACCATGCTGGCTGCCGACATAGAATTTAGAATATGGAAACAGGCCTTTTGGCCAATCAGTCCATGATGGTGTTTATCCTTCACATGATCAGTAGTCCTAAAACTGTTGCAATTCCAATAATCCATTTTCCTCACCCTACCCCCATATCCCTTTATCCTCTATTCCTTCCTCCACCTTTCTAACCTCTATTTAAAATGTTGATATGGTCTCTGCTTCAACCATCACTCCGGTAATGCATCTCACAGCCTAACAACCCTCTATGGGAAAAAAAGATTGTCCTGCTCTCTTGTAGGATGATGGTTTCATCCCGGATTAATTTGTAGCGGGCAAGATCAATTAGTTAATACTACCAGCTACTTAACATAGAAACATAGAAAATAGATGTAGGAGTAGGCCATTCGGCCCTTCGAGCCTGCACCACCATTCAATAAGCTCATGGCTGATTATTCACCTCAGTACCCCTTTCCTGCTTTCTCTCCATACCCCTTGAATCCTTTAAACACAAGGCCCATATCTAACTCCCTCTTGAATATATCCAATGAACTGGCATCAACAACTCTCTGCAGTAGAGAATTCCACAGGTTCACAATTCTCTGAGTGAAGAAGTTTCTCCTCATCTCGGTCCTAAATGGCTTACCCCTTATCCCTAGACTGTGACGCCTGGTTCTGGACTTCCCCAATATCGGGAATATTCTTCCTGCATCTAAGCTGTCCAGTCCGTTCAGAATTTTATATGTTTCTATGAGATCCCCTTTCATCCTTCTAAACTCCAGTGAATACAGTCCCAGTCGATCCAGTCTCTTCTCATATGTCAGTCCTGCCATCCCGGGAATCAGTCTGGTGAACCTTCGCTGCACTCACTCAATAGCAAGAACGTCCTTCGTCAGAATAGGAGACCAAAACTGAACACAATATTCGAGGTGTGGCCTCGCCAAGGCCCTGTACAACTGCAGTAAGATCTCCCTGCTCATATACTCAAATCCCCTAGCTATGAAGGCCAACATGCCATTTGCCTCTTCACCGCCTGCTGTACCTGCATGCCAACTTTCAATGACTGATGGACCATGACACCCAGGTCTTGCTGCACCTCCCCTTTTCCTAATCTTCCGCCATTCAGATAATATTCTGCCTTCATGTTTTTGCCATCAAAGTGGATAACCTCACATTTATACACATTATACTGCATCTGCCATGCATTTGCCCACTCACCTAACCTGTCCAAGTGCCCCTGCAGCCTCTTAGCATCCTCCTCGCAGCTCGCACTGCCACCCAGCTTAGTGTCATCAGCAAACTTGGAGATATTACATTCAATTCCTTCATCTAAATCATTGATGTATATTGTAAATAGCTGGGGTCCCAGCACTGAGCCCTGCAGCACTCCACTCGTCACTGCATGCCATTCTGAAAAGGATCCATTTATCCCGACTCTCTGCTTCCTGTCTGCCAACCAGTTCTCTATCCACGTCAATACATTACCCCTAATACCATGTGCTTTAATTTTGCACACCAATCTCTTGTGTGGGACCTTGTCAAAAGCCTTTTGAAAGTCCAAATACACCACATCCACTGGTTCTCCCTTGTCCACTCTACTAGTTACATCTCAGAGTTTGACATGGAAATTAATGACAAGACACCAATATGGCATTGAAGGCCGATAAATCCCAGGGCCTGATAGTCTGCATCCCAGAGTACTTAAGGAAGTGGCCCTAGAAATAGTAGATGCATTGGTGGTCATTTTCCAACAATCCATGGACTCTGGATCAGTTCCTACGGATTGGAGGGTAGCCAATATAACCCCACTTTTTTTAAAAAGGGAGAGAGAAAACAGGGAATTATAGACTGGTTAGCCTGACATCGGTGGTGGGGAAAATGCTGGAATCAATTATTAAGATATAATAGCAGCACATTTGGAAAGCAGTGACAGGATCGGTCCAAGTCAGCATGGATTTATGAAAGGAAAATTATGCTTGAAAAATCTAGAATTTTTTGAGGATGTAACTAGTAGAGTGGATAAGGGAGAACCAGTGGATGTGGTGCATTTGGACTTTCAAAAAGCTTTTGACAAGGTCCCACACAAGAGATTAGTGTGCAAACTTAAGGTACATGGTATTGGGGTAATGTATTGACGTGGATAGAGAATTAGTTGGCAAACAGGAAACAAGCAGTGGGAATAAATGGGTCCTTTTCAGAATGGCAGGCAGTGACTCGTGGGGTGCCGCAAGATTAAGTGCTGGGACCCCAGCTATTTACAATATATATTAATGATTTAGATGAAGGAATTGAATGTAATATCTCCAAGTTTGCAGATGACACTAAGCTGGGTGGCAGTGTGAGGTATGAGGAGGATGCTAAGAGGCTGCAGGGTGATTTGGGCAGGTTAGGTAAGTGGGCAAATGCATGGCAGATGCAGTATAATGTGGATAAATGTGAGGTTATCCACTTTGGCGGCAAAAACAGGAAGGCAGATTATTATCTGAATGGTGACAGATTAGTAAAAGGGGAGGTGCAACGAGACCTGGGTGTCATGGTACATCAGTCATTAAAAGTAGATATGCAGGTACAACAGGCAGTAAAGAAAGCAAATGGCATGTTGGCCTTCAAAGCGAGAGGATTTAAGTATAGGAGCAGGGAGGTCTTACTGCAGTTGTACAGGGCCTTAGTGAGACCACACTTGAGTATTGTGTGCACTTTTGATCTCTTAATCTGAGGAAGGACATTCTTGCTATTGAATGAGTGCAGTGAAGGTTCACCAGACTGATTCCCGGGATGGCAGGACTGACGTATGAAGAAAGACTGGATCGACTAGGCTTATATTCAGTGGAACTTAGAAGAATGAGAGGGGATCTCAAAGAAACATATAAAATTCTAACGGGATTGGACAGGTTAGATGCAGAAAGAATGTTCCCGATGTTGGGGAAGTCCAGAACCAGGGGTCACAGTCTAAGGATAAGGAGTAAGCCATCTAGGACCGAGATGAAGGGAAACTTTTTCACCCAGAGAATTGTGAACCTATGGAATTCTCTACCACAGAAAGTTGTTGAGTCCATTTCGTTGGACTCGTAGGATGGAGAATGAAACAGTTAATTCAGAGACCATGGTCCAGAACTTAAAGAAGGGTAACTTTGAAGGTATGAGGCGTGAATTGGCTAGGATAGATTGGCAAATGATACTTAAGGGGTTGACTGTGGATGGGCAATGGCAGACATTTAGAGACCGCATGGATGAACTACAACAATTGTACATCCCTGTCTGGCGTAAAAATAAAAAGGAAAGTGGCTCAACCGTGGCTATCAAGGGAAATCAGGGATAGTATTAAAGCCAAGGAAGTGGCATACAAATTGGCCAGAAATAGCAGTGAACCCGGGGACTGGGAGAAATTTAGAAATCAGCAGAGGAGGACAAAGGGTTTGATTAGGGCAGGGAAAATAGAGTACAAGAGGAAGCTTGCAGGGAACATTAAGATGGACGGCAAAAGTTTCTATAGATATGTAAAGAGAAAAAGGTTAATAAAGACAAACATAGGTCCCCTGCAGTCAGAATCAGGGGAAGTCATAACGGGGAACAAAGAAATGACAGACCAATTGAACAAGTACTTTGGTTCAGTATTCACTAAGGAGGACACAAACAACCTTCCGGATATAAAAGGGGTCAGAGGGTCTAGTAAGAAGGAGGAACTGAGGGAAATCCTTATTAGTCGGGAAATTGTGTTGGGGACATTGATGGGATTGAAGGCCGATAAGTCCCCAGGACCTGATGGACTGCATCCCAGAGTATTTAAGGAGGTGGCCTTGGAAATAGTAGATGCATTGACAGTCATTTTCCAACATTCCATAGACTCTGGATCAGTTCCTATGGAGTGGAGGGTAGCTAATGTAACCCCACTTTTTAAAAAAGGAGGGAGAGAGAAAACGGAATTATAGACCGGTCAGCCTGACATCGGTAGTGGGTAAAATGATGGAATCAATTATTAAGGATGTCATAGCAGCACATTTAGAAAGAGGTAACATGATAGGTCCAAGTCAGCATGGATTTGTGAAAGGGAAATCATGCTTGGCAAATCTTCTGGAATTTTTTGAGGATGTTTCCAGTAGAGTGGACAAGGGAGAACCAGTTGATGTGGTGTATTTGGACTTTCAGAAGGCTTTCGACAAGGTCCCACACAAGAGATTAATGTGCAAAGTTAAAGCACATGGGATTGGGGGTAGTGTGCTGACGTGGATTGAGAACTGGTTGGCAGACAGGAAGCAAAGAGTAGGAGTAAATGGGTACTTTTCGGAATGGCAGGCAGTGACTAGTGGGGTACCGCAAGGTTCTGTGCTTGGGCCCCAGCTGTTTACATTGTACATTAATGATTTAGACGAGGGGATTAAATGTAGTATCTCCAAATTTACGGATGACACTAAGTTGGGTGACAGTGTGAGCTGCGAGGAGGATGCTATTAGGCTGCAGAGTGACTTGGATAGGTTAGGTGAGTGGGCAAATGCATGGCAGATGAAGTATAATGTGGATAAATGTGAGGTTATCCACTTTGGCGGTAAAAACAGAGAGACAAACTATTTTCTGAATGGTGACAGATTAGGAAAAGGGAAGGTGCAACGAGACCTGGGTGTCATAGTACATCAGTCATTGAAGGTTGGCATGCAGGTACAGCAGGAGGTTAAGAAAGCAAATGGCATGTTGGCCTTCATAGCAAGGGGATTTGAGTACAGGGGCAGGGAGGTGTTACTACAGTTGTACAGGGCCTTGGTGAGGCCACACCTGGAGTATTGTGTACAGTTTTGGTTTCCTAACTTGAGGAAGGACATTCTTGCTATTGAGGGAGTGCAGCGAAGGTTCACCAGAATGATTCCGGGATGGCGGGACTGACATATCAAGAAAGATTGGATCAACTGGGCTTGTATTCACTGGAGTTCAGAAGAATGAGAGGGGATCTCATAGAAATGTTTAAAATTCTGACGGGTTTAGACAGGTTAGATGCAGGAAGAATGTTCCCAATGTTGGGGAAGTCCAGAACCAGGGGTCCCAGTCTAAGAATAAGGGTTAAGCCATTTAGGATCGAGATGAGGAGAAACTTCTTCACCCAGAGAGTTGTGAACCTGTTGAATTCTCTACCACAGAAAGTTGTTGAGGCCAATTCACTAAATATATTCAAAAAGGAGTTAGCTGTAGTTCTTACTACGAGGGGGATCAAGGTGTATGGTGAGAAAGCAGGAATGGGGTACTGAAGTTGCATGTTCAGCCATGAACTCATTGAATGGTAGTGCAGGCTCGAAGGGCCGAATTGTCTACTCCTGCACCTATTTTCTATGTTTCTATGTTTCTCTGTCGGATATATTCAAAAAGGAGTTAGATGTGGCCCTTCCAGCTAAAGGGATCATGGAGTATGGAGAGAAGGCTGGAGTGGGGTACTGAAGTTGCATGATCAGCCATGATCATATTGAATGGTGGTGCAGGCTCGAAGAGCCGAATGACCTGCTCCTGCACCTAGGTCTGTACAGCAGAGCTTGGTCTCCAGTTGTCTTGGTTAACCCTTGGCGCTGGATCAAGAGCTAGCTCTGTCAAGCCCATGTGATGGCTGGTGTGCAACGGCCACCCTATGTTAAAAGAATCCATGCACAGGCATCTTCCACCCTTAAGTATGTTGTTCGGGACCTAGAATGTCAAGTCCCTCATTGAAACACCTGTGAACTCATCCCTTTTTGTTGTGGAAGCGGGTCATCCTCGATACGAGGGACTGCCTAATATTATACATTCTATGTTTCGATATTTCTATGTTTCTATGTATAGTTCCCACTGTGTATGGCAGTCTTTACTGAATCTGATCAACCTGTTATCAACATTACATCTATCAGTCTGTCCCTTGAGCTGCTTGGCTACGTTATAGTTACCAGTTCCTCAGTTCCCTGCGTGCTCACGATTGTCCCAGTGGTCCGCTGACGTGTCGTGATGCGCGTCTTCTGATGTCTGACTGGGTCAACCTTCCTTGATGGCAACCGTGTTCCCAGTCGCTTTTACTGAGCCTCTGCCTCCGTTTCCCTGCGCGCTCATGATTGACTCGGTAGTCTGACGGGTTCGTAGAGCACACTTCTGATGGCTGACTGGGTCACCTTCCTCCCAAAACTGGAAAAGGGATGTTGACATCTTAATGGATATACACTTTCCCAATCTAATAGTTGGCTGGAAAGGGAGAGTAATATGGCCTCATGATGACTAAAAATGATCTCTGAAAGTCTAGCTCGGGGGAAGGGCAGCGGGGATGCCTCATGGTTCATTTTTAAAACTCTGAATGGCTGATGAGAAAGGGATGTTTCATGATGGCTATGTATTTGTCCCTTGGTGTAAATGAAACTGCTATTACAACAGGTTCAATGATATTAAGATATGTACTGCACACAAATCCAAATAAGGGACATTCCTGCCTACCATATCAGTGTTGACAAAATTGCTGTTAAACCTTATAAATTAATTTCACTTAACACCAATGGTTGAAAATAAAATGCTTATTTTGTTTTTGGAGTGTTCCAAATTTTGGGCCATTCAATTTTGGGGCGGCAGGGACAGTGGCAGGGGTTCTGTGAGCTATAAGTTTCCACTACCAAGGCTCAGTTGGGACCTGCCATTTCAGCTGTGGCCAGCATCCTGGGAGAGGTGAGACATGTCAGCCTCCACAGGGTGCTTGTAGGCCCCATTGGCGGACTCTCGGTCTGACAATAGGTCTGGCCCTCAAACTGACAGTTATGTTATAGAAAATGCTTCCTGAGTTGGCCCTCTCTCTTGTGCTCCAAGTGGAGTTTGGAAGAGGTGGGGCTGGACACCCTCCCCATGGGCAAGTGGCTACACCAGTTTTCTGGTGCATGAGGCAGGCGCATGTATATGAAAATCCCCAAGTGGCACTTCTACCTGCTGGTCACGTACAAGTTAGGTGCCCTCACACTGACCCTGCAAATTCCGTGGTCGGTGGTGGGGGTCAGTGGTAGAGCGCGCCAGTGGATACAATAGCTGAGATCATCACCCATAGATTTTCAGGGCTTTTATTACAGTACACAGGGGATAATAATGAATTCTGTGGGTTGGTTCTGCAAAAAAACTGAAATATGTTTTTTTTTGACAGGTGAGGGTCAATTCATATACAACTGAGTTTTGATTTCTGTTAAATAAAGTTCAGCTCACCTGTTTTTTCTTATGATTCTGTGAAGCCTTCAGAAATTTTTCAGTGTTAAATGCAAGTTGTGTTTGTTGTCACTACTGCTGCTATTTTGCAGCATTTAATGGTTTGATATGTTTGTCTCAGAACAATTGGCCCAATATTGACAGTAACATCAGTAGTCTCCGATTCAGGGTTGTAGGCTGTCATCCAGGATGCTGTAAAGTGTGTGTGCCATTTGATAAGCTATTCACTTGTGCTTTTGGTTTGGCTGCCATCTCTGCTTTGGCTACATTACAGTGCTTCCTTTCTGCCCAGAGTATTAACTATCTCTCACATTCTCTTAATTAACTTTTTGCTTGCTGCTATTTACAGCTCAGCCAGTTGATTTTCAAAGTGTTTCTTTTCATCTCCTGGTACAGATCAAATACCTTCTGGGTTAGGTATATTAGTGATTCTTGGACAGTGGTGCAGTTCCACTGGTAACTGAGCTATCTTTTGTCATGTGCATTAGTGCTTCGATTTCACTGAATGCTCAGTATAGGATGTTGGCATGCTTTACAAGGTGCAGAGATTTTTTCACCGTCTCTTTTATGGCTTTCTTCAGCATGTATTTTGGGCCTTTTTATATTCATTCTGAAGCACTTGGGAAGAGGAAGTCACGTATAAGGCTGTATAATCATTCACTGGTGAAAGTCAAGTGTGCCCAAGCTTGGGCTTCCACGGTTACCTGTATCCCTAGGACACCTAACCATCAGAGAGGCCAGATCTTACAACGTTGACACATTTTTGGGATTTTACGCTAGATATTCAACACAAGTTTAGCATCACACGCTATTCCCTCAGTGAACATTGCATCTGCTATGAACTGAAGCCTTCATCTGCCCAATATCTAGGTATATGCTAGTGAGCCCAAGGGATCGAACAGAGAGTCATTATTACTGTATACTGGGTCAGTGCAATGTATGACATGCCGCCATGGAGGTTGGGTGGCTGCTGAGCAGAGTATTGGTGTAGTTGAGTCTGGACATGACATAGGCATAAATGAGGGTTTCAGCTTTTCAGTCTCCCAATAGCTGCTGACCTGGTTTCAGCTGACAGGAAAAGCCACTCAGCTTTCCTGCTCAGGCCTGGGTTAAGATGCAATTGGGGTCCGATGGCTGTAATGGGACCCTGATGCGTATTAATTCATGAGTCATCCACCTGAGTCCAGCAGGAGCCTCATGAGCTGCCAAACCAGTGGGTTTAAAATTCAAAATTAGCAGGAACAGAGGGGAAAATGGAGCCTCTCCATTTTAAAAGGCCCCACAACACCGTTCCCGTGAGTTAAAATTCATCCCAGGTAGCATGTAAAATGGCCTGGATGCCTCCACCCTTTTTGTAAAGAACCCTGTCCCTAGGATTTGGGATGGGGATGCTGCCAAACCAGACTGGCGGACAGAAGTCCTGTCCCACTGCACTTTCATTGATGCAAGGAATTTTGGCACCAGGTTGTTAACATAATGGGACAAAGATCATTGTACCAGGTCCAATAAAGAAGAGGGAACATGGAATTATGTAGGATTGCATAAGGAAACAGGCCACTTGGCTAAACCAATCCTTGTTGGAGTTTATCATCCACATGAGTCCTAATCCCAAGTGCCTGCCATATTCTGTATTCCTCTTTCCTTCAACCACCTAGCTAACCTATTCTAAGTGTTGACATGGTCTCTGCTTCAGTCACTAATTCTGATAGTGCATTGTACAGCCTCACATCCCTGTGTAAAAAATGTTCTCTGCTGTAAATCACTTACATTAAAACTTATGTCTCCTCATTCTAGATCCCTCCTTCACTGGAAACTACTCGGTCTCATTCCATCATCGTTTTAAACATATCTATCAAATGTTTAAAGGTAAATTTTGTTGAAATCAGTTTCATAATATGTCAATAAAATAGTTTTTGATCTTATCATATCAAAAGATGAGTTGTGCAATCCGATATAAATTCACCATACATTTGCTGAGGGAGGAACTGATCCCAGATCCACACATATTGGTCTCATTGTGAGACTTTGACATCTCTTTAAAAAAAACAATCACCGCATGCAGTTTTGCACATACTCAAGTAATTCCATTTTCACAGATGTCCAATTAGTCAAACGATTTGATATGACAACCAACATCCTTCCTGCCTTATTCATCTTTATTTTTACAAGCAGATCTCCCATATGCTGCTTATAGTGAGTTGGAGGATATGTTTTTAATAGAACAATATTGGTGTTATGAACAAGATGTGATGAGGAAAGTGTGACAGGGAAGTTGTTACAGGAGGTAAGTTTAGCCCTTCGAGAGGTACTGTCTTTCAGATGGAACATTAAACCGAGGCTCTATCTGTTTGTTCAGGTGAATCTCACCATCATCATCATATCATCATAGGTAGTCCCTCGGAATCGAGGAAGACTTGCTTCCACTCTAAAAATAAGTCCTTAGGTGGCTGAACAGTCCAATATGAGAACCACAATCCCTGTCACAGGTGGGACAAACAGTCATTGAGGGAAGGGGTGGGTGGGACTGGTTTGCCGCACGCTCTTTCCGCTGCCTGAGCTTGATTTCTGCACGCCCTCGGCGATGAGACTCGAGGTGCTCAGCGTCCTCCCGGATGCACTTCCTCCACTTCGGGCGGTCTTTGGCCAGGGACTTCCAGGAGTCAGTGGGGATGTTGCACTTTATCAGGGAGGCTTTGAGGGTTTCTGTGTAACGGTTCCTCTGCCCACCATTCAGAGAAGAGCAGTGGAGTTCTTGTGTCTTGACCAATATTTATCCCTCTAACAACACCAAAACCAGATTAACTGGATATTATATCAATGCTGTTTGTGGGACCTTGCTGTGTGCAAAGATTGGATGCAACATTTATTTTTAACTGCCCATCGTCCTAGTTTTTGTTGAGTGGGAAGTATTAAAATCAACCCCATTGAGTCTGGAGTTAGATTACAAAAGAGTTCAAAACAGGTAAACCAGTCAGGTGAGATAAATTGAAAACTTTTTTGCATGACTTGGGATCAACACTTTTCTTTTTAGATAACAGTTGAATTCCTTAGCAAAGCAATAGAGTATATGCCCACATAGTTGCATTCTGTCCCCTAGCCAGACAAAACCAAATTGCTGATACATGAAATGTGAAGGTCTTTTATACTCACTGTACTTTTATACTAAAGAGCAGGGCAGTTATCCCCAGTGTCCTGGCCAATATTTATCTCTCAATCAACATCACTAAAACCGATTATCTGGTCATTATCACATTGTTTTTTGTGGGACCTTGCTGTGTGCAAATTGGCTGCCTTGTTTCCTACATTACAACAGTGACTACTGTTCAAAAAGTTTTTCATTGGCTGTAAAGCACTTTGGGTCATCATGAGGTCATGAATGGTGCTATAGAAATGCAAACCTTGCTTTCTTTGCTAAACCCTTTAAATTTTGGCACTGGCAACATTTGCTGTTTGATGCAAATTGATGACACCTGAACAAATTCAATTGATTCACTTTAGGTCACGACAAGAGCAATCTCCTTGATTGGATTACCATGATTACTTACATGATACATTCATACTCAACAAGCTTTGCAATCAAAATATTTGCATGCTTAGGATGCCTTAACCTTTGCATCTCACTAGATAATTTGTTAGTTTTCAATTGAATATAAAACTTCTATTTTGAATATGATTTTGCAATGAATTTAAGCTATGATACAAAGAAAAATAAAGAATAATAGACAAAATATTACATTTTTTCTCACATCTCAATTAAGACTGCCTTGAATACTACCCATCAATAAATATGTTTGAGCTCTTTCTTCATTTCCTTAAAATGAGTCTTTTCATGTTTAACAAATTTATTAGAATTTTTTGAGGATGCAACTAGCAGGGTAGATAAAGGGGAACCAGTGGATGTAGTACATTTGGATTTCCAAAAAGCATTTGATAAAATATCACATAAAAGGTTGCTATGCAAGTTAAGGGCTCATAGGGTTGGGGGGAATATATTAGCATGGATAGAGGATTGGTTAATGGACAGAAAACAGAGAGTAGGGATAAATGGGTCATTTTCTGGTTGGCAGGCTGTAACTGGTGGGGTGCCGCAAAATCAGAGCTTGGGCCTTAGCTATTTATAATCTATAGTAATGATTTAGATGAAGGGATGGTGAGTGCAATGTATCCACATTTGCTGATGTTACAAAGCTAGGTGGAAAACTAAGCTGTGAGGAGGACACAAAGGGGGAGAACTTTGGTTGCGCCCTGATTGGGGCACTAAATTTTGAAATGTTGAAAAAGAAGCGGCAGGCGCTAATCATTCTCTCCTCCAGTGATACTCAGCTATAGTGCTCCAAGAGGTGAGTGGAATGCTAAATCAAGCGCTAACCACTTTTTCTAGTGTGCTAATCTCCAAGAGCGGGGCGGTAGAATCAGAGCACTAAACAATTTATGAGCGCATTGATAACAGCATGAGAGGCTGCTCCCCTCACTTGAAAGGAAGGGCCAATGATACTGCACAAGCTAGTTGTTATCAGTTCTGTTTTTCAAGGCAACCTGCGTGACTGCCATTACATCCCCAAACACTCTCACAAAGTAGAGGGCTTGGACATATTGCACCATGAAACATGAAAAAGTTTGCCCAGGCATCAGACTGGTGCAAATAATAAAGGTTGCGTTAGCTGAAAATCATTCCCATTAATTACCACTCACCAAAGCGACCAGCCGAGTTCACAACACCTCATCTTACTGGTGTTGTCGGTGCGAGGCGATACAGCTGGGGCGAGAGTCAATTTTACATCCGGGATAATAACGGGCCACTGCGCATTTTATGACTTCATGATCTGCGAGGCGCTCAAGGTCCAGGCGCTACGAGTTAGTCCCAGCACTAAACCATCACTGAAGTTCGTAGATGTCGCTGCATTCGCCATGCATGGTCGCTAAACCCTTAGCGACATGTTAGCACCCTCCCCACTCGCTAACGGGAGGCACTAACCGACCGAATTTCTTACACGAATAGTTAAAAAAAGTAGTGCCAGGCGCTAATCATTCTCCCCTCCCACGAAATTCAGTTTTAGTGCTCCAAGAGGGAAGTGGAGCACTAAATCAAGCACTAATCACTTCTCTTAGGGCGCTAAAATCTGAGAGCGGGGCAGTAGAGGCCCAGGTGCTATGAGTTAAGCAGCCCTGAAGTTCGTGGGCATTGCTGAATTCGCTGCACCCAGGCGCTAATGCCTTAGTGCCCATTAATGCCCCCACCAGGTGCTAGTGGGAGATGCTAACCTACCAGATTTCTAGCCCAAAGGGATATAGATAAATTGAATGAGTTAGAATTGCCCCCAGGAGGCCAGTTGCGAAAACGGCTTTGCGTTGCGCCTCGCCCCGTCGCTATGAGCGCCAGACCCTTAGCGCTGGCCACTTTGCGCCCTGTGGGGGAAATTGCCCTGCAGGAGCGCGGTCGGTGCCAGGCGATGCCACTGCCAGCTTTGCGGGGCGTGATGCTGCTGGTGGCCGGGTGCTGCGGCCGCTCTTAAAGGGGTCAACTCAACAATGGTGGCCGTTGGTTCGGCCAGGCCACCAACAAGCAGCCTGGCACCCCCTCTTGAGTGCCAGGCTGCTGGCCCAGCCAAAATCCTCCCTGGTGGCCCAGTGGGTGTCATGGAGGCCCATCTAGGCCTTGGAGCGTCCCTCCCTCATGTCATTAGTGCCGTGCTCCCTTCCCGTGATCACCCCGACAGCACCAGTGAGCACCATCATGATTTTTATGTTTCTAAGAGCCCAATTCCATGGCTTATGTGTCTTCCTGGCACCTCAAACCCAGCGCGGGGCAATTTTGCCCTCAGAATATTTTTGAAATGGTGAGAAACTATTAAATGTAGATGTTCAGAGAGATTTAGGTTTCCTTGTACAGGAAACACAAAGGGATAGAAATTCGGTCGGTTAGCACCTCTCATTAGCACCTGGGAGGGGTGCTAAGGGGAGGCACTATAGGGTTAGCAACCGGGCGCGCTGAATGCAATGTGCCTGTGTACTTCAGTGCTGGTTTAGTGCTGGCGCTCACTTGTAGTGCCTGGACCTCTAGCGCCTCGCAGATCATGATGTCATAAAATGCGCACGATCAGAGGTTATCGTCTCTGATGTTAAATTGACTCTCACCCCCTGCTGTCTTGCCTCGCACCAGCAAGAGGAGATGTTGTGAGCTCGGCTGGCTGCTTGGGGAGCGGTAATGAAAAGGAATGGTTTACAGCTAGTGGAACCTTTCTTATTTGCACCAGTCTGGTGCCTGCGCAAAGTTTTTCATGTTTCACTGGTGTAAGATGTCCAAGCCCACCACTTTCTGAGAGTGCTTGGGGCTGTAATAGCACTTGTGCAGGTTGCCTTGCAAAACAGAACTACCGGCATCTAGTTTGTGCAGCATCATTGGCCCTACCCTTTAAGCGAGGAAAGCAATTACTCATGCCACTACCAATGCGCTCGGAATTATTTAGCGCTCTGCCGCTACTGCCCCGCCATCGGACTTTAGTGCCCTAAGGGAAGTGGTTAGTGCTTGATTTAGTGCTCCACTTCCCTCTTGGAGCAGTAAAATTGAATATCGCTGGAGGAGAAAATAATTAACGCCTGGTGCTACTTTTTCAACTTTTCAAAATGGGGCGCTACCAAGCCCAGAAAGTTAGCATGCAGGTACAGCAAACAATTAGGAAGGCAAATTAGGTTGGTCTTTAATGCAAGGGGGTTGGAGTATAAGAGGAAGGAAGTCTTACTGTAATTGACCTATAGCCAATCAGAGTCAGCATGGTTTTAAGAAAGGGACATCTTGTTTCACAAATTTGCTGGAGCTCTTTGAGGATGTAATGAACAGGGTGGATAAGGGGGTGTGTGTATTTGGATTTCCAGAAGGCATTCGATATGGTGCCACATAAAAGGCACAAGATAAGAGCTCACAGGGTTGGGGATAATATATTAGCATGAATAGAGGATTGGCTAATGAACAGAAAATGGAGAGTCAGGATAAATGGGATAAATGGTAACTAGTGGGGTGCCAAAGGAATTGGTGCTGGGGCCTCAACTATTTACAATCTATATTAATGAATTGGATGAAGGGACCAAGTGTAATGTAGCCAAGTTTGCTGATGATACAAAGATGGGTGGGGAAGCAAGTTGTGAGGAGGACAAAGCATCTGCAAAGGGATATAGACAGGCTAAGTGAGTGTCAAATATTTTGCAGCTAGAGTATAATGTGGGAAAATGTGAGATTATCCATTTTGGCAGGAAAAGTAAAAAAGCAAATTATTATTTAAATAGAGTGAGATTACAAAATGCTGCAGTACAGAGGGACGGGGGTCCTTATGCATAAAACACAAAAAGTTAGTCTGCAGGTACAGCAAGTAATCAGGAAGGCAAATGGAATGTTGGCCTTTATTGCAAAGGAGATGGAATATAAAAGCAGGTAAGTCCTGCTACAACCTTACAGGGTATTGATGAGGCCACACCTGGAGTTGTGCATACAGTTTTGGTCTCTTTATTTAAGGAGAGATATACTTGCATTGGAGGCAGTTCAGAGAAGGTTCACAAGGTTGATTCCTGAGATGAAGAGGTATTCTTATAAAGAAACATCGAGCAGGTTGGGCCAAACTCATTGCAGTTCAGAAGAATGAGAGAAGATCTTATTGAAACATATAAGATACTGAGGGGGCTCGACAAGGTAGATGCAGAGAGGATGTTTCCGCTCGTGGGGGAATCTAGAACTAAGGGGCATAGTTTCAGAATAAGGGGACGCCCATTTAAAACTGAGATGAGAAGGAATTTCTTCTCTCCGAGGGTCATAATTCTGTAGAATTCTCTGCCCCAGAGAGCTGTGGAGGCTGGGTCATTGACTATATTTAAGGTGAAGATAGACAGATCTGAGCCCAAGATCAGATCAGCCATGATCTTATTAAATGGCAGAGCAGGCTCAAGGGGCCAAATGGCCTACTCATGCTCCTATATCTTATGTTCTTACATAAGCAATTTTGGTGAGAACACACCTTGAGTAATGTGCATAATTTTGGTCCCCTTATCTGAGAATGGAGAAATATGTCTTAGAGGCGGTGAAACAAAGGTTCACGAGATTGATCCCTGGGAGTAGAGCTTGTTCTATGAGGCTAGATAATGTATATTGGGCCTATACTCTCCAGAGTAATTCTTTTAGTGATCTCATTGGAACATATCAGATTCTAAGAGGGCTTGGCAGACTAGATGCTGAGTAGTTGTTACCCCTGGCTAGAGAGTCTCGAACTAGATGGCATAGTCTCAAGATAAGGGATTGGCCATTTAAGACTGAAATGTAGATGAACTACTTCATTCAGAGGATTGTGAATCTTTGGAATTCTCTACCCCAGAGGGCTGTGGATGTTCAGTTGTTGAGTATATTCAAAGCTGAGATCGATAGATTGTTGGACTCTAGAGGAACCAAGGGATATGGGAATTGTGTGAGAAAGTGAAGTTGAAGTTGAAGTTCAGCCATGAGCTAATTGAATGGCAGAGCAGGCTCGAAGGACCATATGGCCGACTCTTGCTCCTAATTCTTATGTTCTAATGTCCTTATGTTCACACTTCCAGCTAGATTGTCTCATTGGAAAACCTGTGGTGTTCCAATAGATTTACTGGCTTTACCTTCCAGTTAAAGGACAAAGTGTGTTTTGAAATGCAAATCTATATAATGTGAAGAGAAAAAGATTAGTGAAGATAGATGTAGGTCCCTTGCAGTCAGAATCAGGTGATTTTATAATGGGGAACAAAGAAATGGCAGACCAATTGAACAAATACTTTGGTTCTGTCTTCACTAAGGAAGACACAGATAACCTTCCGGAAATACTAGGAGACCGAGGGTCTAGTGAGAAGGAGGAACTGAAGGAAATCTTTATTACTTAGGAAATTGTGTTAGGGAAATTGATGGGATTGAAAGCCGATAAATCCCCAGCGCCTAATAGTCTACATCACAGAGTACTTAAGGAAGTGGCCCTAGAAATAGTGGATGCATCGGTGGTCATTTTCCAACATTCTATAGAATCTGGATCAGTTCCTATGGATTGGAGGGTAGCTAATCTAACCCCACTTTTTAAAAAAGGAGGGAGAGAGAAAACAGGGAATTATCGACCAGTTAGCCTGACATCGGTAGTGGGGGAAATGTTGGAATCAATTATTAAAGATGTAACAGCAGCGCATTTGGAAAGCAGTGACAGGATTGGATCAAGTCAGCATGGATTTATGAAAGGGAAATCATGCTTGACAAATCTTCTAGAATTTTTTGAGGATGTAACTAGTAGAGTGGACAAGGGAGAACCAGTGGATGTGGTGTATTTGGACTTTCAAAAGGCTTTTGACAAGGTTCCACACAAGAGATTAGTGTGCAAAATTAAAGCACATGGTATTGGGGGTAATTATTGATGTGGATAGAGAACTAGTTTGCACACAGGAAGCAAAGAATAGGAATAAACGGGTCCTTTTCAGAATGGCAGGCAGTGACTGGTGGAGTACCGCAAGGTTCAGTGCTGGGACCCCAGCTATTTACAATACACATTAATGATTTAGATGAAGGATTTGAATGTAATATCTCCAAGTCTGCAAATGATACTAAGCTTGGTGGCAGTGTGAGCTGTGAGGAGGATGCTAAGAGACAATAGTGTGACTTGGACAGGTTAGGTGAGTGGGCAAATGCATGGCAGATGCAGTATAATGTGTATAAATGTGAGGTTATCCACTTTGGTGGCAAAAACATGAAGGCAGAATATTATCTGAATGGCGGAAGATTAGGAAAAGGGGAGGTGCAACGAGACCTGGGTATCATGGTACATTAGTCATTGAAAGTTGGCATGCAGGTACAGCAGGCGATGAAGAAGGCAAATGGCATGTTGGCCTTCATAGCGAGAGGAATTGAGTGTAAGAGTAGGGAGGTCTTACTGCAGTTGTACAGGATCTTGGTGAAGCCACACCTTGAATATTGTGTACAGTTTTGGTCTAATCTGAGGAAGGACATTCTTGCTATTGAGGGAATGCAGC
Source organism: Pristiophorus japonicus (assembly GCF_044704955.1). Taxonomy (NCBI): domain Eukaryota; kingdom Metazoa; phylum Chordata; class Chondrichthyes; family Pristiophoridae; genus Pristiophorus; species Pristiophorus japonicus. Next base: position 113,616,782 of record NC_091977.1, on the reverse strand, counting down.
GAAGGTTCACCAGACTGATTCCCGGGATGGCAAGACTGACATATGAAGAAAGACTGCATCAACTAGGCTTATATTCACTGGAATTTAGAAGAATGAGAGGGGATCTCATAAAAACATATAAAATTCTGATGGGATTGGACAGCTTAGAGGCAGGAAGAATGTTCCCGATGTTGGGGAAGTCCAGAACTAGGGGACATAGTCTAAGGATAATGGGTAAGCCATTTAGGACCGAGATGAGGAAAAACTTCTTCACTCAGAGAATTGTGAACCTGTGGAATTCTCTACCACAGAAAGTTGTTGAGTCCAGTTCGTTAGATATATTCAAAAGGGAGTTAGATGTGGCCCTTATGGCTAAAGAGATCAAGGGGTATGGAGAGAAAACAGGAATGGGGAACTGAAGTTGCCTGATCAACCATGATCATATTGAATGGTGGTGCAGGCTCGAAGGGCCGAATGGCCTACTCCTGCACCAATTTTCTATGTTTCTATGTTTCTATAATGTTTTCTATGGGTCAAAGGTTGCACTGATGGGTGTGTATGCATGATCTGGTATCAATGGGATTAGTATGATGTTTGGGGGTTTGACGCAAGCTTAACAAAAAAAAATGGCAATCAGATTTTCTTGACTCTTCATTTTTGCTGTGCCTCATTGGAAAATTTTCCATCCACATAGAATTTGATGACTGAGTAAGTACTTTATTTAATAGTACTAGTTAATTTCCCATGATGTAAACATAGAAACATAGAAAATAGGTGCAGGAGCAGGCCATTCAGCCCTTCTAGCCTGCACCGCCATTCAATGAGTTCATGGCTGAACATGAAACTTCAGTACCCCCTTCCTGCTTTCTCGCCATACCCCTTGAGCCCCCGAGTAGTAAGGACTTCATCTAACTCCCTTTTGAATATATTTAGTGAATTGGCCCCAACCACTTTCTGTGGCAGAGAATTCCACAGGTTCACCACTCTCTGGGTGAAGAAGTCTCTCCTCATCTCGGTCCTAAATGGCTTACCCCTTATCCTAAGACTGTGACCCCTGGTTCTGGACTTCCCCAACATTGGGAACATTCTTCCTGCATCTAACCTGTCTAAACCCGTCAGAATTTTAAACGTTTCTATGAGGTCCCCTCTCATTCTTCTGAACTCCAGTGAATACAAGCCCAGTTGATCCAGTCTTTCTTGATAGGTCAGTCCCACCATCCCGGGAATCAGTCTTGTGAATCTTCGCTGCACTCCCTCAATAGCAAGAATGTCCTTCCTCAAGTTAGGAGACCAAAATTGTACACAATACTCCAGGTGTGGCCTCACCAAGGCCCTGTACAACTGTAGCAACACCTCCCTGCCCCTGTACTCAAATCCCCTCGCTATGAAGGCCAACATGCCATTTGCTTTCTTAACCGCCTGCTGTACCTGCATGCCAACCTTCAATGACTGATGTACCATGACACCTAGGTCTCGTTGCACCTTCCCTTTTCCTAATCTGTCACCATTCAGATAATAGTCTGTCATTCTGTTTTTACCACCAAAGTGGATAACCTCACATTTATCCACATTATACTTCATCTGCCCTGCATTTGCCCACTCACCTAACCTATCCAAGTCACTCTGCAGCCTCATAGCATCCTCCTCGCAGTTCACACTGCCACCCAACTTAGTGTCATCCGCAAATTTGGAGATACTAAATTTAATGTAGTTGATAGAATGAAAGTTTCCACTTTACTGTAGTACCATATTTAATTTAATGTTAGTTAATATGATTTTCATGTACATAGAATGCAGGTACTATTAACAATGAAATGATGGTAGCCTTTTAAAAAAAAATCAACTGAACAATAATCACTCAGCTACAGTTTGATTTTGTACAGATGGCAATGATTTCTCGCAATCAGGCAATGTGCCGATTACACAAGGCTTTTGTCCTTGGCTTACCATCTGTACCAGCTGCTGACCATTGTATTTAATTTCTGATTGAAACATCTTGATCTACTAACCAAACTATGGCAGCAACTGTGGTTCAGTTCTGCAAAAGAATTATTTTATGTCCTCAACCCTTAGGTTGGTACAGAGATTAAGCTGTGGTGTTCTTTGATGCTGTTATAATTGTTGAGTAAAAATAACTATAGAAAAAATGGAATTGGTTAAAATACTACTTCAGCCTTCTTTAATAACAAATGGTTATTAGAACAAGATTATCAGAAGACACAAGCAACATATGGTTATTATAAATATTTTGCCTCCAAAATGTCTGCTGCACTTATATTGGCAGCTATTGCTATGTCAGCTGTGACCCAGTTGGTACCCCTATCACCCCTGATTCAGAAGGTTGTGGATTCAAATCCCACTACCATTATTTGAGCAAATAATCTAGGCCGACACTCCAGTGCAGTACTGAAGAAGTGCTGCACTGTTGGCAGTGTCGGTCTTTCAGATGAGACGTTGGGCCAAAAATCACAGTCTCTACGGGCGCGAACGATGTGCACACAAACCCGTAGAGACCCCGCAAGTGCCAGTTCTCGACACGCAATGCACATGCACCGATACCTGGCACTTGCAAACTGTCAACATTTCTTTTGACAGTTCCAGAGTAGTGGGAGGAATTCAAGGAGGAGATCCTGAGGGTACAGAGCAAGTATATTGTCTTTAAAAAAATGGGTGGGCTAACAAATCTAGAACCCCCTGATGTCAAGGGGCATACAGATAAAGATAAAGGAAAAAAGGGAAGCTTATGACAGATACCGAGAACTCAATACTTCAGAAACTCTAGAAGAGAATAAGAAATGTAGGGGTGCAATTAAAAAAGATATCAGGAAAGCAAAGAGAGACCATGAAAGAATGTTGGCAAGTAAAATCAGGGAAAACCATCAAAGATGGTTTATAAATACATTAAGAGCAATAGGATAACTAGAGAAAGAGTGGGGCCTATTAACGACCATGAAGGAAATGTGTGTGTGAAGGCAGAAGACATGGGTTTGATTCATATTGAATACTCACAAAGAAGGTGTGATGCAGACTTTGCAATAAAGGAGGAGTGTGAAATATTAGACGAGATAAACATAGTGAGAGAGGAAGTATTAAGGGGCTTAGCAGCTTTGAAAGTGGATAAATCCCCAACCTGGATGAAATGTATCCCAGGCTGTTAAGAGAAGCAAAAGAGGAAATAGCAGAGGCTCAGACCATCATTTTCCAGTCCTCTCTGGTTACAGGTATGGTGCCAGAGAACTGGAAGACTGCAAATGTTATACCTTTGTTTAAAAATGGAGAAAAGGATAGCCTGTCAGCCTCAGTGGTGAGAAATGTATTGGGAAAAATCCTGAGGGACAGGATAAATATACATTTGGAAAGACATGGATTTGTTAAGGGAAGGTCGTGTCTGACTAACTTGATTTAATTTTTTGAGGAGGTAACCAGGAGGGTCAATGAGGGCAGTGCGTATGATGTAGTGTATATGGATTTTAGTAAAGCTTTTGATCATGTCCCACATGGCAGACTGGTCATGAAAGTAAAAGTGCATAGGATCTAGGGCAAAGTGGCAAGTTGGATCCAAAATTTGCTCAGAGGCAGGAAGCAAAGGATAATGGTTGATGAGTGTTTTTGTGACTGGAAGACTGTAACCAGTGTGGTTCCACAGGGCTCAGTGCTGGGTCCCTTGCTTTTTGTGGTATATATCAATGAATTGGACTTGAATGTTGGGGGTATGATTGAGAAGTTTGCAGATGACACTAAAACAGGCTGTATGGTTGATAATGAAGAAGAAAGCTGCGGACTGCAGAAAGATATAAATGTATTGGTCAGGTGGGCTGAACACTGGCAAATGGAATTCAATCTGGATAAGTGTGAGGTAATGCATTTGCGGAGGTCTAACAATGCAAGGGAATACACATTAAATGATAGGACACTGAAAAGTGTAGAGGAACAAAGGGACTTTGGAGTGCCGGTCCACAGATCTCTGAAGGTAACAAGCCAGGTAGATAAGGTGGTTAAGAAGGCATATGGAATACTTGCCTTTATTAGTAGAGGCATGGAATACAAGAGCAAGGATGTTATACTTGAACTGTATAAAACACTGGTTAGGCTGCAGCTGCAGTACCGTGTGCAGTTCTGGTCACCGCATTATAGGAAAGATGTGATTGCACTGGAAAAGGTGCCGAGGAGATTTACAAGAATGTTGCTTGGACTGGAGAATTTTGGCTATGAGGAAAGATTGGAGATGCTGTGTCTGTTTTCTTTGGAAAAGAGGAGGCCAAGGGAAGACCTTATTGGGGTGTATAAAATTCTGAGGGGCCTGTATAGAGTGGATAGGAAGACCTGTTTCCCTTGGCAGAGGGGTCAACAACCAGGGGGCATAGATTTAAAGTAATTGGTAGGAGGTTTAGAGGAGATATGAAGGGAAATGTCTTCACCCAAAGATTGGTGGGGCTCTGGAACTCACTGCCTGACAGGATGGTAGAGGCAGAAACCCTCACCACATTTTAAAAATACTTGGATGTGCACTTAGTGCCGTAACCTACAGGGCTATGGAGCAAAAGCTGGAAAGTGGATTTAGGCTGGATAGCTCTTGGTCAGCTGGCGCGGACACGATGGGCCAAAATGGCCTCCTTCCGTGTTGTAAATTTCAATGATTCTATGAGTTCCGACGCAATCCCCGGGAGAAGGACTTTCATGGGCCGAGGTTTGGGCTATTTGCCCAACTCTTGCCCAGCGAATGTTCTTCAAACTCTTATGCCTGGTAAAAATAGGCGTAAGGCCTGCTTTTACCGGTGTAAGAGTTTTAAAAGATAGAAAAATAAAATGTTAGCAATAATTTTTATATTAAAACCCTGTCCATAAAGCTAATTTTATTTTTGTTTATTAAAACAAATTAAAACATATTTTAAAAAATTCAAAAAATAAGTTTTTGTCTAAAACATTTAATTCAGTTTAATTTCAATTAATTTTAAATATGTGAAGTGTTTTTTTTATTTACTTAAAATGTTTGTGTTTTGGGGAGTATCCCCATTCTTAGAAATGGTGATCTCCATATAAACAGAACTCACCATTACTGTGAATGGGGATAGGCCATTTTTATTGGTTGATCCAGCCCATATGAGCCCAGGCTGCACATATGCTCCTAGAATACGTGGACCTCTGCACTGGGCTGTGCATGGAGGCCTTGTAGCGCATGTATTCGTTTCTCCAGGTCCACCAGGTACATTCGTAAATATTTTTGTGGTCGGAGGCATCCGCCCACGGGAAGCCACCGACTGCAATTTTTGGCCCGTTAAACTGAGGCTCCATCTGCCCTCTTGGGTAGAACGCATGGCACTATTTCAAAGAAGGGTTGGGAAGTTCTCCCCAGTGTCCTGGACAATATTTATCCCTCAAGCAATAACACGAAAATAAGTTATCTGTTCATTATCGCATTGCTGTTTGTGAGACCCTGTCGTGCGCAAATTAGCTGCTGTGGCTCCTACATTACAACAGTGATGCTACTTCAAAAGTAATTAATGGGCTGTAAACAATATTCCCTCTAAATTTATTTTCGTGCGCAGTCCCTTTAAATTTGCACAGTATCTTCCAGCGGCAACAGCTTGTGAGCAGCCTGCACGGGACCTTCCGATTGATCAGCATCCACATGCCCACATACCTTAGGGGAACATAGGCTGAGAAGCATTTGGGACATCCAGAGGTAATGAAAGGCGCAATATAATGCAAGTCTTTCTTTCCTTTCTTTTATTGTTCTCTTGCAAAGCTGTATTTATTTTACATCCGTAGTTGTCCTGAGAAGGTGCTAATGGTGCTCCCATATTGGTATAAGTTAGGGATTTCGAGGATACTGAACCAGCAACAATGAAGGAATGGTGATATATATCTGAGTTCGGAAGGCAACTTGGATGTGATAGTATCCCCTTGGCATTGCTGATATATTGAATCATAGCAAAGAATTGTCCTTCGTGGTGATAGAGGTCAGGGTGGGAGAAGGCGCTGTCGAAGGTAGTTTGGTAAATTTCTCATTTTATCAAGGAGGCTTTGAAGGTGTCCTTGAAGCATCAAAGCCTCCTTGATAAAATGCAACATCCCCACTGACACCTGGGAATCCCTGGCCAAAGACCGCCCTAAGTGGAGGAAGAGCATCCTCGAGTCTCGTCGCCGAGAGCATGTAGAAAGCAAGCACAGGCATCGGAAGGAGCGTGCAGCAAACCAGTCTTGCCACCCACCTTTTTCTTCAATGACTGTCTATCCCACCCATATTGGACTGCTCAGTCACCGAATAACTCACTTTTAGAGTGGAAGCAAGTCTTCCTCGATTTCGAGGAACTGCCTATGATGATGATGATGGTAAATTTCTGCAGTGCATCTTGTAGAAAGTACATACTACAACCACAGTACACCATTGATTAAGGAGTGGATATTGGATCCAATGGGCGGGGGCTTCAATCAAACAAACTGATCTGCCTTGGGTGGTGTCGAGCTTCTTGAGTGTTGTTGAGGTTGCACTCATCCAGGTTGAATATTGCAACAGAATACTGAGTTTTATCAATGGTGGAGAGGCTTTGCGGGGTCCTCTTGAGATGATCCATTCATTGTGGAGTTTCCAGACTCTGTCCTGTTCTTGTAGCCAGGATATTAACATGGCTGGTCCAGTGAGGGTTTCAATCAATCAATCAATGGTGGACCAGTTTTTTGATTTACAGCTAAACATGCTCCAGAGCTGACTCCCTGTGCATACAGTTCCAGATTTTCTGGGATCAGACATTAAGTCGTACTTTGGTTGGCTTCTTTTTGGTATATAAAGTAAATGTACTATAATATTGCCTGAGATGTGTGTTATATATGTAAACCTGTAAATACCTTGTTTAACCACCAGAGGGCTCATCCCCTGGAGTCCCAACGGATCACACAATCCCTTGGGAGCACTGGTACATAAGGAGGCCTCACAGGCTGGAGAGGCACTCTGGAGACCTGAATAAAGGACTATGGTCACACGTTACTTTGAGCTCACAGATCTGCTCAGATTCCTTATGCAAGACACAACAACTGGCGACGAGATACAGATAATGAACCCCACTGCAACAATGCAGAGGATCGTGGGCATCCTGGAGATATTTTTGGAGGGAGATGATTGGGAAACCTTCATGGAGCAACTCGATCAATACTTCGTGGCCAACGAGCTGAAAGGAGAAGCGAACGCTGCCAGATGAAGGGCGATCCTCCTCACCGTTTGCGGGGCACCAATATATGGCCTCATGAAAAATCTGCTTGCTCCAGCGAAACCCACAGAGAAGTCGTATGATGATTTGTGCACACTGGTCCGGGACCATCTAAACCCGAAGGAAAGCGTTCTGATGGCGAGGTACCGGTTCTACACGTACAAGAGGTCTGAAGGCCAGGAAGTGGCAAGCTACATCGCCGAGCTAAGACGCCTTGCAGGACATTGTGAATTTGAAGGACACTTGGAGCACATGCTCAGGGACTTCTTTGTACTTGGCATTGGCCATGAAGCAATACTTCGCAAACCTTTGACTGTAGAGAACCCAACCTTGAGTAAAGCCATAGCGATAGCCCAGGTGTTCATCGCCACCAGTGACAATACCAAACAAATCTCTCAGCACACGAGTACTGCTGCAAGTACTTTGAACAAAGCAATGTTGTTTTCGACTTGTAACGTACAGGGCAGGACTCACATGTCTGCAGCTGCACGTCCGCAGATGTCTCAGAGTCCATCATCAACGGTGGTGAATGCAAGGCCGTGAATGCAAGGCCATGAACACCTTGTTGGTGCTGTGGAGGTGATCATCGCTTCCATTCATGCCGCTTCAAAGGATACGTTTGCAAGGGCTGTGGAACAATGGGACACCTCCAACATATGTGCAGGCGAGCTGCAAACCCTGCTAATCCTGCAAACCACCATGTTGCAGAGGAGGACAGATCCACGGTGGATCACGATGAACCACAGCCTCAGACTGAGGAGGCAGAGGTATATGGGGTGCACACATTTACCACAAAGTGTCCCCCGATAATGCTGAAGATTGAATTAAATGGACTCCCAGTGTCAATGGAGCTGGACATGGGCGTGAGCCAGTCCATAATGAGCAAAAAGACTTTCGATAAATTGTGGTGCAGCAAGGCCTCAAGGCCAGTCCTGACTCCCATTCATACTAAACTGAGAACATACACAAAGGAACTGATTCCTGTAATCAGCAGTGCTACCATAAAGGTCTCCTACGATGGAGCGGTACACAAATTACCACTCTGAGTGGTATCGGGGGATGACCCCACTGTTCGGCAGGAGCTGGCTGGGAAAGATATGCTGGAACTGGGACGACATCAGAGCACTCTCGTCCGTCGACGACACTTCATGTGCCCAGGTCTTAAACAAGTTCCCCTCGCTGTTTGAACCAGGTATCGTGAAGTTCCAAGGAGCAAAAGTGCAGATCCATTTGATTCCGGGGGCGCGAAAAATCCATCACAAGACAAGAGCGGTACCATACATGATGAGAGAGAGGGTGGAGATCAAGCTGGACAGGCTGCAATCAGGGCATATTTCGCCGATTGAATTCAACGAGTGGGCCAGTCCGATTGTTCCAGTCCTCAAGGAAGACGGCACTGTCAGAATCTGTGGTGATTACAAAGTAACTATCAATTGTTTCTCCCTGCAGGATCAATACCCGCTACAAAAGGTAGATGACCTATTTGCGACGTTGGTGGGAGAAAAAACGTTCACGAAGCTGGACTTGACCTCAGCTTACATGATGCAGGAGCTGGAGGAATCATCGAAGGGCCTCACCTGCATCAACACGCACAAAGGTCTCTTCATTTACAAAGATGCCCAGTTGGGATTCGATCAGCCATGGCGATATTCCAGAGGAACATGGAAAGCTTGCTGAAGTCACTGTGGTCTTCCAGGACAACATCTTGGTTACAGGTTGGGACACCGTCGAGCACCTGCAGAACCTGGAGGAGGTTCTTAGTCAATTTAATTGTGTGGGGCTCAAGTTAAAATGCTCGAAGTGCATTTTCCTGGTGCCTGAAGTGGAGTTCCTGGGGAAAGCGTCACGGCGGACGGCACCAGGCCCACCGATTCGAAGACGGAGGCAATCAAGAACGCACTGAGACCGCAGAATGTGACGGAGCTACGGTCGTTTCTAGGACTCCTGAACTACTTTGGTAACTTCTTACCGGGTCTTAGCAAACTGTTAGAACCACTGCACTGTTTACTGTGTAAAGGAGATGAATGGGTATGGGGTAAAAGCCAAGAAAATGCCTTTGAGAAAGCTAGGAAGCTGTTATGCTCAAACAAATTGCTTGTGTTGTATGCTCCATGTAAGCGTTTGGTACTGGCATGTGATGCGTCGTCATACGGTGTATTGCAACAAGCTAATGAATCTGAGAAATTGCAACCGGTTGCTTATGCATCCAGAAGTCTGTCTAAGGCTGAGAGAGCCTACAGCATGATTGAAAAAGAAACATTAGCATGTGTTTATGGGGTAAAGAACATGCACCAATAACTGTTTGGGCTCAAATTTGAATTGGAAACCGACCATAAGCCACTTATATCCCTCTTTTCTGAAAGTAAGGGGATAAATACGAATGCATCGGCCCGCATCCAGAGATGGGCGCTCACGTTGTCCGCATACAACTACGCCATCCACCACAGGCCAGGCACAGAAAACTGTGCCGATGCTCTCAGTAGGCTGCCCTTGCCCACCACAGGGGTGGAAATGGCGCAGCCCGCAGATCTAGCCATGGTTATGGAAGCATTCGAGAGTGAGCAATCACCTGTTACCACGTGACAGATTAGAACCTGGACGAGCTAGGACCCCTTACTGTCCTTAGTAAAAAACTGTATGCTCCACAGGAGTTGGTCTAGTGTCCCGTTAGAGATGCAGGAAGAAATAAAGCCGTACCAGCGGCGCAGAGATGAAATGTCCATACAGGCAGACTGCCTCCTATGGGGTAATCGGGTAGTGGTGCCAAAAAAAGGCAGGGACACTTTCATTAGTGACCTCCACAGTACCCACCCAGGCATTGTAATGATGAAAGCGATAGCCAGATCCCACGTGTGGTGGCCCGGTATCGATGCGGACTTAGAGTCCTGTGGCACAAATGTAACACATGTTCACAGTTAAGTAATGCACCCAGGGAGGCGCCACTAATTTTATGTTCCTGCCCCTCCAAACCGTGGTCCAGGATCCATATCGACTATGCAGGCCCATTCTTGGGAAAAATGTTCCTTGTGATTGTAGATGCGTACTCCAAATGGATTGAATGTGAGATAATGTCGGCAAGCACGTCCGCTGTCACCATTGAAAGCCTGCAGGCCATGTTTGCCACGCACGGCCTGCCCGATGTCTTTGTGAGTGACAATGGGCCGTGCTTCACCAGTGCTGAGTTCAAAGAATTCATGACCTGCAATGGGATCAAGCATGTCACTTCTGCCCCATTCAAACCAGCGTCCAATGGTCAGGCAGGGCAAGCAGTGCAAACAAACAAGCAGAGCTTGAAGAGGGTAACTGAAGGCTCACTGCAGACTCGCCTATCCCGAGTCCTGCTTAGTTACCGCACGAGACCCCACTTGCTCACTGGGGTTCCCCCGCTGAACTGCTCATGAAAAGGGCACTTAAGACACGGCTGTCGTTAGTCCACCCTGATCTACATGAACAGATAGAGAGCAGGCGGCTTCAACAGAATACATATCATGATCGCGCAAATGTGTCACACGAAATCGAGATTAATGATCCTGTATTTGTGTTAAACTATGGACAAGGTCCCAAGTGGCTTCCCGGTACTGTCGTGGCCAAAGACGGGAGGAGGGTGTTTCGGTCAAACTTTCAAATGGACTCACCTGCAGGAAACACTTGGACCAAACCAAACTCAGATTCACGGACTATCCAGAACAATCCACAATAGACTCTACCTTTTCGACCCTCCAACACACATACAAGTGGCAACCGACCCAGCGGTTGACCACGAAGCAGAACCCATCACCTGCAACAGCCCAGCAGGACTCACCACATCCAGCAGCCTGCCAAGGCCAGTTGCACAGCAACCCAGCGAGGGCCCAACAAACGACTCACCGAAACTCAAGAAAGACTGAATCAACTGGGCTTGTATTCACTGGAGTTCAGAAGAGTGAGAGGGGACCTCATAGAAACGTTTAAAATTCTGACGGGTTTGGACAGGTTGGATGCAGGAAGAATGTTCCCAATGTTGGGGAAGTCCAGAACCAGGGGTCACAGTCTAAGGATAAGGGGTAAGCCATTTAGGACCGAGATAAGGAGAAACTTCTTCACCCAGAGAGTGGTGAACCTGTGGAATTCTCTACCACAGGAAGTAGTTGAGGCCAATTCACTAAATATATTCAAAAGGGAGTTAGATGAAGTCCTTAGTACTCGGGGATCAAGGGGTATGGCGTGAAAGCAGGAAGTGGGTACTGAAGTTTCATGTTCAGCCATGAACTCGTTGAATGGCGGTGCAGGCTAGAAGGGCTGAATGGCCTGCTCCTGCACCTATTTTCTATGTTTCTATGTCTATGTTTCTATGAAACCAGCATTTGCACCGAGACGATCAACCAGGGAAAGGAAGGCCCCAGATCGACTCACATTGTAAATAGTTACACTATTGACTTTGGGGGGCGGAGGGGAGTGTTGTTATATATGTAAACCTGTAAATAACTTGTTTAACCACAAGGGGGCTCATCCCCTAGAGTCCCAAGGGATCCCACAATCCGGTACATAAGGAGGCCTCACAGGCTGGAGAGGCACTCTGGAGACCTGAATAAAGGACTACGGTCACACGTTACTTTGAGCTCACAGTATCTGGTCAGATTCCTTATGTAAGACACACCAATGTGGATTCTTGTTATTCCAGCAGGTGCCTAAAAACACCAGAGAAGAGGACTTCCTTTTAACCTATGGATATTTGATTGTAATAACAGATTTACTTCAAGTTGGAGCAAAGTCCACTGAGACATTACTTGTGTCACCTTGGTAGATGTTGCTATGTTATAATTCAAAAAGAGATTTCCTAAGCATTCCGCCAATTTCTTTTGTCGATAACCTGTTGTTGTGTGAGAAATACTATTTTTAAAAATCTATTATACAGTAACATTTCAGAATAATCTTTTTGGTTTTTGTAGTAGAGTAGAGGGTTCACATAAATTATATCCTCTCAATCAATTCAGTGGTAATTTTTGAATCTTGACATTAATGTCTCCAAATCAACTTTTCTTTCATTCCTCCACTTTTTCTTTGCACAGTGTTATATTGCAGTAATTTCCATTTGTTTCAACACACTTTTGCTTTTTCATTATAACTCCATTTCTATAGGCTTAATTTCAAATAACACTTTACAGCTTCTATGACAGTTCTACTCTCTGAAAAATGTAATTACACTGAATTTTGGTCAGTTCCCCAGAAATATTTTCTTCAGCATTTAAATGGTCATAATACCGGTTTCTCAGACTATTCCATTTCTAGTAGACACAAATCTATAAAATTAAAAAGTTTTACATTTGGTGTGTTTCTGTAGTGCATGGGGAGGGTACATCAAACTTGGAAATGTCACATGTCACACTTTAAAGTCAAACTTGCAGCTCATTTGCTCAAATAGTAGAAAAGGCTATAATTGCAACCTGCACAAAATGAACCAATCGTTAAAATGTTGAAGTCTACTAATCAAAAAATAACTGCCACAAAAACAAAACAATGAAATGATTCAAATCATTTTCCTCCGTTCTTTTGACAACCATGTGCTTTGTGTAGCTATCTGGCCAAATGCAGCAAAAAATATTGACATTGAATATCTGAGATTGTGCTCTGCTGCTATAACTATGGTGGAGTAAAAATTGCCCTGTGTCATTGTATGACTATCCTGACCCTGCTGGAAATTCCAGAGTCAGGAAAATTACTACAAAGCAGGCATGTGCCTGTGCCAGTATGGGCCTATCTTGGACATCCTCTTGGTGGGGGCGGGGGGTACAAAATGTGGCATTTGAAAGCCATGTGGAATGCAGTCAATAGGTCCAGTTAACATTGGTAAGATCTGTAGAACTCTGTCCCTCTTGTAAATGAGTTGGGCTGAAATTTACCTCCGCCGGAAACGGGACGCACCTATCATTTTTGATATGTTTTGGTTGTCACGATGGTGCGGCAGCCTATCTTGCGAAATTCAGCTCTGACATTTTTTTTCAAGCGGGGCGGAAGTGGGGGCGGGATGGAGTCTCTGCCGCTGTCAGTCATCAGCGCCCGGCTGGTGACATCATCGCGCTGGCGCATCATCACATCTCTCCCCTTCAGTTAAATGGGAGAGCCGCTGCAAACTCTGCGTTTAGTTTAGTTAGGTCCACTGAGCCTCCAGGGAGTGTTTCGGCCAGGTCAGTGACCTGGCACCCAAGAGGGGGTGTTGGGCTGCCTGTTGGCGGCCCGATCGAACCCGGGGGCTTAATTGTCGGGCTGACCTGGCAGTCGCCTGACCGAAAAAAATAAGATGCCAGCCACGGCAGTGCGCCATTCCCTTTAATGGCGGCCGCACCGCCATTTCAAACACAGTGCACTGACATAAAAAGCTGTCAGGGACACTGCCCGCCAGCTGGAAGATTTTCTCAGCTGAATTTCACTTCCGGGGCGGGACATCGGCGGTGCGTGCTCTGATGATGCACTCAGGAGGCTTCTGCAGCAGCGGGGCGGAAGTGGGAGGAGCGGGGCAGAAATGCTCACCGCCGGGAAAACACTTAATGTCAATTGCACGAACGGCGGCCATTCCACGAAAAATTGGCAGCCATTCCACAACGAGCCCTGGTCGCTATTTTACGGCGGGCAAAGGCCTTAACGAAAGGGGCAATTTCAGCCCCTGGATGTCTTGCAATTTCTGGAGTGGTCCAGGCTTGGAATCATGGCCTCGAACAACTTACTGTCGGTGCAGCTTACAATGCTCCATTAACCTGGTGTTGTACTGGTCACAAGGGGCAGAGGAATTGGGAGCAGCAGTAAATCGAATGCTAGCCCTCGTGCCTTCAATGGATTGGCTAGAACTTGTGTCCTATGGGAATTCCCGGTGTATCATCTACAGGACAAGACCTGACATATTTCTAACCCTCGCCTTTCCTCTTCCATTCTATTTACACCAGCACTGGTACCCCAAAGCTTCAAGAAAATTTGAGGCCAGAATTTATAATGGAACAAACTTATAGGGCTAGAATTTCCCTAAAACCCACCATCGCCGGATTGCTGCCCAAAAAGATCGCTAAGATTCTTCAAATAACACCAGCGAAAAATTGCATATAAAGGAGAAAAATACCGCCCAGTGAGAAAATGGATCGTACACGTAGATTCTCGGCGGTTAAACGTGATCCCGGGCAAATTGGGCGGTTCTTAACCAGAATGGGTGGTAATTACTCAAATTTAGACTGCGGCTGCGGTTGAGCCTAGGGAGGGGGGAAAACACAAAAAATATTTTTTCAATGAAACAAAAAATTTAAAAAAATCAGAAAACATTCTCAAGACCCTTTTTAACTTAATTGCTGTAAAAGAATTTTAAAAGAATTATAAAAAAACACTTTAACTTACCTTTCTTTGCAGGGCGACTTACCTACTGCCCAGGTCCGGCTGCTTTTTGTGGCTGTTTTTTTCAATCTTACCTACGGGTCACTGCTGAGCCCAAACTTGGACGGTAGCGATTTTATTGGCAGTGCACGCTGGCAGTCTGCTCCCCAGCGATATTTTGAAAATGCTGGCGGAAAGTGAAGTGGAAGTTTTCGCTGGGTGGTTTTCCGCCGAAAACGAGCAGTACCACCGAGAAAACCGCCGAAAATGGAGTGGAAATTCTAGCCATTAAAAACTTAAATAATATGCAAAAATATTTAAAGTTGTCAATAACCCTGGGTCAACTGGGTAGACGGATGTCCCAGGCCGTGACATTTGCACCAGCGCATTGCGGGACTTGTAATTTGGAGGCTTGAAGCGTTTTGTTTCATAAACCAAGTCAAAATGTTTTCTGGGCTGAGCATGAGGTGCTGACAAGAACTGGCTAGCTGGTCTCTGTGTCACTGTGAACATTGAACCACATGAAGCAGGACTGAGAAAAGAAAACCAGCTGTGCCGAGCAGGACAACAGGGTCCACTCTGCAATGCTGACACTTCTGTCATCCTCCCGCTAATGGAAATGCACACTGGCCTTTCAAAAATAATTCTGAAGCGAGCAGAGTGGTTGTGAGCAGTCTTCATCTCCAAGTGCGAGATAATTCTATTCTGATAGAAAATTAGCAGCATTTACAGACAGGTCTTTCATCTTAAGAGATTTGCCAATCTCGACCTGTGCCTCACAATCAGGTCAGTCTGCGTTCGTCCCAAGATAGTTTACAACACATTAGAGAAAAAGCGAGTAAAGTTATTATATCTCTTTATTACTATTATTATCAGAGATCTGCAGATCTGCCCTCAGGATTTAATTAGCTATCCCGATTGTTCTGGGTGCTCCAATTCCAGCTAAATGTAATTTTTAAACAGCATCTCTAAATGCTGTGGCAGATTGCAATACTTATTTTTAAAATATTTGCCCAGCAACGTCTCAGATAAATAACGGTTCAGTTAAGAAGCAGGAGAGCAGCTGAGGAGGACTTCTTTTTTTACATTGAGGGTGCTACTGGTGGAGACGTAGGGGTCACCTGTACACTGCAGGTAACCAAGTATAAAAGGGAGCTCTCCTCACTGTATCCTCATTCAGGAGCTGCAATAAATGGACTAAAGTCACAACAGTTCAAGTACAATACCTTACCTCGTGGAGTCATTACACAACAACTGGGGATGAGATTACGAATTTCTATGCGTAAAATGGCTAACCTTAGCAACTTTCAACAATTTGCTGAGGGGGAAGATTGGGATGCCTTTATGGAAAGGCTTGAACACTTTTTCATTGCAAATGACCTGGCAGGAGATGACCCGACCTCACTGGCTGATAAGCGCAGAGCCATCCTGCTCAGCAGCTGTGGGCTTACCGTCTGTGGCCTTGTCAGGGACCTGCTAGCCCCAGCGAAGACGACAACCAAAACGTACACAGAGCTCGTAACAATGATACAGGAACAGCTCAAACCTAAAGAGAGCATCCTCACAGCCAGACACCAGTTCTATACACACCGGCAGCATGAAGACCAAGAAATTGCAAAATATGCTGCAGACCTGAGACGATTGGCTGCACTGTGTGATTTTGGCGACCACCTCACTGAAGCACTGAGGGACATCTTTGTTATAGGAATCGGCCATGAGGGCCTCCTCCACAAGCTGCTCTCTGTGGACACCATGGTCACCCTGCAGAAGGCAATCAACGTCAGCCAGACGTTCATGGCCTCGGCCTGCGATTCCAAGAGGATGATGACTCACCCCCAGGACTCTAACCCGGCAAGTACCATGAACCGACTGGCACCTTTCAGAGGCAAGGCTGCTGCCTCGAGTCCCACAACCCTGAGTCCGCCACATAGGGTCAACCAGCTAGCCCCGTGCTGGCGCTGTGGAGGAAATCACAGAGCCCACCAGTGCCGATACAAAGACTATACTTGCAAAGACTGTAACACTAAAGGCCATCTCCAGCGAATGTGTAGAAGAAATTTTACTCACCGAGTCGCTGAAGAGTTGGCCGATCACCCGGGCTCCAGTGCTGATGAAGACGAAGAGAGAGTCCATGAAGCAGCTCAGCCCTGGAAGTAGTATACGGAGTGTTTATCTGCTCAACCGAGAGATCCCCGTTGAAAATAGAAGTCGAAATCAATGGTGTTCCAGTCTTGATGGAGGTCGACACAGGGGTGAGCCAATCGCTGATGAATCAGGCGGCCTTCGAGAAACTCTGGGACAATCCCACCGAGCGACCCAAAATGCTCCCGATCCAGGTGAAGCTGCTCACCTACACAAATGACACCATCTCAGTCGTTGGCAGCGTGGATGTCCAGGTGTCCTACGGCGGCACGATGCACAAGCTACCTTTGTAGGTGATGGTCCAATGCTGCTAGGCAGAAGATGGATGAAACAAATCAAAATCTGTTGGAGCTGGGAAAGTCTCCAGGCCCCAGCGATTGACGTCCTACGCGGCCCAAAATTTGAATTCATCACAGCACCTGAAGATCCTAACGTCCAACTCGACTGCGCGGTGACAACACAGACCGCTCAACCCAACGGCGAGATGATCCAACCCAAACGACCAAACTTCACCTTCCGGGCTCCAGTGGCAGGACTCCGAAGGAAGAAGATCGGTGCAGAAGGTAGATTCCCAGCTTCTGTGGCAGAACCTGGGGAGAAAAGGATCACCGCAGCCTACCTCGTGGAGAGAGAGAAGATGGCACCCGCACCACGAGGTGAAGCACCTGAAATCAAGATGGCCATGACCAGACCATGAGGGGCAGCGTTGAAAGAGCAACACGTGATGCCGAGCAACGAACCGGATTGGGGTAAAGATTGCAAGGCCCTCTTAAAGGAGACCGGCAAACCAGCACAATTAAAGAGACAGTTCCACTCTTTGTACAGCGATGCCGGTGATACTAATGAAAAAGATGTAATTAACAAATGCAAGTATCTAAATGTACCTTTGAACAGCGATGCCGGTAGGATACATGGTAAAGATGTAATTGATAAATACAAGTATCTAAATGTAACCTTGTACAGCGATGTACAGGAAAGAGGTGTAATTGACAAATGCGAATTTGTAAAGACAACCCAACAATGTCGAGTAGGCAGATTGCGGTCGGAGCCAATGTGTCATTAATGTAAATGATGAAATGACGTGTGATGCCGGGTTCTACATGTAGGCCGACAAAACCAAGGGCAACCTCCCATGGGAAGCACCCAGGTCCAGCGGGCTACCCGATCATGTAGCCTGTGCCTCCGGGACCAATGTGATGCCCCAGCAAGTGTGGCCACACACACAGAGGGAGCATAGCCACTGCAGGGTCAGCGATCAGCGGATGGCACAGGCACCACCACTGGCACCATGCCCCAGATCGGCCCTATCTCTCTGGCCACCAGGGCCAGCACTGGGAGCAAGAGGCCAACACCCTCCAGCCCTCCCAACGGGACCTGGGATGTCCAGGCTCCCACCACCGCTGAAGGGCAGTAGGGAGACCCTGCAGCCCTCAAAGGAGGACAGGGAGGCCACACACTCCTGTGGCTCTGTCCACCACTAGCCAATGGCAAAGGTCCTGAGACTCAGTCAGGTGAGCGATCCCAGCCCACCCAGCTGGCAGGGGGCGCAGTGCCGCCATCAGACAACCTGGACACTGTCCAGTCACTCTGGAACTGCACCTACACAACCCAGGGGCAAGATAATAACACCATGTATGTACCTTACCTGTCATATGTACTTGTTCCACTTCTGCTGAACCCAAACAGTGATATAACCAATCCTATTTTTTATTCTCTGTACATGTATGCCAATGCAGATGTCAAGCCAAGCACATGGTCTATGTATGGGGGGGAGGGGCGGAGAAATGGATGTATGTAGCCATAGACACACATGGATCACACCCAGAACCCACACAACCCTCACTACAACCTCAAACCGTCCACTGCTGACCATTTCCCAATGTCGTGGCAATAAGGACTTGGGGGTCCACAGGGAGAGAGCCGTTCCCAAGCACAGACAAAGTGCAAGGGCTTTGGGTACTCAAGTGGAGGGCCAGAGCACCCAGTGCAAAGGCCAATGGCACAAGACTTAGGGGGGAGTGATGTTGTGTATGTATAATGTATGTACAGTTACATTAGACCACTGAATGTATCTTCACACTGTATACACTATACCTGTACCACCAGAGGGTGCTACTGCTGGAGACCTAAGGGTCACCTGCACACTGCAGGTAACCAAGTATAAAAGGGAGCTCACCTCATTGTGTCCTCACTCAAGGAGCTGCAATAAATGGACTAAGGTCACCACAGTTCAAGTACAATACCTTACCTCGTGGAGTCATTACTAGAGTGCTTACATATATAACAGTCCATGTGATCTATATTTATCCCAACCCATTTACTTCTGTTCGTTTTTAACATAGGCAGCATAATGCTTCTGTTATAAAATGGTGTATCATCCGATTCATTGTGAGCAAAGCCACAGGGGTTCGACTAGTATTTCATTCTTTTATTAAAATAGTTTAAAATACTGGGCCGTAAATTGTGTCCTCTCCGGGTGCGTACGATGTGCGCATGATATGCCAGTGGCCTCATTTTCCATTGCCCTGCCCCCACCCTCTTTTGGGCACAAATGGGTCCTGCGCAATAATCCACTTCTAAACTTGCTGGCTAACCCCAAACTCACAAGAAATCATGAGTACATGCAAGCTCTGTGGATTCCCTGTCAAAGATTGAGGCCTGTGTACGATTACTGATATTGTCAGTTCTTGATTTCAGGTGCGCCATTAAATGCTACTGGTATTTTCCTCATAGTCCACCATTGGTCGGCCTTGTTCACCATAACCTGGATTGTACCTTTTTATGCCCAATATTTGCGATTGTAGCGAGCCCGGGAATCAAACAGAAACCCTTGTTGTTCTATTCAGCTCACTGGATATGTCAGGAGCCCCTTTTTAATCTCCTACACTTAAGAAAGCAGTAAAATACACATTCTACCAGATTGTGGCTTAGGCTACAAATCACAGAACAGACTCATTCAAAATAGCAGGTAGAACTAGCTCCGCATTTGGTTCTCCCATAATTGGACCTGTGAAGAAGAGTTGTTGCCAGGTAGATGTTCCAAGACCTGCAGATGTCTATGGTGGCATCTTGGCAGGTGTAATAAATCAGAGTATGTTAGCTGTTGATGGCACTGGCATACCTCCGTCATGCATTGACATTAAAAGCATCACGTACTGTGACTGGGACACTTATGAGTTAGCATTCAGGGTGACAACTAGTCAGGTGTTCACAGATCTCAGTGATGCCAGTGGCTATGCTGCCCAGCTTCTTTGGGAATAGAAGCCTTCACACATATTAATTATCTTCCAAAGTGAGGAATGTTCACCACTCTCTGCAAATGGAAGTGGGTGGGGGACACAGCCTCTCTCAGGCAGCCTAACATCCTTCCTGTTAATCCTTTATTTCTTCTTACAAACACATAAGATTTTCCATTTTGGGACAGTAAGTTGGTTAGAGTGTAAAACAAGCTACTGACCAAGAGGAATTTAGAGACCTGCACAAATCTCCCAGCCATAGGTATTCGAACCGCAAGAGGATATAATCCCAGTAAATAGCTTCCAAAGGAGCTAAAGATAATAAAATCTTACCTTAACCTTTGGCCCAAGAAAGGCCTCAGGGTGTACCTCGCGAAGCTGCTTTGAGTTACACCAGTGGATCAGGGCGGGCTTGATGATGTGCCTTTATAAGCACAGGTTGCCTACATTGATCATGCAAATGATCCAACCATGTAATTAGGGACAGAGTCTTGGTCTGCTAACATTGGCAGACTTAAAGTTCTCTCCATGCCACTTGTACAGGCAGAGCAGCCTGCTCAGAGTTTCGGTGATGCTGTGTCCAACATCCCGGGAGCAGCGCGGAGGCCCCGACCTGCATGAGAACACCAGCGGCAGGTCGGGTCCATAAAAGGTGCCGAGGTGTGGCGGCCCAGGAACAGCATGGAGGCATACTACTTCAGGGAGCAGCGCAAGCTGGTGCAGGGGGACGGCGACAACAAAGAGTGATGTCATCAAGGTCCAGGTCGGTGATTGGAGCATGGGCAGACACAGCAGGAGTGGTGAGAGACGGTGGAGGGATGTGATCGGGACCCAATGAATGCGTGAGTTCAGGGCCAGGGGCCCAGGGGCAGCATGGGCCAGCCTACACTGCGATATGTGTGCGCACTAGGCTTCTGCAGCAGAGCAGGTCTCCAGTGGTCTTGAATAACCCTTGTCACTGGACCAAGACCTAGCTCTGTCAAGCCCGTGTGGTGGCTGGTGTGCAACGGCCACCACACATTAAAAAAATCCACGCACAGGCATCTTCCACCCTTCAGGATGTTGTTCGGAATCCAGAATAGTAGGTCCTTCATTGAAACACCTGTGAACTCATCCTTTTTTGGTGTGGAAGCAAGTCATCCTTGTTTCGAGGGACTGCCTATGATGATGATAATGATGTCCAACATCCTTCACTTCACAAAAGCTTTCTGCAGACCGTGTACATTTCTTTTAACCTGTATTTCGATGACACTGTATGTTTTTCAGTGGAGCTGTTAATTGAGTTTGATTCTTTGCCCTTCTATACCAGAGCTATTGTGCTCAAAGCACAATCACAAACTAATTTTATTGAGAACCTCAGTTGGCAAATACTTTGTTCAGTTTGCGAGTAATTTGCCACTTCTCTTTTTGATCTGCACAATCCTTTATTCTGAATTGAAATATGTGATTTGTTCTTGTTTTGTTAAAAATTACTTTTCTGCTGAGTGTCTTCCCAAACTCAGGAATATTGGTTTCCTTTTATTATATTTCCATTGTTTAAAAACATTTCTAAACAAATCTGTCGTTCTATTGCTATCTTATAAATATTCTCCTGCCAAAAGATATTCATTTTAGAACTCATGTTCATGAGCTTTGTTCTGTCCTTGGATAATGTTACATAAGAACATAAGAAATAGGAGCAGGAGTAGGCCATACGGCCCCTTGAGCCTGCTCCACCATTCAATACGATCATGACTGTTCTGATCATGGACTTGGCTCCACTTCCCCACTCACTCCCCATAACCTCTTATCCCCTGATCATTTAAGAAACTGTCTATTTCTGTCTGCACAATGAATTATTAAGTATTTACCATTTTCTTTGTCTTAAACAACATTGAGCACAAAAAAACACAGACAGTAAATAATTACCAATTATTTTGGATCAAATCTGTCGCACTTTGACATCTTTTACCTTCTGAAGTGATATTCACAGTAAATAAAAACATAAAAAGCAACTAAAATAATCATCTGAAGAAGTATGCTTGTAGAATATGCTTAGAATGTAATTACAGGACCAAATTAATATATTTTGCTCTTTTCACAAAAAAAACCATTGTATTTTTGTTTTCAAGAATTAAACTGATATGTCCTTACAATACAGTATAAATGCACACAAGGCCCATGCTTGAGAGAAGGTCAGTCTGTGACATGTCCTTTATTCCTTAGCACTCAAGTGATGGAAGTGGGTGGAGCTTCCCCTTTTATATCTGAAGGTCCAGGTTAGGAGTGTCTCCCACAAGTTCACCACCTAGTGGTCATTGTTCTCACAGTGAACAACTTAGGTCAGATTATACATGGGTTACAATGCTGGTTGAATACATGACATCACCTCCCCCCCCAAAGTCTTATTGGGATTACAGGTTGAGTCTCTCTGGTGGTTTACGCTCTCTTGTAGAGCGCCTGATTTGGAGCTCCGGTTGTTGGGCGCTGGCTTGAGTGTCTGCTGTTTGTGGTGCCTCAGGCCTTTCCGGACTGCCCACAGTGACTGGGCTCTCCTCCCTTTGGTTCCTGTGTTCGGTCACCTGTGGAGGAGTGAACTCTATATCGTGTTCTTCCTCTGCTTCTTCTATGGGGTTGCTGAAGCTCCTTTTTGTTTGATCCACATGTTTGCGGCAGATTTGTCCATTGATAAGTTTAACTACCAGAATCCTATTTCCCTCTTTGGCAATCACAGTGCCTACGAGCCATTTGGGCCCTGCAGCGTAGTTGAGGACAAAAACAGGGTCATTTACATCAATACATCACGTCCTCGCATTCCTGTCATGGTAGTCATATTGTGACTGGCGCCTGCTCTCGACAATTTCTTTCATGGTGGGATGTATAAGAAATAGCGTCCTTTTCATTAGCAGCTCTGTGGGTGGAACCCCTGTGAGCGAGTGTGGTTGGGATCTGTAGGCCAGCAGGAGGCGTGATAAGCGGCATTGTAGGGAACCCCCTTGGATTCCGAGCATCCCCTGTTTGATTATCTGCACTGCTCGTTCTTCTTGGCCGTTTGAGGCCGGCTTGAACGGTGCCGTTCTGACATGGTTAATTCCATTGCCTGCCATAAAGTCCTGGAATTCAGTGCTTGTGAAGCAAGGGCCATTGTCGCTGACCAAGATGTCCGGTAGACCGTGGGCGGCGAACATTGCCCGTAGACTTTCTACCATGGCAGAGGATGTGCTTGAATTTAAAATGTCACACTCGATCCATTTGGAGTAGGCGTCTACTGCACCCAAAAACATTTTTCCCATGAAAGGACCTGCATAGTCCACATGGATGCGTGACCAAGGCTTGGCGGGCCATGGCCAGGGCCTAAGGAGGGCTTCCCTGGGCGCATTGCCCAGCTGGGAACACGTGTTGCACCTGCGAACACAAAGTTCCAGATCTGCGTCTATCCCTGGCCACCAAACGTGTGACCTGGCAATTGCCTTCATCGTGACAATGCCTGGGTGCTCCTTGTGGAGTTCTCTGATGAACACCTCTCTGCCCATCTGGGGCATGACTACGTGGTTTCCCCACAGTAGACAATCGGCCTGAATCGAGAGTTCATCCCTGCGCCTGTGAAATGGTTTAAATTCCTCAGGGCATGCCCTGTACGTGGCTGCCCAGTCCCCATTCAGGACATATTACTTGACTAGAGACAATAGCGGGTCTCTATTTGTCCAGACTTTGATCTGACGGGCTGTCATGAGTGAGCCTTCGCTTCCGAAAGCTTCAACAGCCATGACCATCTCAGCAGCAAGCTCGGTAGTCCCTTCAGTGGTGGCAAGTGGGAGCCTGCTGAGTGCATCAGCGCAGTTTTCGGTGCCCGATCTGTGCTGAATAGTGTAGTCATACGCGGCTAATGTGAGTGCCCACCTCTGTATGCGGGCCGATGCGTTTGCATTTATGGCCTTGTTGTCGGCCAAAAGGGACGTTCGGGATTTGTGATCTGTCTCCAGCTCAAATTTCCTGCCAAACAGGTACTGGTGCATTTTCTTTACCGCAATACACATGCGCAATACCATCCCGTAGCCCCTTTCTGCCTGGGACAGACTCCTGGAGGCATAAGCTACCGGCTGTAACTGACCCTTGACATAAACACCCACCAAATGAAGTCGCATTCCAAACTTTGTGAACCATAATTCCAATAGTGTGAATTGCAGAGACCTGACCAATTACCTATTATAATGCTGGTTTCATATTTTGCAGTCATCTGAACTGTCTGTCAATTACTATAAACATCAAAAGCTGAAATCAGTCAGCAGTCGAGTGCGCAGAAGAGAGCAACACTTTGTCCTTATGGTGAGCTACTGAATTCATAAAGTCTGTGTCATGTATTCAACTATCATTGTAACCCATGTATAAGCTGACCTAAGTTGTACACCTTGAGAACATTGACCACAAGGGGCGAACTTGTGGGAGACACTCCTAACCTGGACTTCCAGATATAAAAGGGGAAGCTCCACTTACCTTCTGCACTTGAGGTCCTGGTAACAAAGGTAACTGGTCATAGAGTGACCTTCTCTCAAGTATGGGCCTCATGTGCATTTATACTGTATAGTAAGGACATATCAGTCTGATTTACAGAATGGGACATGGAGGCAAGAAAAGAAGGTTGTTCAGAGGAGTGTTGCCCTCTATACCACTCCACAGTACGATCCACAAAGATCAGCAATTGAGGATGCTTGCATGGAGATGAAGCTAAAATTTAGGCCTCAGCTGACTGCTACTCTTAAAATATTCATATATTATTCCACTCCAAAAGAGTTTCATATATTATTCCTTTGTTATTTCAACAAAAGCATTAATTTGTTTATTTTACATGACCTAACAATGCTTCCAAAATAGCAGAGGATCACAATGTAACAGAGAAATGGGGGGTATCATTAGAAAAGTTGGAGAATTAACACAAAATTCGTGCTCACTGATCAAAAAAATGATTAGTGTTCTAATTCAAGTCTTAAAATCCAAGCTCATTGGCGTTACACCTATATCATGTGCAGTCTAATCACAAGTCATGATTGCCACAGGCTTTTTTTGCTACTTAAAGGGGAGGTTCATTGATGCTACAGAACCTAATTCCCAGCATTGCTAGCTGTGCGGAAGGGGAAGCGGAAGCGGAAGCGGAAGGGGAAGGTGCTCTATCCAGCAAGTGGCGGGAGTCTCGCCATAAGTCTTCTGCACCATATGGAGGGAGATAGCGCAGCACATTTTAGGCAGCACTGTGGTCTCCAGGACCCACACACAGTGCAAGAAGAAATGTAACAACCTCAATCAGGTGGTCAGGGTGAGTGAATGCTTCAACAAATGATATATACCACCATAGGACCAGAGCCCCAGTACTCACCCACCAACAATCTCTACTTACCACATCTCACACCCACATCTCACACCTTGCACACAATGACAGCTATTCAACTATGGCAAGCATGTCACCCAAACACATTGCTCCACACTCACAGACGCACACTTTCCTTTCACTTGCAGGCCAATGTAGCTCACAACAGGAGGGGCAGGAGTGCATAGGTGGGGGTCAATCTGGGACCCAATCACTGTCTGCGCTGGAGAATAGAATGCTGCAGATTATTGAGCGCCATATGGTGGGCACCCTAGCCAGTGGCGATGTTGACTCCCTTGGGGACAACAACGGTATCTTCATCCCGACTCCTTCTTCTCACATCCCACCTCCCTCTCCCCCACAAGCATTTTGCACTTTGCAACTAATCATGCTGTATGCTTGCATTTCTCCCTTCCTGCCCCCTCCCCTCACCTTAACCCAACTCTTGTGCCTTTACACTTTCAGATAATCAGCAAGCACCTGAGCAGCCTGTCCCTGAGGGCACTGTAAAGAGCGAGGGAGGGAGAAGAGGAGGAGGAAGAACACACCATCACTGCATCTCTCTCCCGTAGACACCAGCTCAGATACTGGCACCACATGTTCTTTAGAGGCGAATATAATGGTGGGATCTGCACAGGGTGTGGCACCAGGGATGAGCTGGCTGCAGCAAGGCCAGGGGTAAAGGGTGGCTCTGCTGCACATGACTCAGATAAGGACCTCAATGGAGAGGCCTTTAGAAGAAGGGTGATGGGCATGCACACAGAGATGACAGGTGCACTGGCAAGGGTGCCTGAGAGCCTCTCGGCAATAATATGGAGCATAGAAGAGTCAGCCTCCAAAGTGTCTTTAACATTTAGGAAGGATAGACAGAAAGGAAAAGGAGGTGGGGTGGTGTTGCTGGTTAAAGAGGAAATTAATGCAATTGTAAGGAAAGACATTAGCTTGGATGATGTGGAATCGGAATGGGTGGAGCTATGGAATACCAAAGGGCAGAAAACGTTAGTGGGAGTTGTGTACAGTAGTAGTGATGTTGGGGAGGGCATCAAACAGGAAATTAGGCATGCATGCAATAAAGGTGCAGCAGTTAACATGGGTGACTTTAATATGCATATAGATTGGGCTAACCAAACTGGAAGCAATACGGTGGAGGAGGATTTCCTGGAGTGCATAAGGGATGGTTTTCTAGTCCAATATGTCGAGGAACCAACTAGGGGGGAGGCCATCTTAGACTGGGTGTTGTGTAATGAGAGAGGATTAATTAGCAATCTCATTGTGCGAGGCCCCTTGGGGAAGAGTGACCATAATATGGTGGAATTCTACATTAGGATGGAGAATGAAACAGTTAATTCAGAGATCATGGTCCAGAACTTAAAGAAGGGTAACTTTGAAGATATGAGGTGTGAATTGGCTAGGATAGATTGGTGAATGATACTTAAGGGATTGACAGTGAATGGGCAATGGCAGACATTTAGAGACCGCATGGATGAACTCCAACAATTGTACATCCCTGTCTGGTGTAAAAATAAAAAAGGGAAGGTGGCTCAACCGTGGCTATCAAGGGAAATCAGGGATAGTATTAAAGCCAAGGAAGTAGCATACAAATTGGCCAGAAATAGCAGTGAACCCGGGGACTGGGAGAAATTTAGAACTCAGCAGAGGAGGATAAAGGGTTTGGTAAGGGCAGGGAAAATAGAGTACGAGAGGAAGCTTGCAGGGAACATTAAGACGGATTGCAAAAGTTTCTATAGATATGTAAAGAGAAAAAGGTTAGTAAAAACAAACGTAGGTCCCCTGCAGTCAGAATCAGGGGAAGTCATAACGGGGAACAAAGAAATGGCAGACCAATTGAACAAGTACTTTTGTTCGGATTCACTAAGGAGGACACAAACAACCATTTGCCAATCTATCCTAGCCAATTCACACCTCATATCTTCAAAGGGGTCAGAGGGTCTAGTAAGAAGGAGGAACTGAGGGAAATCCTTATTAGTCAGGAAATTATGTTGGGGAAATTGATGGGATTGAAGGCTGATAAATCCCCAGGGCCTGATGGACTGCATCCCAGAGTACTTAAGGAGGTGGCCTTGGAAATAGCGAATGCATTGACAGTCATTTTCCAACATTCCATAGAATCTGGATCAGTTCCGAAAGAGTGGAGGGTAGCCAATGTCAGCCCACTTTTTAAAAAAGGAGGGAGAGAGAAAACAGGGAATTATAGACCGGTCAGCCTGACATCGGTAGTGGGTAAAATGATGGAATCAATTATTAAGGATGTCATAGCAGCGCATTTGGAAAGAGGTGATATGATAGGTCCAAGTCAGCATGGATTTGTGAAAGGGAAATCATGCTTGACAAATCTTCTGGAACTTTTTGAGGATGTGGCCAAGGGAGAACCAGTTGATGTGGTGTATTTGGACTTTCAGAAGGCTTTCGACAAGGTCCCACACAAAAGATTAAAGTGCAAAGTTAAAGCACATGGGATTGGGGGTAGTGTGCTGACGTGGATTGAGAACTGGTTGGCAGACAGGAAGTAAGGAGTAAGAGTAAATGGGTACTTTTCAGAATGGCAGGCAGTGACTAGTGGGGTACCGCAAGGTTCTGTGCTGGGGCCCCAGCTGTTTACATTGTACATTAATGATTTGGACGAGGGTATTAAATGTAGTATCTCCAAATTTGTGGATGACACTAAGTTGTGTGGCAGTGTGAGCTGCGAGGAGGATGCTATGAGGCTGCAGAGTGACTTGGATAGGTTAGGTGAGTGGGCAAATGCATGGCAGATGAAGTATAATGTGGATAAATGTGAGGTTATCCACTTTGGTGGTAAAAACAGAAAGACAGACTATTATCTGAATGGTAACAGATTAGGAAAAGGAGAGGTGCAACGAGACCTGGGTGTCATAGTAATGCTGAGGGGCTGTGGGGTGGGAATTAAA
This sequence comes from Pristiophorus japonicus, assembly GCF_044704955.1. Lineage (NCBI taxonomy): Eukaryota > Metazoa > Chordata > Chondrichthyes > Pristiophoridae > Pristiophorus > Pristiophorus japonicus. The sequence goes on along the minus strand of NC_091977.1, from coordinate 113,588,617 downwards.
CATAAAAAGGACCGAAGCATTAAACACATCACTTAAAATGGCCTAAAACCTCTTACGATGATATTTAGCCTTATATCTGCTGAATGAGGATCGTTGGTTCTCTTTTTATAAATACACAAGTGTAGGCTCCCGGCTGAGGTAGGCACATCAACACCTAATTATGTCTAATTTGATCCTTTGGAAATCATCATACCCCATTAGTCCTACCTATTACTTGAATAACTCACCTCATTTGTAAAACTAACTGTTTGGCATTGTGCCTCCGTCAAGGACTGACTGTTAGAGTGACGTGTTGTGAGCCACCCTAACCCACCATTGTCTTCCACACCCTCAGCACCACACTTTTTCCCTCCTCCCCTCCCAACCCTTCGCTCCGTATGTCCCTCCTCACTCCTGCATTCCCAACAGCACTCTTTTCCTCCACCCCGCCCTCCCAGCCCCCAACCCAACTCCTCGCAGCCAGCAGCGGGACCGATCTGTGTGTCTCAGATACTGTAGGGCAATTAGTCGCTGGCTTCCTCGGCCCACGGACACCCATCCCACTGCAGCAGGAGAGATCTCCGAGCCACGACACGCCACACCAGCACACCCCTTGGTCATGGCTCGGTGCGGGGGGCAGGGATGTTTATCTTTTGCAGGTGTTCCTACATGTTGTGTTTGGTATGATAATAGACCATGAATCAGTTTAAATGTTCAGTAATAAACTTTATCGAAACGTTTACAAAGTACTTTACTTTAGTGCAATAATAATAAAAGCATTCTTGTCATGATTCAGTTTCAATGTACAATATATTTCATTGAAATCTTTACAATGTACTTTACTGCAATAAAATGATTCTTGTATCAAATTTGAGATGACTCTTTCCGATCACTTAACAATCCCAAAAATTTATATAGTTTTAAAGTTAGAAAACTTAATAAACAATTTCAATTTGTGAACAAAATCACTGAAAAACCTTGAGATAACTTTTAACGCAGTAAATTTAAACAACATTTTAAATATGAGAACATTTACACTTTAAGTTCACTTAAAAACGCTAAGATCACTTATATACTTGTAAAGTTACAAAACTTGGTACACAACTTCAATTTGAAAACAGTTACAACAGTGGCATCAAATCTACTTCATCAACACCAACAGCAAAGAAAGGCTGCACCCAGCTCTCATCCACATCTCGGTGCATGTGCACTGCCTCATGGGAGAGTGGTGTAGGGGAAGAGAAGGGGTGGGGGGTGTAGGGGAAGAGAAGGGGTGGTAGGGGGAGAGAGGGGGGTAGGGGAAGAGAGAGGGTTGTGGGGGGGAGAGAGAGGGGGTCCCAGCTTGGATCTCTACAGAGGCTGATACTGGGATTGCAGTGGGAGGGACATTTGATTGGCTGGGATGTGTGCGCTTGCAGCAGCTAACTGCCTGATGACCTCCGCCCGCATTTGCGCTGCTCCAGCGATTCCCGCACTCAGTTCACGTGGCATAACTGCTATTTGCCCAGACAGCGCTGTCAACTCATCACCAACCCTCTGATGGTGCCCTCGAGTAAACGGGTAAGGTCATTGCCCTCCACACCCAATGCAATAACGTCAAGCACATTTGTTGAACGCTGCATCTCAGGAGAGCCTACTCGGGTTCTCCTTACTCTCCCCCCGGCTCTGCCTCGTGGCACCACTCCAGTGTGAGGCGCAGGGTGGGACGGTGAGGTGGTCCACACTGCATTCCACCACCACCACCACCACCACCACTGGGACCTGCTTCCTCTGACACTGGGGCCCTGGGGCCCTGGGTGTTCCACACTGCATTCTACCACCACCACCACCACCACCACTGGGACCCACTTCTTCTGAGAATGGGGCCCTGGGTGTTCCACACTGCGTTCCACCACCACCACCACCACCACTGGGACCCGCTTCCTCTGACACTGGGGCCCTGGGTGTTCCACACTGCATTCCACCACCACCACCACCACCACTGGGACCCACTTCTTCTGAGACTGGGGCCCTGGGTGTTCCACACTGCGTTCTACCTCCACCACCGTGACCCTCTACCTCTGATAATGGGGCCCTGGGTGCTACAAGCTGCATTCTACCACCACCACTGTGACCCTCAACCTCGAAGGATGTGAAACCATGGAACGTCTTACCAGAACTTACATCACTAAGCGCGAATGGGTACGCGAGGAGACGATGACATGCCGCATCAGAACTTCAAGCACCACGGAAGGATGGGGGGTGGATGAAGGAATGGAATGTTGGCGGAGAACTCATGGTATTTTCTGGGAGAGTGAAGCCCTGCACTATGGACTGATCCATATTACGATCGACATTCTTCCCTGAACACATATCCATTCCCCCTCCTCCCCCCCCACCGCCTTGGTCTTGATCGCATGCATTCGACTCTTCCTCTGAATCTTCTGGATTGACATCATGTTCTGCAAAATATAACTGAACAGTCAAATGGTTAGCAGCACAGGAGTGGGCAGGATGGGTGACATGGATAGTCTCACACATAGCAGGCTAGGCAGCAGGTTGATTTGAAGGGTCACGATGCATTTTCAGAACTTAGCCTCTCCTAAGCGTGTGGGCCCAGCTTGTGCATCACTGATTGCCTTTCTCCAGACACGACTCATCATGGCAGCGACCCTCTGTTCCAAGGGTGTCAGTTGGTGCAGATTTGGCGGGCCTCCCCATGTTCGTGTTTTTCCCTTTTGTTGTGAGCCAATTTCTTCTGCAAGGATGAAAATATAGCTTTTTAGAGAGGGTGCCTTTCTGCCGGGTGGGACATATATAGCTGGTCACATTTACAACTGCAATTCCAGTGAGAAAAGAAAGATATTACTTACACTAACGACTTGACCAAGGTCCTGCCATTTCTTTTTACACTGGGCTCCAGATCTCCTGGTATTCACAACTGCGCAGTATTCGTCTGCAACTAGGTCTCAGATTTTCTTGATTTCTTTCGGTGCCAGCTTTGTGCGGCCTCTGTTGCTGGTGTCCAGCTCCTGCCATCTCCCCTCAATGACATTAACTAGTGTCTCAACTTCGTCATGCAAGAAGTTCTTCATTCTCGCTGCACATTCTTGCATTGCTGTACAGGTACTGGATTTCCATTCAGTGATTTTTAGTTCTTTCCTTGCATGCACATGCGCAGCACGCCTTTGCACTCCAAGAATCACTTAAGACTCTTCACTCCTTCCCTTCCTGCATCCAAAAATCACACAACTCACTGTAACAGTGTGCCATGTTTTCCCTTTAAATGTCCTTGCTTGCATCTATGTAGCACCTTTGCAGCACTCCTTTGCACAACAAGAATCAGTAAAATAATGTTTACTCCTTTTCCTACCTGCGACCAAAAATCCCAGCTAGCTTTAAATGAGTGTCACGTTCTCCCTTTAAATGGCCGATTGCCAAGGTCGAGGTCCCATTGCGCATGCGCGCACGTTGTAACGCGCACACGCAAGGGAGCCGGCTGTGAAAGATACGCAGGGGCTTAGCTCTGCCCCCCTGCAGACTGCGATAGGCTTGCTCCACCCCAGGGAGACTCCGCTGCGCCACGCCACACTCCAGGAGGACCGGAGAATTGCTCGGGAAGATTCCAGCGCTCTTTTTAATCCCAGGCAGGTCATGTAAGTCTCGGAGGTGCGCCGTTTTCGCCAGTATCGGAAACTTGGGCCCAAGGGGTGGACCAATATCGGGTGTAGTCTAATCGCAACTCATCATTGCCACAGGCTTTTTTCACTACTTAAAGGGAAGGTTCATTGATACTGCAGCACCTCAGTCTCAGCATTGTTGGCTGTGCAGCTGCCTCAGCAAGGAGAAACACAACAAAGAGATGCCAGAGGACTGAAGCAGGTGTGCTCATATCTGATCCATCTCAGTCAGGTAGTCAGGGTGAGTGAATGCTTCAACAAATGCTACATACCACATTTATCATCATCATAGGCAGTCCCTCGAAATCGAGGAAGACTTGCTTCCACTCTAAAAATGAGTTCTTAGGTGACTGAACAGTCCAATACGGGAATTACAGTCTCTGTCACAGGTGGGACAGACAGTCACTGAGGGAAAGGGTGGGTGGGACTGGTTTGCCACACGCTCCTTCAGCTGCATGTGCTTGGTTTCTATATGCTCTCAGCGATGATACTCGAGGTGCTCAGCGCCCTCCCGGATGCTCTTCCTCCACTGAGGGTGGTACCATCGGTACCACAGTCTTCACACACTGCCCAAAGCACCACACCATCAGCACTCACTCACTAACAATCTCTACCTACCAGCACTCACACCCAAATCATTACGCCTGGCATACAATGACAGCTATTCAACTATGGCAGGCACAAGAGTCATTAGTTATTAGAATGAATGTGATTTGTGTATGCATAAATTTATTGCTGGAGTTTGCAATATTTTGTGATCTCTCTCATTTCACCCAGCTGTGATATGGCATGACACAAGGATGGTATGATGGGCATGTGGTAAATAAAAGGGACCTGGAGTTTAGTCAACCTGGTGTGAGGCTGGAGGTCTGCTTTGAGGAGATGGCAGTGTTCTGTGACCATTGCCTTGGTGATGTGGAGCCATCTTATACACTACTCAATTGAAGGTAAGAGCAGTGCTGTTGAAATACCTTGCAAGGTCTGAGCCCTGATGTTCCTCCTCATCCCTCTGCACGCCTGTTCCTGGATCTACGGCAGGGAGAAATTCGGGAACGGCAGGTCGCATGCCAGTACTGCCCAGTTTAGCAGATTGAATCTTTGAACAATAAATGGAGCTACTTTGTAGTATAAATGTAGCTATTTTGTAGTTGCCAGAAGACTGCTGATACAAAGGAAGCTTGAAATTACTCACAGGAATTGCTCTAGTGGGTAAACCTGACAACAAACCACTGAACCTAACCTGCCCTGACAGTTGGGAGTGATTAATGCTGATGCCTTTAAATAACGTTGCTGGAGCCAACATACTGGAGATGCACACCAGCTCTCCATGTCACTGTTTGGTTGAGGCGCTAAGATAAGTGGCGACAATGAATTTTCCAATTTGGGTGACCAGTGAGCTCATGACGTCACAATCTGCCTGCCGTTGAAGTCCCCAGTGTACTGTTAGCGCAACGGAGAGCCGGATTTGCCATTCTTCTCTGGATTCGCCTTGCCCCGGCGCTGTTGCTAATGGGAGGCACTAAGGAACTGAATTTTTCCCCTTAATTTTTTTTTGGATAACTTTATTAATTCAATTTGGATTCTTTTGTGGTATGTCTCATCTCAACTTTGCGCTGTGATATAGCTTGTGACAGGGATGGAATGATGGGGATGTGGTGAGCAACAAAGATTTGGGGCTTAATTCATTTGAACCAGTTTGCGGCGATCACGGACCTCCCTTCCAGAAGGCCAGTCGAGTGGCTGCCTCCTCTCTTGCTCCTGTTCCTCCTCCTCTTCCTTGTCCTCCTCTTCCTCCTCCTCTCCCTCTTCCTCCTCCTCAGGTGGTCCCATAATCACTGGTAGCAAGAGCTGGGAACCTCATGATAGCCAAGCTTTGGAGCATGCAGCAGACCACTACTAAATGGGACACCCGCTCAGCCGAGTACTGGAGGGTTCCTCCCGAGTGGTCAAGGCAGCGGAACCATTGCTTCAGCAGCCCAGTGGTCTGCTCAATGATGTTCCTAGTGGCAGCATGGCTCTCATTATATGAGTGCTGAGCACTAGTAGTGGGGTTGCAGAGGGAAGTCATTAGCCAGGTGGAGAGCAGATAGCCCTTGTCTCCGACCAGCCAGCAGCGAGCTTGACATGGTAGCTGGAAGATTGCTGGCACACCAGTCTGATGCAGGATAAAGACATAGTGGCTACTACCAGGATAGCAGGCATTGACGGTGAGGATTCGCAGTCAGTGGTCGCACACCAACTGCACATTAAATGTGTGGTAGCTTTTGCGGTTACAGATGGTCTCAGGGTTGTTATGCGGTGCCCGCAAAGCCACATGGGTGAAGTCAATGGTGCCCTGCACCATGGGGAATCCCGCTATCCTGGCAAAGCCACATGCACGCTCACCTGTTTCTCTCTGATGATAGAAAAGAAAATGTATTCCCCTCTCCGACTGTAGAGAGCCTCAGTGACCTCACGGATGCAGTGATGGACGGCGAACTGCGAGATTTTAGCTATGTCTCCTGTTGCAGACTGGAAGGATCCACTAGCAAAGAAATTGAGGGCGTCGGTGACCATGACTGCCACTGGGAGAGCCGTGGTTGCCCTAATCTGAGGCTTGAGCTCTGTTTGCAGAAGGTGGCAGAGTTCTGTGACCACCTCCTTGGTGAAGCGGAGCCTTCTAATACATTGCCTCTCGCTTAATGAAGGAGAAGTGATTTTGGAATACGCTCGGAGGGTAAGGCCTCCTGTTGAGAGCTCTGATGTCCCTTCTCCTGCCTCTGGGCACATGTTCTAGTTAGTCTCGCTGCCTCTGCTCCCTCTGCCGTAGATCCTGGAGGGCGAGGTCGACTGCAAGTACAGCCCCCATTAATGTAACTAAGTGTCGCAGTTTATTTTAAGAATAAATGTAGCTACTTTTTAGTTGTCACAACACTCCTGATATGAAGGAACCTTGAAATTACTGAATGGAACTGTTGGAGAATGTAAAACTGACAATAAAACTTCTAAATTGGGGAAAAGTCAACTTTGCTAAGCTGAGAAGTGATTTGGCCATTGTGGAGTGGAAACATCTACTTGAAGGTAAATCAGTGTCAGAGCAGTGGGAGGCATTGAAGGAGGAGATCCGGAGGGTTTAGACCAAATATGTGCCCTTAAAGAAAAAGGTTGGGACTAACAAATCTAGAGCCCCCCTGGATGTCGAGGGACATACAGGGTGGGTAAAGAAAAAAAGGGAGGCTTATGACAGATACCAAGGGCTAAATACTGCAGAATCTCTAGAGGAGTATAGAAAGTCCAGGGGTGAAATTAAAAAGGATATTAGGAAAGCAAAGAGCGAGCATGAAAAATTCTTGGCAAGTAAAATCAAGGAAAACCCAAAGATGTATTATAAATATATTAAGAGCAAGAGGATAACTAAAGAAAGGGTAGGACCTATTAGAGATCATGAGGGTAGTCTGGTGGAGGTGGAAGATATTGGTATGGTTCTTACAAAAGAGAGGGGCGATGCAGACACTACTATCAAGGAGAAGAAGTGTGAAATATTAGATGAAATAAACATAGTGAGAGAGGAGATATTAAGGGGTTTAGGGCAGTTTTGAAAGTGGATACATCCCCAGGCCCAGATGAAATATATCCCAGGCTGCTACGTGAAGCAAAAGAGGAACTAGCAGAGGCTCTGACCTCAAGTGTGGTGCCAGAGGACTGGAGGACTGCAAATGTGGTGCTTTTGTTTAAGATAGGAGAAAGGGGTCGACCGAGTAATTACAGGGCAGTCAGCCTAGCCTCAGTGGTGGAAAATTATTGGAAAAAATCCTGAAGGACAGGATAAATCATCACTTAGAAAGACACGGATTAATCAAGGACAGTCAGCACGGATTTGTTAAGGGACGGTCATGTCTGACTTACTTGATTGAAATTTTTGAGGAGGTAACCAGGAGGGTCGATGAGGACAAAGCGTATGATGTAGTGTGTGTGGATTTTAGCAAAGCTTTAGATAAGGTCCCACGTGACAGACTGATCACAAAGGTAAAAGCCCATGGAATCCAGGGCAAAGTGGCAAATTGGATCCAAAATTGGCTCAGAGGCAGGAAGCAAAGGGTAATGGTTGATGGGTGTTTTTGAGACTGGAGGGATGTATCCAGTGGGGTTCCGCAGGGCTCAGTACTAGGTCCCTTGCTTTTTGTGATATACGTCAATGATCTAGACTTGAATATAGGGGTTATGATTAAGAAGTTTGCAGATGATACTAAAATCGGCTGTGTGGTTTATAATGAAGAAGAAAGCTGCAGACTGCAGGAAGATATAATCAACTGGTCAGATGGACAGAACAGTGGCAAATGGAATTTAATCCAGAGAAGTATGAGGTAATGCATTTGGGGAGGGCTAACAAAGAAAGGGAATACACATTAAATGGTCGGATACTGAGAAGTGTAGAGGAACAAAGGGATCTCGGAGTGTATGTCCACAGATCCTTGAAAGTAGCAGGCCAAGTAGATAAGGTGGTTAAGAAGGCATACGGAATGCTTGTCTTTATTAGCCAAGGCATAGAATACAAGAGTAGGGGGGTTATGCTAGAACTGTATAAAACACTGGTTAGGCTACAGCTGGAGTACTGTGTGCAGTTCTGGTCACCGTATTACATGAAGGATGTGATTACAGTGGAGAGGGTACAAGAATGTTGCCGTGAGTGGAAAATCTAAGATATGAGGACAGTTTAGATAGGCTGGATTTGTTTTCATTGGAACACTGGAGGCTGAGGGGAGACCTGATTGAGGTGTATAAAATTATGAGGGGCCTAGATATAGTGGATAGAAAGCCTATTTCCATTAGCAAAGGGGTCAACAACCAGGGGGCATAAATTTAAAGTAATTAGTAGAAGGTTTAGAGGGGATTTGAGGGGAAATTTCTTCACCCAGAGGGTGATGGGGGGTCTGGAACTCACTGCCTGAAAGGGTGGTAGAGGCAGAAACACTCACCACACTGAAAAAGTACTTGGATGTGCACGAAGTGCTGTAACCTGCAGGGTTACGACCTAGAGCTGGAAAGTAGGTATTGTGTTCCTAACACAGATGAGACTGCACACAGGGAGGTTAAAGTAACAGTGACCTCAGTCTTTATTAAGACTCTCCAGAGTGAGGAACAGGCCTTAGGGGCCGGCTTATATACAGTGCTCCCAAGGGATGCTGGGATCCCTTGGGACTTCAGGGGATGAGCTCCCTGGTGGCGGAACATGGGAGTGCATGCTTTACAGATACACAACATCACGCCCCTCCCAAGTCAAAGTGAAAACTATTTACAAGGTGAGGCGGTCGGGAGCCTTTCTTTCCCTGGTTGACCGCCTCGGTACAAATGTCTGTACTAGTGTGTTGGCTGTGCCCTCGCTGGGCTGGTGTGTTGTTGGCCCTGCAGGGCTGCTGGGTGAGCCTGGCCTTGCTGGGCTGTTGGGCGTGATGGGTTCAATTTCCTGGTCCGGGGTGGTGGTGTTGATCCTTTGGGTGTGTGTTGTGGGCTCGAAAAAGGTGGTGTCTACTGTGGGTTGTTCAGGGCAGTCTGTGAACCACAGCCTCGTTTGGTTCAGGTGCTTCCTGCAAATTTGTCCATTGTCCAGTTTGACTACAAACATCCTACTCCCTTCTTTAGCTATCACCGTGCCCGCGATCCACTTGGGACCATGTCCATAGTTTAGCACATAAACAGGGTCATTCAGATCAATTTCCCGTGACACAGTGGCGCGACCATCGTTTACATTTTGTTGCTGCCGCCTGTTCTCTACCTGATCATGCAGGTTGGGGTGAACCAGCGAGAGTCTGGTTTTAAGTGTCCTTTTCATGAATAGCTCAGCCGGGAGTACCCCTGTGAGCGAGTGGGGTCTTGTACAGTAGCTGAGCAGTACTCGGGACAGGCGGGTTTGGAGCGAGCCTTCTATGACACGTTTGAGACTCTGTTTGATTGTTTGTACTGCCCGCTCTGCCTGCCCATTGGAGGCTGGTTTAAACGGGGCCGAGGTAACATGTTTGATCCCATTGCGGGTCATGAATTCTTTAAATTCGGCACTGGTGAAACATGGCCCGTTGTCACTGACCAGTATGTCAGGCAGGCCGTGGCTGGCAAACATGGCCCTCAGGCTTTCAATGGTGGCGGTGGCAGTGCTTCCCGACATTATTTCACATTCAATCCATTTTGAAAAAGCATCCATCACCACCAGGAACATTTTACCAAGAAACGGGCCCGCATAGTTGACATGGATCCTCGACCATGGTCTGGAGGGCCAGGGCCACAAACTTAGTGGTGCCTCTCTGGGCGAGTTGCTCAACTGAGCACACGCTGCATTGCCGTACACAGGACTCTAAGTCAGAGTCGGTACCGGACCACCACATGTGGGATCTGGCTATCGCTTTCATCATTACTATACCTGGGTGTGTGCTGTGGAGATCCAAGATGAACGTCTCCCTGCCCTTTTTCGGTAGCACTATGCAGTTACCCCACAACAGGCAGTCTACCTGAATGGACAGCTCATCCTTTCACTGCTGGAACCTGCTTGATTAGCTCTTGCATTTCAACGGGAATGCTGGTCCAGCTCCCATGCAGTACACAGTTTTTTACTAGGGACGGCAGAGGATCTTGGCTGGTCCAAGTCCGAATCTGGGGGACGTGACAGGTGATTTATCATTTTCAAACGCTTCCATGACCATCAACAAGTCTGCGGGCTGCGCCACCATCAACAAGTTTGCAAGCTGCGCCATTTCCACCCCCATGGTGGGTAATGGTAGCCGACTGAGAGCATCCGCACAGTTCTCGGTGCCTGGCCTGTGGCGGATGGTATAGTTATACGCTGATAGCGCGAGCGCCCACCTTTGTATGCGGGCTGAGGCATTAGTATTTATCCCCTTGTTTTCAGCAAACAGGGATATGAGGGGCTTGTGATCGGTTTCCAGCTCAAATTTGAGGCCAAACAGGTACTGATGCATTTTCTTTACCCCGAACACACATGCTAATGCCTCTTTCTCAATCATGCTGTAGGCCCGCTCGGCCTTAGACAAGCTCCTGGAGGCATAGGCGACAGGTTGCAATTTCCCCGCAACGTTAGCTAGTTGTAATACACACCCGACTCCGTACGACGACGCATCACATGCTAGCACAAGTCTTTTGCATGGGGTATACAATACAAGCAGCTTGTTGGAGCATAAAATGTTTCTGGCTTTCTCTAAAGCAATTACTTGTTTTTTTCCCCATACCCAGTTCTCACCTTTACGCAATAACACATGTAGGGGCTCTAAGAGGGTGCTTAACCCGGGTAGGAAGTTACCCAAATAAATGAGGAGTCCCAGGAACGACTGCAGCTTCGTGACATCCTGTGGCCTGGGCACATTTCTGATAGCCTCTGTCTTGGTGTCTGTGGGACGAATGCCGTTTGTCGCGATCTTTCTCCCCAAAAACTCCACTTCTGTTGCCATGAAGATGCATTTCGACCTCTTCAGCCGCAGGCCTATACGATCCAGTCGCTGGAGGACCTCCTCCATATTTTGTAGGTGCTCGATAGTGTCCCGACCCGTGACCAATATGTCGTCCTGAAAAACCACTGTGCGTGGTACTGACTTGAGTAAGCTCTCAATGTTTCTCTGGAAGATCGCTGCAGCGACCGAATTCCAAATGGGCATCTGTTGTAGATGAACTGACCCTTGTGAGTGTTGATGCAGGTGAGGCCCTTCAAAAACTCCTCCAGCTCCTGCGTCATGTAGGCCGAAGTCAGGTCAAGCTTGGTGAACGTCTTGCCGACTGCCAGCGTCGCAAATAGGTCGTCCGCCTTAGGTAGCGGGTATTGGTCCTGTCGTGAGAAACGATTAATAGTTACTTTATAATCGCCGCAAATCCTGACCGTGCCATCACTTTAAAATACTGGAACAATCGGGCTGGCCCACTTGCTGAATTCCACTGGGGGAGATGATGCCCTCACATTGCAGCCTGTCCAGCTCGATTTCCACTCTCTCCCTCATCATGTGAGGTACCGCTCGCGCCTTGTGGTGAATGGGTTGCACCTCTGGGACCGCGTGGATCCGCAACTTCTCCCCGGAAAAGTTTCCAATGCCTGGCTCAAAAAGGGAAGGAAATTTGTTAAGAACCTGCGTACATGAGGCCTCATCGACACGTGATAGCGCTCGAATGTCATCCCAATTCCAGCAGATTTTGCCCAGCCAGCTCCTTCCAAGCAGTGTGGAGCCATCGCCCGGGACAATCCAGATTGGCAGTTCGTGCACCATGCCCCCGTAGGTGACCTTGACCATGGCGCTGCCCAGGACAGTGATTAGCTCTTTGGTGTCCGATCTCAGTTTCGTGTAGATGGGGCTCAGGGCTGGTCTGAATGCCTTGTTGCACCACAGTCTCTCAAAAATCTTTTTACTCATGATGGATTGGCTAGCACAGGTTTCCAGTTCCATGGCTACGGGTAAGCCATTCAATTTTACATTTAGCAGTATAGGTGGACATTTCGTCAAAAATGTGTGCACCCCATGTACTTCAGCATCTGCTTCCTCTCTCTGAGGCTTGAAATTGCTTTGATCCACCATGGACCGATCTTCCTCTGCCACGTGGTGGTTAGCAGAGCTTGCACAGCTCTTGCAAACATACCCTTTGCAGCGGCATGAATAGGCTGAATGGAAGTCTCCACAACGCCAACAAGGTGTGAATTGCCTTGCATTCATCCTTTGTTGCGGACTCTGAGTCATCTGGGGGTCACCTGAGGCCTGCTGGCAGTTGCAGACTCATGGGTTCTGCCCTGTACATTTCTGCTCGCAAACACAGTTCCAGTTAATTTATGAACATTGCTAGCACTTGTGTGCTGAGAGATTTGTTTGGTGTTATCACTGGTGGACATAAACGCCTGTGCTATCGCAATGGCCTTACTGAGGGTCGGTGTCTCTACAGTCAAAAGTTTTCGTAGGATGGTCTCGTGGCCAATGCCCAGTACAAAAAAGTCTTTGAGCATCTGCTCCAGATAGCCATCAAACTCACATTGCCCTGCAAGTCGTCTTAGCTCGGCGACGTAGCTCGCCACTTCCTGACCTTTAGATCGCTGGCACGTGTAGAACCGATACCTCGCCATCAGCACGCTCTCCCTTGGGTTAAGATGCTCCCGAACCAGTGTACACAGCTCCTCATATGATTTATTTGTGGGTTTCACCAGAGCCAGAAGATTCTTCATGAGGCTGTAGGTCGGTGCCCCGCAGACCGTGAGGAGGACTGCTCTCCTTTTTGCAGAGCTTCCTTCTCCGTCCAGCTCATTGGCTACAAAGTACTGGTCTAGCCGTTCGACATAGGCTTCCCAGTCTTCGCCCTCCGAGAATTTCTCCAGGATGCCCACAGTTTGCTGTATCTTTGCATTGGTTTCGTATAGTCGTCGCCAGATGAGACTACACACAGGGAGGTTAAAGTAACAGTGACCTCAGTCTTTATTAAGACACGCCAGAGTGAGTAACAGGCCTTCGGGGCCGGCTTATATACAGTGCTCCCAAGGGATGCTGGGATCCCTTGGGACTTCAGTGTATGCACTCACTGGTGGCGGAACATGGGAGTGCATGCTTTACAGATACACAACAATAGGATTAGGCTGGATCACCTCTTGTTGGCCGGCTTGGACACGATGGGCCAAAATGGCTTCCTTCCATGCTGTAAACTTCTATGATTCTATGATGAAACCAGCTGCGAGTCTTTACTGATGATTCCTTTAAATAACATTCCTGGAGCAGACTTCCTGGAGCTTCACACCAGCTCTCCCTGTCGCTGTTGACTCCAGGAGCTATGGTAGGTGACAACAAACAACTTTGTAGATCGGGCAGTCAGTAAGCATTGCACACTCACTGACATGATAATCCAGCTGGCATTGGCGCTCCCAGCGATAACTCTTACCAGCGGCACTATGGGGGGGAGGAGGGATTTGGTGTGCAGTGCTAGATTCGCCTCACCCTGTCAATAATGCTCTAGCACCGTTCGTGCCGTCTGCTGGCACTAACAGGAGGCGTGAAGGGAACACATTTTTTCCCCCATGTCTTTTATGAATATTAAAGCTAGGAATAAAAAAGCAGAAAAGCTGTTGGAAATTCACAAGTAAATCGTCACTGGCAAATGAAAATGATGGATTAACTTTTCAGATATGACCTTTCACCAAAAATGGCATGGTCAGGTGGAAAAAGCCCAGCAGTCATTTTTTTTGATCAATTAAAGTTTGAGCTTGATTTCTGCAGGTGGGAAGATTGAATACGTAGACTGGGAAATTCTTTGGAACTTCTCCCTCTCCATTGCTGTAACTTTGTTGGAAGTGCGGCAGAATTCTCAGTTACAAGCGTAAATGGGGTTTCCACTGTACTTTCTGGCAGAATGGGAGAAATCCAATCAAATTTACCCTCAATACCATTCAAGGCATAATTAGCAACCAGAACCACCTACCCGAATTTGCTAACACTTTTAGTGGAATCTCTCTGATAATGCCTTAGATAAAAGGAAGTCGGCTGATCTGTGCTTTGAGCCAGGGAACGCTGAGGCCCAGAGCATAGAAAAAAGAAAAAAAGGTATTCCACTCCTTTAAATTGCCCCTGGATTTGTGAGACTTCCCTTGACGAGGTCAGAGTTCTTGCACCTACCACCAGTGCAGGCAACTAGCCAGGAGAAGGCATTCTAGAGCCTCCCAACTCATTTATCTCTTTGATCACGAACAAGACTTTTGTTTAGGCCTTGTTCCCAGCCTCTCTCCTATAGGATGATCAGAGATGGAAAACACAAAGGGGCTAAGATAAGTCTTTCTTTCCCTCCAAGCCCAGGGATCAATTTTGGCAGCCTCTTGACGTATTTTTATACAGAAGCCAGAAGATCCATTTACTGATGGCCATGGGAGGAAAAGCAATGTGTGAGGTGGACACAAAAAATCTGCAAAAGGACAGAGACAGGCTAAGTGAGTTGGGCAAAAATTTAGCAGATGGAGTAGAATGTTGGAAAGTGTGAGGTCATGCACTTTGGCAGAAAAAAATCAAAGATCAAGTTATTATTTAAATGGAGAAAGATTGCAAAGTGCTGCAGTATAGTGGGACCTGGAGGTACTTGTGCATGAAACTCTTTTTGGAGTTCACCTGCGAAAACATAAAACATTAAACCGTGCCACCCGACCTGGGTGACACACCAGACTTTTACAAGGCCCTTTTTTCCTTTTTTTTTTGTGTTTTTCATTTTTTTTTCATTTTTTTTTTTGGGCGCTTACTTGTGCATGAAATACAAAAGGATAGTGCAGCAAGTAATCAGGATGGCCAATGGTATCTTGCCTTTATTGCAAAGGGGATGGAGTATAAAAGCCAGAAATCTTGCTACAGCTATACAAGGTATTGGTGAGGCCACACCTGGAATACTGCGTGCAGTTTTGGTTTCCATATTTATGAAAGGATATACTTGCTTTGAAGGCAGTTCAGAGAAGGTTCACTAGGCTGATTCCAGAGATGAGCGGGTTGACTTATGAGGAAAGGTTGAGTAGTTTGGGCCTCTACTCATTGGAATTCAGAAGAATGAGAGGTGATCTTATCGAAGCGTATAAGATTATGAGGGGGCTTGACAAGGTGGATGCAGAGAGGATGTTTCCATTGATGGGGGAGACTAGAACTAGAGTAGAATAAGGGGCCGCCCATTTAAAACAGAGATGAGGAGAAATTTCTTCTCTGAGGGTTGTAAATCTGGAATTCACTGCCTCAGAGAGCTGTGGAAGCTGGGACATTGAATAAATTTAAGACAGAAATAGACAGTTTCTTAAATGATAAGGGGTTATGGGGAGCGGGCAGGGAAGCTGAGCTGAGTCCATGATCAGATCAGCCATGCTCTTATTGAATGGCGGAGCAGGCTCGAGGAGCTATATGGCCGACTCCTGTTCTTATTTCTTATGTTCTTATGTTCTCTCTGCTGTTGGCCTAAGAGGCTTGCAGCCGCAGCTGACTTTCCTCTCCCAGAAGCTGGGCCCTATGCTTAGGACCAAGTAAACAACATGAACTTTAAATACAGGAAGGTGCACTCCATTTGTCTGGTGCCCAGGCACAGAAGACAAAAAAAATCAGTCCTATACTGATCAATTGTACACTCCATTCAGCTGTGATATATGGAGGTGATCTTCCAACCAATAGTCTTGCCTTGAGGTTTATGGGTTGGAGGATAATTCAGCAATATGAGCTGTCATGTAAAGAGATGTGTTCACTGTGGCTGTGCTCACTGACACACACTGTGCACCCTTGGCTTGAGCCATCAGAAGCTGTGCACATTAGCTTCCAATTCCAAAGCAGCAAAGCAGACATGATATAAAGGCACCTCTTAAAAAATAAATGATCTCCTTAGTGCAGGTTCAATACAGCTACGGTATAAACACTTGACAATAAAACATAAACTTTCTAGTACAAATCATTGTAGACTCAAATGGAACAATCTTTTTAAGGAACAGTGAATGTTAATACTGACACACAGTGGGTACAAAAATAATTCCTCCTTCTAAACTGAACATTATCGTAAATTTCATGTAGAATTCACTTGAAAGTCATGTAATATTTCACGAGGATGGCTTATACACTGGGGACTTCCTTTGAAACATAAAATTCAAAGCACTGGAAGAATTTCCACGCTGATTAAAAAATAATAAAACACTATAGCTAGCACAACATCTCTGTTCTCTTTTTACTGCATCATTTATATTGCATTATTGATGATTGCTAGTATATTCCTACTGGTTATCATTGTCCTTTAGAATGCCAATAAAAATTTACTCTAAACAACTTTAACAAAGTCATTGTGTGGCTTTCTTCAAGTAAGTTTTGAAAGGCAGTCACTCTTACTCAAGGAACACCATCAGATATTGAAATAATTTTCATTTTCAGGTGGAAAGATATTAAATTGCAATACGGGCGTTTGAAGGTTGAGGCCTAATTTACTTTCTGGTTCTGCCCATTCAAGAATAAGTCCACCAAAAGCAAACACAATCAAACTGAACAAGAAGACAGAGACGACATAGCAGATAACGGACATGTGACAACAATTGCCAGAGCATTTGCCATGACCACCACCTTGAATTCCTTTGGGGCTTTTCCCCGCTCTGCCGCCTCAACATTGGAGGAAGTTCGGCGGAAACAATATTTATATACGTTAGCGAGGTTCCCTGCAAATTTACAGACAAATGTGAATTGGTTTGTCTTTGGTCTGGTTTAATTTTCTCAGTGCACTATGGTTAGCCTATTGGTGAACATGTTTTGTTAAATTCCCATCTGTGTTATTTTAACTCAAGCATTAATCTATTTATTCTCTTCTTAGGCAATCCCTCGGAGTCGAGGATGACTTGTTTCCACACTAAAAATTGGTTCGACTGATGAGTCCGATGCGGGACCTACAGTCTCTGTCACAGGTGGGGCACACAGTGGTTGAAGGAACAGGGAATGGGGTGCTTGGGTTGCTGTGCGCTCCTTTCGCTGTTTACTCTTGGCTTTAGCTTGCTCCCGGCGTAGAGACTCGTGGTTTGGCACCTTCCCGGATGTACGGTTTTGGGCCAGGGATTCCCAGTTGTAGGTGGGGGTCTTGCACTTTTTCAAGGAGACTTTGAGGATGTCCTTGAAGCGTTTCCGCTGCCCACCTGGGGCTCGCTTGCTGTGTCAGAGCTCTGAGTAGAGCGCTTGTTTTGGGAGTCTCGTATCGGGCATGCGGAGCTGATCGAGCATGGTCAGTGCTTCAATGCTAGGGATGTTGGCCTGAGCGAGAACGCTGATGTTGGTGCGCCTATCCTGCCAATGGATTTGCAGGATCTTGTGGAGGCAGCGTTGGTTGTACTTCTCCAGTGCTTTGAGGTGTCTGCTGTACATAGTCCATGTCTCTGAAGCATATAGGAGTTTACTATTGAATCTGCTTCCACCACCCTTTCAGGCAGTGCATTCCAGATCATAACAAATCACAGCATAAAAACAATATTTTCCTTATTTTTCCTCTGGAGTCCCAGGAGGATGTTTCAACAGATGCGACATCAATGCAGGTACATAGGTAGCCTGGTCCTGTATCCTGACACCTACATGGGCTAGCATTGGAGGGCGGGGCCAGAAAGGCCACATCGGAAGAGAGATCAGCATCCTGGACCATGTCCCTCTTACACCATTTGTGCTAGGTCCTATGTCTAAGTGCCACTGATCCAGCGGGAGGGCAGATCTAATGGTATCAGTTAGATCCTGCAGACCCTGAGAGATGTCACCCGAAAGCTACATTTCATTGCTCTATCCAAACAGTTCACAAAGGATTCAAGGCCAGTGGTCAGAAAATCCACCTTAGATGTATAGTCTGGTCTGGAGGCCCCTATTTTGGGGGTGAATGCAAAAGTTCCTGATGCCATCACTCACTCCAGGTAGCGCTGTACTATGTTGGATCATTCTCGGATATTGGCACTAAAGATAGGATTGGTCTTCACCATGCCATCTGTCTCTGGTCTTCCAATACAGTTCCAAGGGCCTCCATTTGAGTGTGTTGCTTATCCAGCATCCTACTTTCTGGAGCATGACCCCAGAGATCTGAACCATAGGCTCAGGAACCAGTGGCTGACTTCTGCGGAGCCACCACTCTGTACTGACAGATCCCACGCTCGGGTCACACCAATTTTCTGAAGTTAATAATTTAAAGAATTACCACACACATAAAGAGACTTCAAGGAAAGATCAGGAGGAGCAGGTAGCTTACATTGAGTGATCTGGTAAGGTTGTTAAATTTCTTCCTGCACTGCAGAGGGAGGTGGTACTCACTGCCACAGCCACCTCCCTCTGCAATATATGAAGCACATTCTTGATGGGTATCTGGCCCTTGACTGTAAACAAACATCCCTTCTGCTCCATAATAAGGAGATGCACATCTGGCTCCTTGAAGTTTGCAACTTATTCCTTCGATTTCACTGCCACACTGCCATCTTTGTTGCCCAAGTTGCCTGCTTTATTCAGTGCTGCCATTGCCTCTTTAAACAGCAGCAGGTTTTATATCTTGTCTGCCTCTCCTCCAGGTATTTTCCAGCCCCCACTCTCCCATAGTGGGAGATAATATTAACGATAATATTGCCATAAAAAGATAACTTGAATTCTGTGTTTCATACATCCAGGTATTGAAGATAAAAACAAGGATATTGGGCCCAAGTTTCCACATGATTCGCGCCTGATTTTTAGGAGCAACTGGTGGAGAACGGACTATTTTAGAAATCGCAATTCTCCACATTTTTTTTTTCTGCAGTTCTAGTCAGGTAGAACAGTTCTAGTTTAGAACAGAATTTTTTCTTCAAAAGGGGGCGTGTCCGGCCACTGACGCCTGATTTGAAAGTTTCCACAGTGAAAATGTACTCCAAACTAAAGTAGAATGGCGCCAGTGAAGATTTTTGTAGAACTGAAAAAACCTGTTCTACACATTAAAAAATCAGGCGCAGTTACAAATTAGGCGTCCAGAACGAGGGGGGGGGGAAGGGAACTCATTAAATTTGACAATAAATCCTTATTTATACTTCTACAAATATTATACAAATAAATCCAACCTGAATAAACATTTATAAGCCAAGAAAAGATAAAATAAACCATCTTCCTACCTGTGTGAAAGTGCTTCAGCCAGGGAGAATTCTGCAGCTGTTCGTGCCGCTGAGGGAGAGAGGGAGAGAGGGAGGGAGGGAGAGAGAGAGGGAGGGAGAGAGAGAGGGAGGGAGGGAGAGAGGGAGGGAGGGAGAGAGGGAGGGGGGAGAGAGAGAGAGGGAGGGGGGGGAGCGGGTGTCGGGTCGGGGGGGGGGAGCGGGTGTCAGGTCGGGGAGCGGGACTCGGGTTGGGGCGGGGGGGAGAGCGGGTCTCGGGTCTCTGTCGGGGCGGGGGGGAGCGGGTCTCGGGTGTCTGGTCGGGGCAGGGGGGGGAGAGCGGGTGTCGGGTCGGGGCGGGGGGGAGAGCGGGTGTCGGGTCGGGGCGGGCGGGGAGCAGGAGCTGGCTGTGGGAGGAGCCTCATTCACGCAGCCCCAGTGAGGCCATTCAGCCAGGGCTAGGGGCTGCGTGCTTCGGGCCCCTCCCACAGTTCGGCGCCTGGAGCTACTGCACTTGCGTGCCGACTGTAGCGCGCATGTGCAGAGGTCCCGGCACTGTTTTCAGCGCAGGGACCTGGCTCCGCCCCCCCCACAGCTCGTGCCGGCTGCGCCGAGTGCCACAGGACCTGTAAGTCGGTGGAGACTACCGAGGATTTTTTTAGGCACCGTTTTAGGCGCGAAAAACGGGCGCCCAGCTCAGAGGGGCGCCCGTTTTTTTTCTTGTGGAAACTTGGGCCCCATTATGTCAAATTTGTACAAGACATTGGTTAAGCCACAGTTGCAGTATTGCATTAATTTCTGGGTACCCCTTCAGAGGATGGCTATTAAAGCAATGGAAAGGATACAGCAAAGATGCACCAGAAACATACCAGGAATAAGAGGTTGTGAAGAGAGTGAACATAAGAACATAAGAAATAGGAGCACGAGTAGACCATTTGGCCCCTCGAGCCTGCTCCGCCATTTAATAAAATCATGGCTGATCTGATCGTGGATTCAGCTCCACTTCCCTGCCCGCTCCCCATAAACATTTATTCCCTTATCGCTCAAAAATCTGTATCTCTGCCTTAAATATATTCAATGACCCAGCCTCCACAGCTCTCTGAGGCAGTGAATTCGTCAGATTTACAACCCTCTGAGAGAAGAAATTTCTTCTAATCTCAGTTTTAAATGGGTGGCCCCTTATTCTGAGACTATGCCCCCTAGTTCTAGATTCCCCTATGAGTGGAAACATCCTCTCTGCATCCACCTTGTCAAGTCCCTCATTATCTTATATGTTTCGATAAGATCACCTCTCATTCTTCTGAACTCCAATGAGTATAGGCCCAACCTACTCAACCTATTTTCATAAGTCAACCCCCTCAACTCCGGAATCAACCTAGTGAACCTTCACTGAGCAGCCTCCAATGCAAGTATATCCTTCCTTAAATATTGAGACCAAAACTGTACCCTTATGCATTCCCTTAGTGTTCTTTTGTGTTCCTTTGCCTACTTTAGTGAACCTATGAAGTGCTACCTCAGTGGCTGCAGCATGGCTGGTAGAAAGCTGCTGTCTTTCAACAACAACTTGTATTTATATAGTACCTTTAGCAAAGTGAAATGTTTCAATACGCTTCACAGGAGTATTGTGAGAAAAAAATGTTGACACTAAGCTGCATATTAGCGCAGGTGACCAAAAGCTTGGTCAAAAAGGTATGCTTTAGGGAACGTCTTGAAGGAGGAAAGAGAAGTAGAGAGGCGGAGAGATTTACGCTGGGAGTTCCACAGCTTGGGGCCCAGGCAACAAAAGGCACGACCACCGACGTTTGAGCGATTATAATCAGGGATGCTCAAGAGGGCAGAATTAGAGGAGTGCAGACATCTCGGGGGGGTTGTGGGGCTGGAGAAGATTACAGAGAAAGGGAGAGGCAAGGCCATGGAGGTATTTGAAAATAAGGATAAAAATTTTGAAATTGAGGCATTGCTTAACCGGAAGCCAATGTAGGATGGCGAGCAAAGGGTTAATAAGTGAGCGGGACTTGGTATGAGTTAGGACACGGGAAGCCGAGGTTTGGATCATCGCTAGTTTCTGTAGGGTAGAATGTGGAAAGTCAGCCAGGCATAGTCAAGTCTAGAGGTTACAAAGGCATGGATGAGGGCTTCAGCAGAGGATAAGCTGAGGCAAGGGCAGATACAGGTGATGTTACGCTGGTGGAAATAGGCGGTCTTAGTTATGCTGCAGGTATGTGATCAAAAGCTTATTTCAAGGTCAAATATGACACCAAGGTTGCGAACAGTCTGGTTCAGCCTCAGACAGAAGTTGGGGAGAGGGATGGAGTCAGTGGCTAGGGAATGGAGTTTGTGGCGGGGACCGAAAACAATGGCTTTGGTCTGCCCAATATTCAATTTCCTGGGCGAGATTGCTGATGGCCTTGCAGGATGACCTGAGCCACTTTGGGCCTCCAGCTGTAGACTGCACCACCTTGACATGGGCGGCAGCAGCTTGGGCTGGTGGCATGGGCAGCAGTAAGGGAACTGCCGGAGTGACAGGGGTGGGAGTAGGAATTCTGTCATTCTGTGTGCCTCCACAGAACCACTGCTGAGGGAGTCATAGCCATTTTTTGGAGGGCAGAATGCTGGACTTCAGTGAGAGCCTGCAAGTCTCTTTCCACACTTGTAAACACAGCCATGACGGCATAAGTCTGAGCTTGCCTAGTAGCATGCTAAGCCTGCATGAGAGCTGCCTGAGCTTCCAGTGCAGCAATCAGACATTGGGTTGCTTCCGCTTGTGCTGCAATGGAAGCTGCAACATCGCCCATCACAGCCAATATCATGGTTCGGTCCACAAGTTCTCAAATAGAGTTTTCCATCACTTCCAATCTGGAAATTATGGGCTACAAGCTCCGTGGAAAGCCCCGTGCATAGTTGGAGTTGGAATCCTCAATGTTCCTTGACAGCGACAAGAGGTACTCTGGCAGACATTTCATTACAACAAGCATGTTTGTGTACATGCCCATCACTCTTCTTCTGAAGTCCTCCTCATCAAAGTCATCATCAGAGTGCTGAGCAGCAGAACTTGTGCTTGAACTTGCCCTCTGGAGAGCTGGCACCCAAGCTGGCCTTTTCCCCTGGCTTTGCTGCAGCCCACTCATGCCCGGTGACTCACCACATGCAGATTCCACCTCTATACTACACTCTAAAGTTCACGCAGTGCCATTTTCTGAGCAGGTGTCTGGGAGTGTCAGATCGAGTGACGGGGCCTCTTCTCCTTCACTCTCTATTACATTGGGATCAGGTTGGGTTGCTGGCAGTTCTTAGACATCTCAAAGGAGAAAGACAAGGGTTGGGTTGTGGTAAGAGGAGGGTGGGAATGCAAGATGTGCATGCGATAACATAATAAAGAGGGAAGATAGATTATGAAAGTAAACCAGCAGGAAATATAAAAACAAATAGTAAGAGTTTCTACAGGTACATAAAAAGGAAAAGAGTGGGTAAAAGTAAATGTTGGTCCCCTAGAGGATGAGACTGGGGAATTAATAATGGGAAAGGAGGAAATGGCAGAGACTTTGAACAAATATTTTGTATCGGTCTTCACGGTAAAATACACTAAAAGCATTCCAATAGTGGATAATCAAGAGGCTATAGGGAGGGAGGAACTAAACACAATCACTATCATTAAAGAAGTAGTACTCGGTAAAATAATGGGACTAAAGGCGGACAACACCCCTGGACCTGATGGTTTACCTTCTAAGGCCCTCAAAGCTGTGTCTGCAGAGATAGAGGATGCATTGGTTGTAATCTACCAAAATTCCTTGGATTCTGGAGAGGTCTCAGCGGATTGGAAAACCGCAAATGTAACACCCCTATTTAGAAAAGGAAGCAGACGGAAAACAGGAAACGATAGACCGGTTATGTTGTGTATGGAGAAAAAGTCAGACTGAACACTGTGAGCTCAAAGTAAAGTGTGACCTTAGTCTTTTATCGCAGGTCTCCAGAGTGCCTCTCCAATCTGTGAATACCTGTGCTCCCAAAGGATTATGGGATCCCTTGGGACTCCACAGAATGAGCCCTCTGGTGGCTGTTTAGAGTAAATACAAGTTTACATATATAACAACACTTCCCCCCACCCCCCCCCCCCCCCCCCAAGTCAATCGTGTAACTATTTGCAATGTGAGTCGATCTGGGGCCCTTTTTGCCCTGGTTGATCGTCTCGGTGTGAAAGCTGGTGTTGTTAAATCATTTGTTGGGCCCTCGCTGGGCTGCTGTGCAGCTGGCCTTGCTGGGTTGCCTGGTGTATTGGGCGCTGCTGTGGGTGATGGGTTCTGCTTCGTGGTCAACCGTGGTGCCGGTTGTCACTGATATGTATGTTGGGGTATCAAAATATATAGGATCCAAGGCGAGTTGCTCAGGATAGTCCGTGAATCTGAGTTTGATTTGGTCCAAGTGTTTTCGGTGAATGAGTCCATTTGAAAGTTTGACCCGAAACACCCAGCTCCCGTCTTTGGCCATGACAGTGCTGGGAAGCCACTTGGGACCTTGTCCATAATTTAAAACAAATACAGGATCATTGATTTCAATCTCACGTGACACATTTGGCTATCATAGTATGCATTTTGTTGAAGCCGCCTGCTCTCTACCTGTTCATGTAGATCAGGATGAACTAACGGGAGCCTTGTCTTAAGTGCTCTTTTCATGAGCAGTTCAGCAAGTGGGATCCCAGTGAGTGAGTGGGGTCTCGAGCGGTAGCTAATCAGGACTCGGGATAGGCGAGTCTGTAGTGAGCCTTCAGTTACCCTCTTCAAGCCTTGCTTGATGGTTTGCACTACTCTCTCTGCCTGACCACTGGAGGCTGGTTTAAATGGGGCGGATGTGACATGTTTGATGCTGTTACGGGTCATGAATTCTTTGAACTCAGCACTGGTAAAACATGGCCCGTTGTTGCTCACCAGGACATCGGGTAGGTCGTGTGTGGCAAACATGGCCCGCAGGCTTTCAGTAGTGGCAGCGGACGTGCTAGCCAACATTTTCTCACATTCAATCCACTTGGAGTACGCGTCTACAACCACGAGGAAAATTTTACCCAAGAACGGGCCTGCATAGTCAATGTGTACCCAAGAGCACGGTTTGGAGGGCCAAGACCATAATCATAGCGGCGCCTCCCTGGGTACATTGCTTAACTGCGAGCATCTATTACATCTGTGAACGCAGTACTTCAAGTCCGCATTGATAGCGGGCCATACACGTGGGATCTGGCTATCGCTTTCATCATTACGATGCCTGGGTGGATACTGTGGAGGTCATTGATGAAGGTGTGTCTGCCCTTCTTGGGGACCACGACTCGATTGCCCCACAGAAGGCAGTCTGCATGTATAGATATTTCATCTTTGCACCGCTGGAAAGGCTTTATCTCTTCCTGCATTTCCACTGGGGCACTGGACCAGCTCCTGTGAAGCACACAGCTATTGGGGTCCTGGCTTGTCCAGGTTTTTATCTGCAAGGCAGTGACAGGTGATTGCTCACTCTCAAATGCTTCCAAACCATGGCTAGATCTGCGGGCTGCGCCATTTCCACCCCTGTGGTGGGCAATGGCAGCCTACTGAGAGCATCGGCACAGTTTTCTGTGCCTGACCTGTGGCAGATGGCATAGTTGTATGCGGACAACGTGAGCGCCCATCTCTGGATGCGTGCCGTTGTGTTGGTATTTATCCCTTTAATCTCGGAGAACAGGGATATAAGTGGTTTATGGTCAGTTTCCAATTCGAATTTTAGCCCAATAGGTATTGATGCATTTTCTTTACCCCATAGACATATGCTAACGCTTCTTTCTCAATCATGCTGTAGGCTCTCTCAGCCTTAGACAAACTCCTGAATGCATAGGCAACCGGTTGCAGTTTCCCGAAATCATTAGCTTGTTGCAATACATAGTCATATGACGACGCATCACATGCTAGTACCAAACACTTACATGGATCATACAACACAAGCAATTTGTTTGAGCATAACAATTTTCTCGCTTTTACAAAGGCATTTTCTTGGCTTTTTGCCCAAACCCATTCGTCCCCTTTTCGTAGTAAGACATGCAGTGGTTCTAACACTGCGCTGAGACCCGGTAAGAAGTTATCAAAGTAGTTCACAAGTCCCAGAAATGACCGCAGCTCCGTCATGTCTGTGGCCTCGGTGCATTCTCAATTGCCTCCGTCTTCACATTGATGGGCCTGATGCCGTCCGCCGCAATCCTCCTTCCCAGGAACTCCACTTCAGGTGCCAGAAAATCGCACTTCGAACATTTTAACCTGAGCCCCACGTGGTTGAGTCGACTAAGAACCTCCTCCAGGTTCTGCAGATGCTCGACTGTGTTCCGACCTGTGACCAAGATGTCGTCCTGGATGACTACGGTGTGCGGGACCGACTTCAGTAAGCTTTTCATGTTTCTCTGGAATATCGCTGCCACCGATCGGATTCCAAATGGGCATCTGTTATAAACAAAAAGGCCTTTGTGCGTGTTAATGCAGGTGAGGGCCTTCGATGATTCCTCCAGTTCCTGCGTCAAGTAGGCTGAAGTCAGATCCAGCTTCATGAACGTCTTTCCTCCTGCCAGCATTGCAAAGAGGTTGTCGACCTTTGGTAGTGGGTATTAGTCCTGAAGGGAGAAACGATTGATAGTTACTTTGTAATCGCCACAGATTCTGACGGTGCCGTCTCCCTTGAGGACTTGGACGATAGGACTGGCCCACTCGTTGAACTCGATTGGGGAAATGATGCCCTCTCTTTGCAGCCGGTCTAGCTCGATCTCTACCCTTTCTCTCATCATGTACAGTACTGCTCTCGCCTTGTGATGGATGGGTGGTTCTGCACTTTTGCTCCTTGGAATTTCCCGATGCCTGGTTCGAACAGCGAAGGAAATTTGTTTAAGTCCTGGGCACACGAAGTGTCGTCAACAGGCAATAGCACTCGGATGTCATCCCAGTTCCAGAGTATATTTCCCAGCCACTTCCTGCAGAGCAGCGTGGGACCATTGCCCGGTATCACCCAGAGTGGTAGTTTGTGCACCGCTCCATCGTAGGAATCTTTACGGTAGCACTGCCGATTACAGTTATCAGTTCTTTCGTGTAAGCTCTTAGTTTCTTGCGAACTGGAGTTAAGACTGGCCTTGAGGCCTTGTTGCACCACAACCTTTCGAAAGTCTTTTTGCCCATGATGAACTGGCTTGTGCCCGTATCCAGCTCCATTGACACCGGGAGTCCATTTAGTTCAACATTCAGCATTATTGGGTGACAATTCATGGTGAATGTGTGCACCCCATATACATCTGCCTCCTCGATCTGAGGCTCTTGTTTATCGTGCTCCTCCGTGGATCTGTCCTCCTCTGCAACATGGTGGTTTGCAGGTTTAACAGGCTTTGCAGCTTGCCTGCACACTCGTTGGAGGTGTCTCATTGTTCCACAGCCCTTACAAACGTACTCTTTGAATCGGCAGGAATGGAAACGATGATCACTCCCGCATCGCCAACAAGGTGTTAATGACCTTGCATTCATCACCCTTGATGGTGGACTCTGAGACATCTGCGGACATGTAGCTGCAGGTATGTGTGACTTGCCCTGTACGTTACGATTCGAAAACAACATCACTTTGTTCACAGTACTTGTAGCAGCACTTGTGTGCTGAGAGATTTGCTTCATATTGTCACTGGTGGCAATGAACGCCTGAGCTATCGCTATGGCCTTACTCAAAGTTGGGGTCTCTACAGTCAAAAGTTTGTGAAGTATGGTTTCGTGGCCAATGCCAAGTATGAAAATGTCTCTGAGCATGTGCTCCAAATGTCCTTCAAATTCGCAATGTCCTGCAAGGCGTTTTAGCTCGGTGACATAACTCGCCACTTCCTGGCCTTCAGACCTTTTGTAGGTGCATAACTGGTACCTCGCCAGTTTCCTTCGGGTTCAAATGCTCTCAGACCAGTGTGCACAAATCATCATACGATTTCTCTGTGGGTTTCGCTGGAGTGAGCAGATTCTTCATGAGGTCATACGTTGGCGCCCCACAGGCGGTGAGGAGGATTGCCCTTCGTTTGGCAGCATTCTCTTCCCCCATCTAGCTCGTTGGCCACGAAGTATTGGTCGAGTCGCTCCACAAAAGTTTCCCAATCAACTCCCTCCGAGAATTTCTCCAGGATGCCCACTGTTCTCTGCATGTTTGGGTTCGCTATCTGTATCTCGTCACCATTTGTTGTGATGGAGAAAGAGTCAAACTGAACACTGTGAGCTCAAAGTACAGTGTGACCTTAGTCTTTTATTGTAGGTCTCCAGAGTGCCTCTCCAACCTGTGAAGGCTCCTTAAATATCTGTGCTCCCAAGGGATTATGGGAACCCTTGGGACTCCAGGGGACTGTACAGAGTAAATACAAGTTTACATATATAACAGGTTAGCCTAACATCAGTTGTTGGTAAAATGCTGCTGTCCATTATTAAGGAAGTAGTTGCAGGACATTTGGAAAAGCATAATTCAATCAAGCAGAATCAGCATGGTTTTATGAAAGGAAAATCGTGTTTGACAAATTTGCTGGAGTTCTTTTAGGATGTAATGAGCAGGGTAAATAAGGGAGAACCAGTGGATGTGGCATATTTGGATTTCCAGAAGGCATTCGATAAGGTGCCACATTAAAGGTTACTGCACAAGATAAAAGTTCACAGGACTGGGGGTAACATATTAGCATGGATAGAGGATTGGCTAACTAACAGAAAACATTTCTCTCTTTCTCTTTCTGTTTCTCTTTTTTATAATCAGATACATCTAATTAGAGGAATGGCAGGGCAGCTCAGTCCTGTGGACTGCACATTCTGTGGCATGTGGGAAGTCCTGGATGCTTCGTACAGCCTAGACAACCATGTGTGTAGGAGGTGTCTCCAGCTTCAACTTCTCGAGCTCCGCGTTTCAGACCTTGAGCGGCAGCTGGAGTCAATACAGTGCATCCACGAGGCTCCGTGCTACATGGATAGCACGTTTCAGGAGGTGGTCACCCCGCAGTGTAAAAGCATGCAGGCAGAGGGCAAGTGGTTGAACACCAAATGGAGGAAGAATGCTAGGCAAGTAGTGCAGGAGTTCCCCCCTGAGTCCATCTTACTGTCCAACCGATATTCTCTTCTGAGCACTGGTGATGGTGCCTCTGGAGAGTGCAGCCAGAACCAAGTCCAAGCCACCATGGGTGGCTCAGCTGCACGGTGGGGGAGGGAAAAATAATAAAAGAGCTGTAGTGGTAAGGGATTTAATAGTTAGGGAAATAGAGAGGTGTTTCTACGGCTGTAGACATCACTCCAGGATGGTATGGTGCCTCCCTGGTCCCAGTGTCAAGGATGTCACAGAGCAGACATGGGGCATTCTGGGGGGAGTGTATGAACAGCTCATAGTCGGGACCAACGACATAGGTAAAAAGAGGGATGAGGTCCTACAGGAAGAATTCAGGGAGCTAGGAAGAAAATTAAAAGGTAGGACCTCAAAGGTAGTAATCTCCAGGTTACTACTGATGCCACATGCTAATGAATGTAAGAATAGAAGGATAGAGAGGATGAACACATGGCTGGAGATTTGGTGTAGGAGAGAGGGCTTTAAATACTTGAGGCATTAGGACTGCTTCTGTTGGAGATGGGACCTATACAAAAGGGATGGGTTCCACCTCAACAGCGCCAGGACCAATATCCTCGCGGGGAGTTTTGCTAGTGCTGTTGGGGAGAGTTTAAACTAGCTTGGCAGGGGGATAGGAACCTGAGAAGAAACAGCTGAAATTTGAAAGCAAGAACGCAGAAAGTGAATCTGTAAGACAGAGGAAACAAGCGTTAGTAAATAGTAATCAAGGAGGTCTTCCTGTACTAAATCGTATATACTTCAATGCAGGGAGTATAGCGAATAAGGCGGATGAGCTGAGAGCACAGGTGGACACTTGGAAGAATGACATTATAGCCATTATAGAGACATGGCTGAAAGAGGGGCAGGTTTGGCAGCTCAATATTCCTGGTTACATGAATTTTAGACAGGACAGAGAGGGGGGTAAAAAAGGTGGGGGGGAGGGATCGTGGTATTGATTAAAGAAACTATTACAGCTGTGAGGAGGGATGATATGTTAGAGGGATCATCAAATGAGGCCATATCGATCGAACTTAAAAAAAAAAAAGTGCGATCATTCTGCTGGGCATGTATTATAGACCCCCAAACAGTGGGAGGGAGCTAGAAGAGCAAATACGTAGGCAAATTTCTTTGAAGTCCAAAAGCCATAGGCCAGTAATAGTAGGGGATTTCAACTATCCTAATCTTGATTGGGACAAATATAATGTGAAGGGTATAGAGGGTGTGGAATTCCTAAAATGCATTCAAGAGAACTTTTTAGTCAGTATGTAACAAGCCCAACATGAGAGGGGACAGTTCTGGATTTAGTTTGGGAGAATGAATCTGGGCAGGTGGAAGGGGTATTACTGGGTAAGCACTTGGGTGCCAGTGACCATAATTCAGTCAGATTCAAGGTAGTTATGGATAAGGACAAGGATAGACCAGGAATAAAAGTCCCAAATTGGGGAAAAGCTAACTTTGCTATGTTGAGAAGTGATTTGACCACAGTGGGCTGGAAACAACTGCTTGAAGGTAAATCAGTGTCGGAACCATGGGAGGCATTCAAAGAGGAGATCCGGAGGGCTCAGGCCAAACATGTGCCCTTAAAGAAAAAGGCTGGGAATAACAATTCTAGAGCCCCCTGGATATCGAGGGACTTACAGGGAACAATAAAGGAAAAAAAGGGAAGCTTATGTCATATACTGACAGCAAAATACTGTAGAATCTCTGGAGGAATATAGAAAGTTCAGAGGTAAAATTAAAAAGGATATTAGGAATGCTAAGAGAGAGCATGAAAAATTCTTGGCAAATAAAATCAAGGAAAACCCAAAGATGTTCTATATATATATATATATTAAGAGCAAGAGGATAACTAAAGAAAGCGTAGGGCCTATTAGAAATCACAAGGGTAATTTGTGTGTGGAGGCGGAAGATGTTGTTATAGTTCTTAATGAATACTTTGCGTCTGTTTTCACAAAGGAAAGGGGTAATGTAAATACTGCTATCGAGGAGGAGTGTGATATTCTGGATGAACTAAACATAATGAGAGAGAAGGTATTAAAGGGTTTAGTGCCTTTGAAAGTGGCTAAGTCCCCAGACCTGTCAGCCTAACATCAGCGGTGGGAAAATTATTGGAAAAATTCCAAAACGATAGGATAAATCTACATTTAGAAAGGGAAGGATTAATCAGGGACAGTCAGCACGGATTTGTTAAGGGATGATCGTGTTTGACTAACCTAATTGAATTTTTCGAGGAGGTAACCAGAAGGGTCGATCAGGGCAGTGCATATGATGTAGTGTACATGGACTTAAGCAAAGCCTTTGATAAAGTCCCACATGGCAGACTGGTCTCGAAGATAAAAGCCCATGAGATCCAGGGCAAAGTGGCAAGTTGGATCCAAAATTGGCTTAGAGGTAGGAAGCAAAGGGGAATGATTAATGGATGTTTTTGTGACTGGAAGGATGTTTCCAGTGGGGTTCCGCAGGGCGCAGTACTGGGTCCCTTGCTTTTTGTGGTATAAATTAATGATCTAACCAAAACATCTGACCAAAACATTGGCCCCAGCAACAAGGTGTAGAATCAGTGTAGCTGGTCAGTCTGTGCTGGTGCCGGACCATGTGCTGGTGTGGGAGCGGGCGCAGTGTGCTGATTGCAGGCCGGGGCCATTGGAGAGACCAGCGTGTGGCGGCATACCACTGCAGGGAGCAGTGCATGCTGCTGCTGGAGGGCGACGGCTACAAAGCCAGGTCGCTGATTACAGTGCGGGCAGGCACAGCAGGAGGGGCAAAGGAGCAGCAAGAGTCCGTAGAGGGAAGTGACCGTGGTCCAGGAGAGGCGTGAATTTGGGGCCCAGAAGAGGCGAGGGACCAGGGGCAACACGGGCCAGCCACACTGCGATATGTGCGTGCTCGGTCTGTGCAGCAGAGCTGGTCTCCAGTTAGTCTTGGGTAATCCTTGCCACTGGACCAAGACCGAGCTCTGCCAAGCCCGTGTGGTGGCTGGTGTGCAACTGCCACCACATGTTAAAAAAATCCAATACACACAGGCATCTTCCACCCTTCACGATGTAGTTTGGGATCTGGAATATTAGGTCCTTCATTGAAACACTTGTGAACTCATCCCTTTTTGGTGTGGAAGCAAGTCATCCTCGTTTCGAGGGACTGCCTATGATGATAATGATCTAGATTTGAATATGGGGTTATGATTAAGAAGATTGCAGATGACACTAAAAGTGGCTGTGTGGTTGATACCGAAGAAGAAAGTCATGGACTACAGGAGGATATCAAACTACTGGTCGTTGGGCAGAACAGTGGCAAATGGAATTTTATTCAGATAAGTGTGAGGTAGTCCACTTGCGAAGGGCTAATAAGGAAAGGGTATACACATTAAACGGTAGCCCACTTAGAAGTGCAGATGAACAAAGAGACCTTGGAACAAAGGGACCACAGATCCCTGACAGTAGCAGGCCAGATAGATAAGGTGGTAAAGGAGGCATATGGAATGCTTGCATTTATTGGCTGAAGCTTAGAATACAAGAACAGGGAGATTATGCTTAAATTGTATAATACACTGGTTAGGCCACAGCTGGAATACTGTGTGCAGTTCTGGTTGTCGTATTATAGGAAGGACATGATTGCATTGGAGAGGGTGCAGAGGAGATTTACAAGGATGCTGCCTGGAATAGAGAATCTTAGCTATGAGGGCAGATTGGAAAGGCTGGGCTTGTTCTCCTTGGAACAGAGGAGACTGAGAGGAGACCTCATTGAGGTGTATAAAATTTTGAGGGGCCTGGATATAGTGGATAGCAAAAATTACGAGGGGGCATAGTTTTAAGGTGGTCGGAAAGTTTAGAGGGGATTTGATGGTAAGTTTCTTCATGCAGAAGGTTCTGGGGTTCTGGAACTCACTGACTAGAAAGGTGGTAGAGGCAGAAACCCTCACCACATTTAAAAGGTGCTTGGATGGGCACTTGAAGAGTCTAACCTGCAGGGTTACGGACCTCGAGCTGGTAAGTAGGATTAGATTGGATAACCTCTTGTTGGTAGTTACGATGGTAAGTACTTCAGGGAATCTAATACGACCAGAGTGATCTCCGAGACTAGTTTCGATCACCTGGATGGGTCGGAGAGGAATTTTCCCAGATTTTTTTTACCCCCATTGGTCTGGGTTTTTAAACTGCTTTTTTGCCTCTCCCAGGAGATCGCAAGGCGGGGTGGAGTGTAAAATGTTACGATACATGGGATATCGCAGTGGTACGGGGCGGACTGGTTGGGTCAGATGCTCTTTACCTGTCCGCCACTTTTCAATGTTTATAGGTTTACATATAACCTTCAGGGCTGCTGACCGAGGGCCGCGTGTCTCTTTATCAGCTGGCGTGGACACGATGGGCCGAAATGGCCTCCTTCTGCACTGTAAATTTCTATGTTTCTACGTTTCTATTTTCCAGTTGGCAAACAGTCACAGTGGGGTGCTGTTAGGATCGGTGATGTGGCCTCAACTATTTACAATCTATATTAATGACTTGGATGAAGGGACCGAGTGTAATGTCGCCAAGTTTGCTGATGATACAAAGATGGATGAGAAAGCAAATTGTGAGGAAGACACAAAAAACCTGCAAAGAGATATAGACAGGCTAAGAGAGTGGACAATAATTTGGCAGATGGAGACAATGTGGGAAAATGTGAGGTTATCCACTTTGGCAGAAAAAATAGAAAACAAATTATAATTTAAATGGAGAAATGTGCAAGACTTGCACCTGTGGGAGACCCAAGGGTCACCTGCACACCCTGGCCAAGCAGGTATAAAAGGCAGACTACCATGCTACCTTCGGACTCTGGAGTTACAATAAAGAGACCAAGGTCACAACAGTTTGAGCTTAAGATGTGAAGTCTTGTAGAGTGACTTTAAACGTAACAAGAGGGACCTGGAGATCCTTGTGCATGAAACACAAAGAATTAATATGCAGGTACAGCAACCAATCAAAAAGGCAAATGGAATGTTGGCCTTTATTGCAAAGGGGATAGAGTATAAAAGCAGAGAAGTCCTGCTACAACTGTACAGGGTTTTGGTGAGGCCACACCTAGAGTACTACATACTGTTTTGGTCTCCGTATTTAAGGAAGGATTATACTTGCATTGGAGGCTGTTCAGAGAAGGTTCACTGGGTTGATTCTAAAGATGAAGGGGTTGACTTATGAAGATAGGTTGAGTAGGTTGGGCCTATACTCATTGGAGTTCAGAAGAATGAGAGGTGATCATATCGAAACATATAAGATAAGGCTCAAGGGGCTAGATGGCCTACTCCTGTTCCTAATTCTTATGTTCTTATTATAATGAGGGGGTTTGACAAGGTGGACACAGAGGATATTTCTACTCATATATGGGGAAGAGTGACCATAATATGGTGGAATTCTGCATTAGGATGGAGAATGAAACAGTTAATTCAGAGACCATGGTCCAGAACTTAAAGAAGGGTAACTTTGAAGGTATGAGGCATGAATTGGCTAAGATAGATTGGCTAATGATACTTAAGGGGTTGACTGTGAATGGGCAATGGCAGACATTTAGAGAACGCATGGATGAATTACAACAATTGTACATTCCTGTCTGGCGTAAAAATAAAAAAGGGAAGGTGGCTCAACCGTGGCTATCTAGGGAAATCAGGGATAGTATTAAAGCCAAGGAAGTGGCATACAAATTGGCCAGAAATAGCAGCGAACCTGGGGACTGGGAGAAATTTAGAACTCAGCAGAGGAGGACAAAGGGTTTGATTAGGGTAGGGAAAATGGAGTACGAGAAGAAGCTTGCAGGGAACATTAAGGCGGATTGCAAAAGTTTCTATAGGTATGTAAAGAGAAAGAGGTTAGTAAAGACAAACGTAGGTCCCCTGCAGTCAGAATCCGGGGAAGTCATAACGGGGAACAAAGAAATGGCAGACCAATTGAACAAGTACTTTGGTTCAGTATTCACTAAGGAGGACACAAACAACCTTCCGGATATAAAAGTGGTCAGAGGGTCTATTAAGGAGGAGGAACTGAGGGAAATCTTTATTAGTCGGGAAATTGTGTTGGGGAAATTGATGGGATTGAAGGCCGATAAATCCCCAGGGCCTGATGGACTGCATCCCAGATTACTTAAGGAGGTGGCCTTGGAAATAGCGGATGCAATGACAGTCATTTTCCAACATTCCATTGACTCTGGATCAGTTCCTATCGAGTGGAGGGTAGCCAATGTAACCCCACTTTTTAAAAAAGGAGGGAGAGAGAAAGCAGGGAATTATAGACCGGTCAGCCTGACCTCAGTAGTGGGTAAAATGATGGAATCAATTATTAAGGATGTCATAGCAGCGCATTTGGAAAATGGTGACATGATAGGTCCAAGTCAGCATGGATTTGTAAAAGGGAGATCATGCTTGACAAATCTTCTGGAATTTTTCGAGGATGTTTCCAATAAAGTGGACAAAGGAGTACCAGTTGATGTGGTATATTTGGACTTTCAGAAGGCTTTCGACAAGGTCCCACACAGGAGATTAATGTGCAAAGTTAAAGCACATGGGATTGGGGGTAGTGTGCTGACGTGGATTGAGAACTGGTTGTCAGACAGGAAGCAAAGAGTAGGAGTAAATGGGTACTTTTCGGAATGGCAGGCAGTGACTAGTGGGGTACCGCAGGGTTCTGTGCTGGGGCCCCAGCTGTTTACATTATACATTAATGATTTAGATGAAGGGATTAAATGTAGTATCTCCAAATTTGCGGATGACACTAAGTTGGGTGGCAGTGTGAGCTGCGAGGAGGATGCTATGAGGCTACAGAGTGACTTGGATAGGTTAGGTGAGTGGGCAAATGCGTGGCAGATGAAGTATAATGTGGATAAATGTGAGGTTATCCACTTTGGTGGTAAAAACAGAGAGACAGACTATTATCTGAATGGTGACAGATTAGGAAAAGGGAAGGTGCAACGAGACCTGGGTGTCATGGTACATCAGTCATTGAAGGTTGGCATGCAGGTACAGCAGGCGGTTAAGAAAGCAAATGGCATGTTGGCCTTCATAGCGAGGGGATTTGAGTACAGGGGCAGGGAGGTGTTGCTACAGTTGTACAGGGCCTTGGTGAGGCCACACCTGGAGTATTGTGTACAGTTTTGGTCTCCTAACTTGAGGAAGGACATACTTGCTGTTGAGGGAGTGCAGCGAAGATTCACCAGACTGATTCCCGGGATGGTGGGACTGACCTATCAAGAAAGACTGAATCAACTGGGCTTGTATTCACTGGAGTTCAGAAGAGTGAGAGGGGACCTCATAGAAACGTTTAAAATTCTGACGGGTTTGGACAGGTTGGATGCAGGAAGAATGTTCCCAATGTTGGGGAAGTCCAGAACCAGGGGTCACAGTCTAAGGATAAGGGGTAAGCCATTTAGGACCGAGATAAGGAGAAACTTCTTCACCCAGAGAGTGGTGAACCTGTGGAATTCTCTACCACAGGAAGTAGTTGAGGCCAATTCACTAAATATATTCAAAAGGGAGTTAGATGAAGTCCTTACTACTCGGGGGATCAAGGGGTATGGCGTGAAAGCAGGAAGTGGGTACTGAAGTTTCATGTTCAGCCATGAACTCGTTGAATGGCGGTGCAGGCTAGAAGGGCTGAATGGCCTGCTCCTGCACCTATTTTCTATGTTTCTAAAACTAGGGGACATAGTCTCAGAATAAGGGCCGCCCATTTAAAACTGAGATGAGGAATTTCTTCTCTCACGGGGTTGTAAATCTGTGGAATTCTCTGTCCCAGAGAGCTGTGGAGGCTGGGTCATTGAATATATTTAAGGTGGAGAGAGACAGATTTTTGAGTGATAAGGGAATAACAGGTTATGGAGAGCAGGCAGGGAAGTGGAGCTGAGTCCATGATCAGATCAGCCATGATCTTATTAAATGGCGGAGCAGGCTCGAGAGGTCAAATGGCCTAGTCCTGCTTCTATTTCTTATGTTCTTATGCTTACACCATCAGCAACTTGTAAGTGAGAAGAGATTGTGCCATCGGGGGGAATGTGAGAAAAAAATTAGATATGAGTATACCATCATCATCAATGCTTTCAACCTTGTTGCTCACCATGGCCTCAGTGATGGCCCTTCCAATTATTTCCAGCACCGTCTCCTCCAGCTCAATGAGGTTCTTAAGACCTGCTTCCCCTCCGCCTATCTGCTGTTGCCCACGTCTATTATGGGCCCCCTTGGCCTGCAAGAGAAAGGGAAGTGTGTCAGTGGTGTGCCACAAGGATCGGTGCTGGGACCACAACTGTTTACAATATACATAGATGACCTGGAAGAGGGGACAGAGTGTAGTGTAACAAAATTTGCAGATGACACAAAGATTAGTGGGAAAGCAGGTTGTGTAGAGGACACAGAGGGGCTGCAAAGAGATTTAGATAAGTTAAGCGAATGGGCTAAGGTTTGGCAGATGGAATACAATGTCGGAAAATGTGAGGTCATCCACCTTGGGTAAAAAAAAACAGTAAAAGGGAATATTATTTGAATGGGGAGAAATTACAACATGCTGAGATGGAGAAGGACCTGGGGGTCCTTGTGCATGAAACTCTTTTGAGTTTACCTGAAAAAAAACATAAACATTAAACCGTGCCACCCGCCTGGGTGACACAGCAGACATTTTCAAGGCGCCTTTTTTTTTTCCTTTTTTTGTGGGTTTTTTTTTTCTTCTTTTTTTTGGTTTTTTTTGGGGCGCTAAAATCACATTTTTCCAAGTGCCCCCTATAAAAGGGGAGGGGGACACTAAAAGCACCGGCAATTAAAACAAATTAAACTTAAAAAACGTAAAATCAAATTAAAATTTGGTTGCCGGGCGTGATGATGCACTCCAGTCCCTC
The DNA here is from genome assembly GCF_044704955.1 of Pristiophorus japonicus. Lineage (NCBI taxonomy): Eukaryota > Metazoa > Chordata > Chondrichthyes > Pristiophoridae > Pristiophorus > Pristiophorus japonicus. The sequence continues at coordinate 113,551,480 of NC_091977.1, read as the reverse complement.
CGGTGCCCACCTCTCGCGGAAGGCCGCGAGCATACCGGTGGACACCGCGTGCTCCATCTCCAAGGACACCCTGGACCGGATGTAAGAGCGGAAGAGAGGCAGGCAGTCAGGTTGAACGACCCCCTCGACCGCCCGCTGCCTGGACCGGCTGATGGCACCCTTGGCCGTGCCCAGGAGCAGTCCTACGAGGAGGCCTTCGGACCTACCAGCTCCCCTCCGCACAGGGTGCCCAAAGATCAGGAGAGTGGGACTGAAGTGCAGCCAGAATTTCAGGAGCAGCCCCTTCATATAATGGAACAGGGGCTGCAACCTTGTGCATTCAATAAAAACATGGAACACGGACTCCTCCAAACCGCAGAAATTGCAGGCGGCCTGGGAGTCCATGAACCGGCTTAAAAATTTGTTGCACGGCACTGCTTCCTTGTGCATGAATCCCCAAAAAGTTAGTTTGCAGGTGCAGCAGGTAATCAGGAAGGCGAATGGAATGTTGGCCTTCATTGCGAGAGGGATGGAGTACAAAAGCAGGGAGGTCCTGCTGCAACTGTACAGGGTATTGGTGAGGCCGCACCTGGAGTACTGCGTGCAGTTTTGGTCACCTTACTTAAGAAAGGATATACTAGCTTTGGAGGGGGTACAGAGACGATTCACTAGGCTGATTCCGGAGATGAGGGGGTTACCTTATGAGGATAGATTGAGTAGACTGGGTCTTTACTCGTTGGTGTTCAGAAGGATGAGGGGTGATCTTATAGAAACATTTAAAATCATGAAAGGGATAGACAAGATAGAGGCAGAGAGGTTGTTTCCACTGGTCGGGGAGACTAGAACTCAGGGGCACAGCCTCAAAATACGGGGGAGCCAATTTAAAACCGAGTTGAGAAGGAATTTCTTTTCCCAGAGGGTTGTGAATCTGTGGAATTCTCTGCCCAAGGAAGCAGTTGAGGCTGGCTCATTGAATGTATTCAACTCACAGATAGATAGGTTTTTAACCAATAAGGGAATTAAGGGTTATGGGGAGCGGGCCGGTAAGTGGAGCTGAGTCCACGGCCAGATCAGCCATGATCTTGTTGAATGGCGGAGCAGGCTCGAGGAGCTAGATGGCCTACTCCTGTTCCTAATTCTTATGTTCTTATGTTCTTATGTTGTATGTGTCATGCAATGTGTTTGGATAATGTGCCTGTCATGGTTGAATAGCTGGCAGTGTGTGCAAGGTGTGAGATGTGGGTGTGAGTATTGCAGTTGTGGTAAGTGTGTGAAGGTGAGGTGAAGCTATGATTTTGAGGTATGAATCGTGATTGGTAGGTGAGTGTTGGGGGTATGGTGCATTGAGCAATTTGTGAAGCTAGTGGTGGGATATTGCATTTGAAGATGCATTCACTGACCTTGACTACTCGAGTGAGCTTATTAAACTTCTTGCGGTGCTGGGGATAACACACGTGGCATTGACTGCTTTTGTTATCTCCTCCCACTGCCTTCTGGCATTCTGCCTGGAAGGCCTCCTGCACCTCCAGGACCAAGCCTTCCAGTACTGCATCAAAAAGTCTCCTTGCCCTCTTTCTTCCTTGTTGAGCCATGGTTGCAGAGTGACAATGAGGTGCTTTTGCAACAAAGCACCTAATCCTTAAGAAGTGCAGGGAGCCTTGGCAAAATTTTATTGGCCAGTAGACTGTACCTCGTATTGGTCACCCTCTTGAGCACTAAACCAATTAGCAGTGCATTTAGTGCTGAGCTCAACACTCCATTCATTTAAATAAGCAGGCAGCACAAATTTTGCATGCTGCCTGCACCATTTTGAATGGGCACATTGCGCTTTGTGCTCCCTGCACATGTTTTTAGGCCTAAGCAAATTTCCCCCCCAATGTGCTTGTGTAATATTGGTTGAGGATATATATTGACCACGATCAATTTCCTGTGCTTCTTTGAATAGTGTTATGGGATCTTTTATATCCACCTCGGAGGCAGGCAGGGCATTGATTTAATGTCTTAACCTAAAGTCCATCATCATAGGCAGTCCCTCGAAGCGAGGATGACTTGCTTCCACGCCAAAAAGGGATGAGTTCACAGGTGTTTCAATGAAGGACCTAAAATTCCAGATCCTGAACTATAACTTGAAGGGTGGAAGATGCCTGTGCGTGGATTTTTTTTAACATGTGATGGCCGTTGCACACCAGTCACCACACGGGCTTGACAGAGCTCGGTCTTGATCCAATGGCAAAGATTACCCAAGACAACTGGAGACCAGCTCTGTTGCATGGACCTAGTGCGCACACATATTGCAGTGTGGGTTGGTCCGTGCTGCCCCCTGGGCCCTCGTCTCTTCTGAGCCCCAAACTCACGCCTCCCCTGGGCCCCGGTCACTTCCCTCTGTAATCTCTTGCCACTCCTTCGCTCCTCCTGCTGTGCCTGCCTGCACTGCAATCAGCGATTTGGATTTGCAGCCGTTGCCCTTCTGCATCAGCTGATCCCTGAAGTGACATGCCATTGCATGCTTCTCCCTCCAATGGCCCCGACCTGCTGATGGTCCTGCAGACCCAGACCACGCCGATTTCCGGGCTGGGCTGCCGCATGCTTCTCCCTCCAATGGCCCCGACCTGCTGATGGTCTTGCAGACCCAGACCACGCCGATTTCCAGGCTGGGCTGCCACATGCTGCTCCCTCCAATGGCTTTACAATGAGCCATTGGAGTCTAGTCTCCTGTATCGGTGAGGGTGTCCGGCTCCACCTGACCGGTCCGGCCTAGTCTGGTCCGGTCCGCGGGATGTGCGAGTGCTGAGGGCGACGAGGTCCCCCCTCACCACCCCACCCCTTCTCTCCTAAAGACAGCACCTCTGGCAGTATAGCGCATCTCAGTATTGAAGCTTGAACCAATGACCTTCTAACTCAAAGAGAAAAGTGCTACCACTGAGCCAAGGCTCATACCTTGATATAGTAGCTTTGCACGTATCTGCCAGTGTAACCACATACGTTTACTCCCATTTACGTCCTATTTTTGGAACCAACTAGCTTTAAATGAGCTACCTTTGTAAATTAATTCTTCTAATTATTAGAGATAAGTAGTAATCACAGTTAAGTACCTGAACAAGCTAGATATTAGCCCCTTGACCCCTAGAATGAATCATATGTGATGACTGATAACAAAGCTGTCAATGTAAAATGAGCAAAAGAAGTAGGAAGCAGATTCACTGAGCAGGAGGTGGATATGATAATGATGAGATCGTGGGATAGAGTGTCACAATATTTAGCATTGGGGTGAATCCCCCAACCCAAGGTTTCAAATGGTAGGAAACAGCAAGTGAACTAAATTTAAAAAGATCCTCTGCCTAATTATCTAAATTTATGTTTTTAGCTCTCGCGATAATTATTGATTGCTATGTTGAATTCATATTGGAAAATGCAGAGTAGTGTAAAACCTACTGACAGCTTCGTTACCACCAAAAGTGCAATTTTCTACACTGTTAACTGGATGGGTAAATAACTAACATTCTGAATATAGAGCCCCAAGTGTATTAGGATGAAGAAAATACTAAAAAAGAAAAAAACTGGGGTATAAGATTGGTTGTTCATGTCAGAAATCTCCTTATAACTCTCAGGTAGTTATCTGTTAATTTTGGTCTATCTTCTTAACGTTATTCAAAGATTTTATTACATTCCTTTGTATCTATTATCATGGGGAAACCCCTCAGAGAAGGAGTGGTAATATGATGGTGGAGGTAGTGGCAGCATGGGAGCAAGACAATGTATCGTTGGGATACATTTAGGACTATCCATTCTGCTCGTTTTAATAGGTTGAATCATATTTTCTCTCACCCTTTGTCTTTCTAAAGAGAATAATCTTCCTTCTCTTCACCTGTCTTCACAGTGCAGTGATCGAAAATGATCATTGTTGTACTCTCTGCACCTTTGTAATGCATCAATGACATTGTTTCCCCTGCGGGAAAAAAAATCGTTGAATATCTCTCAGTTGTATTTAATGCTCATGTTCTGGATTCTAGATTTATGATGTATTTATATCTGCACACCTGAATGTTAGTCTATCTTTGTCTTTCAGATGCTACTTGACCTGCTGCACAATTCCATTACTTTCTGTTTTTACTTTATATTAGAAAGCAGTTGCATTTATATAGCACCATATCATGTCCTCAGGATGTCCCAAAGTACTTCACAATCAATGAATTACTTCTGAAGTGCAGTCAATCCTGATGTCTAGCATTATTATTATTATATCTTGTATGTTTTGCTACCTGGGCATATTTTTGATCCATCTGTTTGAAATGAGTATGCTGAATATGCTGAGAATAATAATTCTAGATTTGAATAAACAGACTATTTTACTAAAAGACAAGCATGTTAAGAACAAGATCTACATATCGAATATGACACCTTCAGCTCTGGAGTCCCCAATAAATCCATCCTTGATCCCTTCCTCTTTCTTCTCTATCATCATAGGCGATCCCTCGAGGATTGCAGGTGGGTGAGGATGAAGTGGCTCATCACTCATCTGCGGATGAGGAGAACATAGGGGAGGAGCAGGAGGAGGATGAAGATGGGCACCCATCACCATACCAGCTGCCAGGGATGCTCTAATATCTGGAAGGTTCATCTCGTGTGAAACGTAAGAAATGAAATCCTATGGTCCGCTCCCACCACCAGGTGTCCTACACTCCCCTTTCAGTTGGATTCCTTGTGCTCATCATCATAGGCGATCCCTCGACCGAGGATGACTTGCTTCCACATGAGTTCACAGATGCTTCAATGAAGGCCCTGATATTCCAATCCTGAACTCCAGTTGAAGGGGTGGAAGATGCCTGTGCGTGGATATTTTAACGTGTGGTGACCATTGCACATCAGCCACCACAGGGGCTTGACAGAGCTGGGCCTTGATCCAGTGGCAAGGGTTAACCAGGATGACTGGAGACCTGCTCTGCTGCACGGACCTAGTGCGCACACATATCGCAGTGTGGGCTGGCCCGGGCTTCCCCTGGGCCCTCTGCTCTTCTGCCCCATCACCCCTGTGCTTGCTGACCTACATTGGTTTCAAAATTCTCATCCTTGTTTTCAAATCCCTCCATGGCCTCGCCCCTCCTTATCTCTGTAACCTCCTCCATCCCTACAACCCCTCGAGATCTCTGCACTCTTCTAATTCTGGCTTCTTGTGTATCTCTGATTTTAATTGCTCCACCATTGGTGACCATGCCTTCAGCTGCTTAGGCCCTAAGCTCTGGAATTCCATCCCTAAATGTCACTGCCACTCTACTTTTCTCTCCTCCTTTACGACTGATTCATGATCAGTATGTTTCCGGCCCAATGAGGAAGGAGGCATTGCTGGATATGGTTCTGGGGAATGAGGTGGGTCAAGTAGAGCAAGTGTCAGTAGGTTCTCACTTGTATTCTCAATCTGACATCTGTCATACACCCCCTTTTTCTGCTTTATCTTACTCTCTATCTCTTTCATCATCCAGAGAGCTCTGACTTTGGTTGCCCTACCTTTCCCCCTCGTGGGAATGTACCTCGACTGTACCCGAACCATCTCCTCTTTAAAGGCAGCCCATTATTCAATTAGAGTTTTGCCTGCCAATCTTTGATTTCAAGATCTATTCTCAACCCACTGAAATTGGCCTTCCTCCAATTAAGTATGTTTACCCTAGATTGCTCCCTGTCCTTTTCCACAGCTAATCTAAACCTTATGATACTATAATCACTGTTCCCCTAATGACATTTGCTCTTTCTTCTCTAAATGGGGTCAGATTCGAGATGTATGCTGATGGCACCAAGCTCTACCTTTCCACCACTTCTCTTCACCCCTGTCAATTTGCTTATGCGACATCCATTCTTGGATGGCCCACAATTTTCTCTGCTAAACATTGGGAGGAGGCCATTGACTTTGGGCCACAAACTCTACATTTGTGTACTCCATACCCCTTCCCAGCCTCTGTCTCAGACTGAACCAAACTGTTTGCAACCTGATGTCCTATTCAACTCTGAGCTAAGCATCTGACCCAAATATTCTCTCCATCACAAAGACCACCTACTTGCACTTCAGTAGCATTATCTATTTTACCTTTACCTCAGTCCATCTGCCACTGAAATCCTTATCCATATGATGGTGTTGCTGGTTAAAGAGGAATTTAATGCAATAGTAAGGAAGGACATTAGCTTGGATGATGTGGAATCGGTATGGGTGGAGCTACGGAATACCAAAGGGCAGAAAACGCTAGTGGGAGTTGTGTACAGATCTCCAAACAGTAGTAGTGAGGATGGGGACAGCATGAAACAAGAAATTAGGGATGAGTGCAATAAAGGTACAGCAGTTATCATGGGCGACTTTAATCTACATTTTGATTGGGCTAACCAAACTGGTAGCAATGCAGTGGAGGAGGATTCCCTGGAGTGTATTAGGGATGGTTTTCTAGACCAATATGTCGAGGAGCCAACTAGAGGGTTGGCCATCCTAGACTGGGTGATGTGTAATGAGAAAGGACTAATTAGCAATCTTGTTGTGCGAGGCCCCTTGGGAAAAGTGCCCATAATATGGTAGAATTCTTTATTAAGATGGAGAGTGACACAGTTAATTCAGAGACTAGGGTCCTGAACTTAAGGAAAGGTAAATTCGATGGTATGAGAAATGAATTAGCTAGAATAGACTGGTGAGTGATACTTAAAGGATTGACGGTGGATAGGCAATGGCAAACATTTAAAGATCACATGGATGAAATTCAATAATTGTACATCCCTGTCTGGAGTAAAAATAAAATGGGGAAGGTGGCTCAACCGTGGCTAACAAGGGAAATTAAGGATAGTGTTAAATCCAAGGAAGAGGCATATAAATTGGCCAGAAAAAGCAGCAAACCTGAGGACTGGGAGAATTTTATAATACAGCAGAGGAGGATTAAGGGTTTAATTAGGAGGGGGAAAAAGAAAGTATGATAGTAAACTTGCAGGGAACATAAAAACTGATTGCAAAAGCTTTTATAGATATGTGAAGAGAAAAAGATTAGTGAAGACAAACGTAGGTCCCTTGCAAATCAGATTCAGGTGAATTTATAATGGGGAACAAAGAAATGGCGGACCAGTTAAACAAATACTTTGGTTCTGTCTTCACGAAGTAAGACACAAATAACCTTCCGGAAATAATAAGGGATCGAGGGTCTAGTGAGAAGGAGGAATTGAAGGAAATCCTTATTAGGCAGGAAATTATGTTAGGGAAATTGATGGGATTGAAGGCCGATAAATCCCTGGGGCCTGATACTCTGCATCCCAGAGTACTTAAGGAAGTAGCCCTAGAAATCGTGGATGCATTGGTGATCATTTTCCAACAGTCTACCGACTCTGGATCGGTTCCTATGGACTGGAGGTTAGCTAATGTAACACCACTTTTTAAGAAGGAGAGAGAGAGAGAGAGAGAGAAGGCGGGTAATTATAGACTGGTTAGACTGACATCAGTAGTGGGAAAAATGTTGGAATCAATTATTAAAGATGAACTAGCAGCACATTTGAAAAGCAGTGATAGGATCGGTCCAAGTCAGCATGGATTTATGAAAGGGAAATCCTGCTTGAAAAATTTTCTCGAATTTTTTGAGGATGTAACTGGTGGAGTGGACAAGGGAGAACCAGTGGATGTGGTGTATTTGGACTTTCAAAAGACTTTTGACAAGGTCCCACACAAGAGATTGGTGTGCAAAATGAAAGCACATGATATTGGGGGTAATGTACTGACGTGGATAGAGAACTGGTTGGCAGACAGGAAGCAGAGTACTTTTCAGAATAGCAGGCAGTGACTAGTGGGGTGCCGCATGGCTCAGTGCTGGGACCCCAGCTATTTACAATATACATTAATGATTTGGATGAGGGAATTGAGTGTAATATCTCCAAGTTTGCAGATGACACTAAGCTGGCGGTGTGAGCTGTGAGGAGGACGCTAAAAGGCTGCAGGGTGTCTTAGGCAGGTTAGGTGAGTGGACAAACGAGTGGCAGATGCAGTATAATGTGGGTAAATGTGAGGCTATCCACTTTGCTGGCAAAAACACGATGGCAGAATATTATCTGAATGGCAGCAGATTAGGAAAAGGGGAGGTGCAACGAGACCTGGGTGTCATGGTACATCAGTCATTGAAAGTTGACATGCAGGTACAGCAGGCGGTGAAGAAGGCAAATGGTATGTTGGCCTTCATAGCTAGGGGATTTGAGTATAGAAGCAGGGAGGTCTTACTGCAGTTGTACAGGGCCTCAGTGAGGCCTCACCTCGAATATTGTGTTCAGTTTTGGTCTCCTAATCTGAGGAAGGACATTCTTGCTACTGAGGGAGTGCAGCGAAGGTTCACCAGACGGATTCCAGGGATGGCTGGACTGACATATGAGGAGAGACTGGATCGACTGGGCCTTTACTCACTGGAATGTAGAAGGATGAGGGGGGATCTCATAGAAACATATAAAATTCTGACGGGACTGAACAGATTAGATGCAGGAAGAATGTTCCCGTTGTTGGGGAAGTCCAGAACCAGGGGACATAGTCTAAGGATAAGAGGTAAGCCATTTAGGACTGAAATGAGGAGAGACTTCTTCACTCAGAGCGTTGTTAACCTGTGGAATTCCCTACCGCAGAGAGTTGTTGATGCCAGTTAATTGGATATATTCAAGAGGGAGTTGGATATGGCCTTTATGGCTAAAGGGATCAAGGGATATGGCGAGAAAGCAGGAAAGGGGTACTGAGGTGAATGATCAGCCATGATCTTATTGAATGATGGTGCAGGCTCGAAGGGCCAAATGGCCTACTCCTGCACCTATTTTCTATGTTTCTATTTTACTATGTTTCATCGCCTCCAGACGTAACTATTGTGTTGTTCTCCTGGCTGTCCTCTTATCCAACAACTTCTGTAACTTCAGTTCAGCAGTTGCCTGTATCCTATCCCACACCAATTTGGCTTAATTTTCCCCAATTATCTGCGCCGTTTTTTTGGCTTGCATTGTTTTTTTTGGAGGTAAATTAAAATCTCTTAAGTTTCCCCAAAGTTTCTGCACCAATGTACTTTATTCAGGCTATTTGTGCAAGTTTGGCCAACTACGATTTTTCTTAAGACTGCGTATTTGACCGCTCTGAACAACCTTCTGGGAAGTTAACAAAATCACTGCAGGTAAGTGAATCAGCGCAGAAGATCCAGTTCCACAGCCGGGACAGCAGCGGCAGAGAGGGAGAGAGAGTGGGTAATTATAACCTCTTTTACTTACGGGTTCTGTAGTACTGTAACAATCTCCTTTTTGTCTTTAATCTTGAATTAACTTTAATCTGGGGCTTTTGGTCTGGTCTGTCCACACTTTCGGCCCGGGCTCGGAGCGGCACCGGCTCCGGGAGGCAGGGAGGCCTTTCGGCCTGGCCTAGGAGCAGCACCGGGCACCGGTGGGGGGATGGGGAGTGGGGGGGATGAGGGGAGCCTTTCCAATTCAGCTTACTTTTGGCACATTTTAATATTTTCATGTTGGTAAACTGCAATGTGCTTTGCAAGTTGCTGTGAGCTGGCCTGAATGTCTTGTGTGTTTCACTTTCCAGCCTCAGCCCGCAGTATTTCCCTCGTTACCCTGGCAACCCGATCTTTTTGACGCACATCTTAGGCTCTACCCACAGAGCTTAAGGACAATGTGTGCCGGGCCTCTTTCACAAGTTAAAACGGGGAAACTCTCAACTTTTTTTTTGGCGTAGTCGGGCCCAAAAAAACAGGTGTAACTCTTCAAATACACCAAAAAATGGTATTGGGGAAAATTGAGCCCCGAGTCCTCGAGTCTCATCCCTATCATCCCTAACCTGCAATGATTCTTGGTCCCCAATACCTCTAATTCAAAATTCTCATCCTCATATTTAAACCCCTCCCTCGCCTCACCTATCCCTTTCTCTGTAACCTTCTTTAACGACCTCTTTCCTTCTTTAAGATTCTCCTTAAAACACATTTTTTAAAGAAGCTTTTAATCATCCCTGCTCGTACCTCTTTCATTGGCTCAACGTCCATTTTTTTTCCTTGCACCTCTGTGAAGCACCGTGAGACATTTTTCTATACTAAAGGCACTATATAAAGGCAAGTTGTTGCTGTACTTGGTTTTCCTTATTAATATCACTTTTCATGCACTCATATTAAATAATAAAACCATTGTTGGGGCAGAGTAAACTTTACTTTGCATCTTGGTCGTGTTATACCTGACCTGGAATTATCTTGGCCTGTGTGCCAACAGTGGGAAATTGTTCTATTCCCCAGGGCTAAGTGTCGGCTGTTGCTCAGTGGGTAGCACTCTAGGCTCTGAGTCAGAGGGTTGTTGGTTAAAGCCCCATTCTAGAGACTTGAACACAAAGAACTAGGCTGATGCTCCAGTGAAGTACTGAGGGAGTGCTGCACTGTCGGAGGTGCTGTCTTTTGGAAGAAATGTTAAACCAAGATCTTGTCAGCACTCTCGGGTGGATGTAAAAATCCCATGGCAATATTTCGAAGAAGACCAGTAGAGTTATCCTTGGTATCCTGGCCAATACCTATCCCTCAATCAAAATCACTAAAACAGATTATCTGATCATTATCACTTTGCTGTTTGTGAGATCTTGCGGTGTGCAAATGGACTGCTGCATTTTCTACATCATGATCAACATAGGCAGTCCCTCAAAATAGAGGAAGACTTGCTTCCACTCTAAAAATGCATTCTTAGATGACTGAACAGTTCAATACAGGAATTACAGTCTCTGTCATAGGTGGGACAGACAGTCGTTGGAGGAAAGGTTGGGTGGGACTGGTTTGCCACATGCTCCTTCCACTGCCTGCGCCTGTTTTCTGCATGCATTCGGCAACGAGACACGAGGTGCTCAGCGCCCTCCCGGATGCACTTCCTTCACTTAGGCCAGGGATCTCCAGGTGTTGGTGGGGACATTGCATTTTATCAAGGAGGCTTTGAGGGGTCCTTGAAACATTTCCTCTGCCCACCTTGGGTTCGCTTGCCGTGTAGGAGTTCCGAGTAGAGTGCTTGCTTCAAGAGTCTTGTGTCAGGCATGTGAACAATGTGGCCTGCCCAGCGGAGCTGGTCGAGTTTGGTCAGTGCTTCAATGCTGGGGATGTTGGCCTATTTGAGGACGCTAACGTTGGTGCGTCTGTCCTCCCAGGGGATTTGCAGGATCTTGCGGAGACATCGTTGGTGGTATTTCTCCAGCGATTTGTATATGGTCCATGTCTCTGAGCCATACAGGAGGGCGGATATCACTACAACCCTGTAGACCATGAGCTTGGTGGCAGATTTGAGGGCCTGGTCTTCGAACATTCTTTTCCTCAGGCGGCCGAATGTCTGCCCTTGTTGATAATAGGCTCCCGAGGTATGGAAAGTGACTACACTTCAAAAGTACTTCATTGACTGTAAAGAACTTTGGGGCGACCTGAGGTCGTTAAAGGCGCTGTATGAATGTAAGTCTTTCTTTCTTAATGTTCCTCATCTTAAAGAGAATACACTTTTTAAAATTCAGTTTCTTTGTATCCTTTGCCACTTTTTACATAATGAGTGCTCTAGAATACCAATCAAGCCATTAACATGGCCCCTCCAATGATAGACTTCAGAATAGTAATGGAAGGAAACCATCAGCAGGAGGAGGATGGGTGGGAAAGCTGCAACAAAAGATCCCATTACCTTCTGATGCCTAGAACAATAACTTGTATGAACTCTCTTCATTAGCCACATCTAACTCTTAAGCTTTTTTTCCTTTGTGTCGATATCTTTTGTTGACTTGTCATTAGTGTAATTAATGGTCACTTCCGGAAGGTAATTTTCATTTCCTTTAAATTCTTACCAAATTGGAATGCTTTTCGTAAACTTGACCTGTCCACATCATATTTCCTAATAAAATCTCTTCTTCCTGGTTATGTGTCCTTATTATCAAAAATGTTGTCATCTTAATGCTACATAATTTCCATCATTGATCTGATGGCGCATTCCTGTAACTGGAAGGTACATAAAAATAGATTGGCCTTCCCACCATATGAAAGCACCTCCCATTCTTTAGCATATTGCACTGCAGGCCTGACAGAGACTAAGGGGGCAAAATTGGGCACTTTTCCCTCAGAAATGCAGCGAGGCGGCCTGAGGGGCTTATAGCCTCAGTGGGGTGCTGCAGGGACGCTATTACTGGGGCTGCACCCAACTTCAGCTGACTTTCATTCATTGATAATGAGGCTGCTGTTCATTCCAGTTCATTAAGGGGATTGTCGTTTCAGGCAGCACCTGGTCATTCTTATCATTTCTTGAGTTGACTGAGCGGAAAGGAAGGTATGCGATGGCTGCTCCAAGAGCTCATGCAAGGGCCACTCGGTTCAACGCCCTGGTGTTGGAGACATTGGCAGGGGCAGTGGAGGGAAGCACTGTTCCCTCCATCTGGGAGAAGGTCAACTCCACAGGTTTGAGGGCCATGTGGGCACAGTTGGCTGCGGAGGTGTCGTCCAGCACGGTTGCGGATAGAACCTCGATACAATGTCACAAAAAATTCAACAACCTCACTCGGGTGGTCAAAGTGAGTGCATGTTTCCACAGCTCTTACATACCAGCCTCTGAGCCTCTGCCTGTGCACACTCCGCAAACCAGCATTTAACCCAGCATGCAACCACTAACCATCTGTGCCTATTCACAATCACAGCCTCATTTCATGCCTTGCCTACATTCACAGCTATTTAACCACGGCAGGCATAACTGCACTCTTACTCACACAGCTTATTTTCTTTTGCAGGCCAAGATGGCACACAACAGGATAGAGCAGCAGCAGACTGGAAGGGGAGGCAGCTGAACTGCGGCAGCTTTCTGACCCGGAGCAGTGAGTATTGCGATTCATTGGCCTGCAGATGGTGGCCCCAGTGACCGCCAGATATGTCAAGCCTGCTGAGGGCAACAATGGTATCTTTGTCTCTTCTTCTCACCCCACTTCCCTGTTAAACCAGAAGGCCTTATCACTTTCCACTGCCTCATTCTGTCTGTCTTTCTTGCTCCATTCCTGCCCCCCTGACCCTCACCTTAACGTGACTCTTGTGCCATTTATGCTTTCAGATAATCAGCCAGCAAATGAGCTGCCTGTCCCTGAGACCCCCAACCCAGTCACAAGGGAGAAGAAGAGGGGTGGAGGATGAGGAGGGGAGGAGGAGAAGGAGCCAAGTGTCATGTATGTAACCTTCATGCAACAACACTGCAATACTGTATATACTTGAGAAATGCACACATTGACCACAGGGGGTGAACTTGTGGGAGACACTCCTCATCTGGTCATCCAGGTATATAAAGGGAGGTCCCACGCAGGGTCATCACTTCTTGGTACTGTGACTAAAGGTGCAGGTCACAGAGTGACCTTGTCCATAGAATGTGCCTCGTATGGATTTGTGGTATTGTGTAAGGACTTTACACCAAGCACTGTATCACTGCTTCTCTCACCCGCAGGCACCAGCTCAGATTCTGGCACTACACGGTCATTAGATGTTAGCTTAGGACACAGGTATGCATTGGGTGATATACCGGGGCTGAGCGGTCTGCAGCACAGTCAAGGGGAAAGGGAAGCTCAGGAGTTCTGCTGCACAGAATTCAAATGAGGATCTCGATGGGGAATTGTTCATACTACGGGTAATGGCCATGCATTCCGACATGATAGGGACAATGGCAAGGGTGCCCGAGAGCCTGTTGCAAGTGGTAAGAAGTGTGGAGGAGTTTGCCTCTCATATTATTGACAGCTCTGCGCGCACTATGGAACCCATCATTGCCAGTGTACAGACGATGATGGACTCCCAGGCAGCCCATGTGGATCCAGATCTCATGACGCGTGTCATGGGTGATGTGGCAGCTTCCATTGTGGCACAGGTAGAAGCAACACAACGTCTTGATGTTGCAATGGAGTCAATGGCTGCTCGCATGGATGCTCAGATTGCTCTCATGCAGTCTCAGCTTGATGCCACGTAACATCTTGGTGATGTCATGCAGTCTCAGCTGCATGCCAAGCAAATCCTGACTGCTGCCATCGGCGCTGGGTCCACCACAGTCAACCTGGAATCACACGGTGTTGCAGCAGCCCAGCAATCTGTGCTCCATCAGATTGGTGGGGATGCTGAGTTGCTGCCCCGGGGGAGTGGCAGTGAGTCAGTGGAGCAGGAACCTGCTGTCCTCTCTCAGGATGACAACATTTCTGATCACACCACTGCCACTCCACCATTACACTTGTCGCTGCCTGTCACCCAGCCAGTCCAGACTGCCGCCGCCCAGCATGAGGTGGTGCAGTCTGCAGCCGAGCCTTCCAGGCACAGGGCTGGTCGAGGGCGCCCTACAAGGCCATCTGTAGTCTCTGGTCCTGACGCACAGCAGCCTTCCACCAGCCCTGCTCCAGCCACAGGGGACACATTGCGGAGAAGTAGTAGAATAGATGGATGAAAAAGGGGCTATAAGGAAATGCTCAAGGATGATGATTAAATACACAGTTATACATTTTATTACGTTTCATAAATGGTGATTGGAATGTTTAATGTTTGGTGTCTCTCATTTCAGCGTTGAGGATTTGGTATCGAAGGGCAAATTGATGTGGTGATGGGGATGTCCACAGGAACCGGGAAATGGGATGGAAATCAGTGGAAACGAGCTCTGTAGAGCCGGTCGTGACCTCCCTTGCAAGATCGCGATGGACTGGCTGCCTTCTTTGTTGTGGCTGTTGCTTCTCCTCCTGCCCCTCCTGGTCCTGCTCCTCCTCCTGAGGTGGTGTGGCTATGCCTGGTGGCAATGGCTGTGCCCTCATGATGGCCAGGTTGTGCAGCATGCAGCAGCCAACAAAGAATAGGGACACCCGCTCAGGCGAATACTGCAGGACTCCCCGCTGAGTGGTCAAGGCAACGGCACCATTGCTTCAGCACTCCGATGGTCTGCTCAATGATGTTCCTGGTGGTGGCATGGCTCTCATTGTAGGAGTGGTGGGCAGAACTGGTTGGGTTGCGGAGAGGAGTCATGAGCCAGGTGCATAGTGGATAGCCCTTGTCTCCCAGCAGCCAGCTGTAAACTTTATTTGGGGGCTGGAACAGAGCTGGAACACCGGTCTGGTGCAAGATGAAGGCATCATAGCTGCTGCCAGGATAGCGGGCATTGACGGACATTATTCTGCATGTGTGGTCGCACATCAACTGTACATTCAGTGAGTGGTAGCCTTTGCGGTTACAGAAGATCTCTGGATTGTGATGCGGTGTCCTCAAAGCATCGTGGGTACAGTCAATGGCATCCTGCATCACATGGAAGCCTTCTCTCCTCCTCCTTCCTTACAGAGCATCTGTGACCTCGTGGATGGAGCAATAGATGCCAAACTGGGAGATGTTGGAGATGTCTCCCGTTGCTCCATGGAAAAATCCATTAACGTAGAAAAGAGCGCCGGAAACCAGCACGAGAGCAGACCAGCAGCGGGAAACTACAAAAGAGCTTGCTGGGAGCAGCGCCAAAGGACAGGTGAAGAGAGAGAGGTAAAAAGAAATCAAAGTGTGACAGCACCGGAAAGCAAGTAAGTGATTGGTTGGTGAGTATTTCTCTCTTTTTTCTAAACTTGGACATTGGTGTAAGTTAAGAGACGTGGTACAGATTAAAAACTATACATAAATAATTTGATGTTTCAAAACTTGAAAACCTAATTAATTAAATAAAATGCAATAGAGATGGCAGAACAGGCTGTGTAGCATGCTACATGTAGCATGTGGGAGTTGGTGGACACCAGTGTGAGCTAGAGGTCTGAGATTCAGGGAGGGGGAAAGTTACTGGATTCTGTGTTCCAGTCACACCCTTTAGGTTAAATAATTCAAACTTGGTCCATGGTCAGGGACAGGAGGGTGTGACTACAAGTCAGGAAGGTATGGGGATCCAAAAGGTAGCATTGGAGGAGCCTCAGGCCTTACACTTGACCAACAGGTTCGAAGCTCTTACTCCCTGTGTGGATGAGAGCAGGGACTGCAGGGAGGATGAGCAAACTGACCACAGCACCGTGGTACAGGGGGCCATTCAAGTTGGGGGAGTAAAAAGAAACGTTGTAGTGGTAGGAGACAATATAGTTAGGGGGATAGATACGGTTCTCTGCAGCCGAGAGCGTGAGTCCTGAAGGCTGTATTGCCTGCCCAGTGCCAGCGTTAAGGATATCTCCTCTGGGCTGGAGAGGAACTTGGAGTGGGAGGGGAAAGATCCATTTGTCATGGTCCATGAAAGTACCAACGACATAGATAGGACAAAGAAAGAGGTTCTGCTGAGGGAGTATGAGCAGCTCCGGGCCAAATTAAAAAGCCGAACCACGAAGGTAATAATCTCTGGATTAAGCCACAAATAAATTTGCATCGGGTAAATAAGATCAGAGAGATGAATGCGTGGTTCAAAGATTGCTGTGTGAGAATTCATTCATGGGGCACTGGGGTCAGTACTGGAGAAAGAGGGAGCTGTTCCATTGGGACAGGCTTCACTTCATCCATGCTGGGACCAATGTCCTGGTGAATCGAATAACGAGGGCTGTAGATAGGGCTTTAAACTAAAAAGTGGTGGGGAGGGTTCAGGTAAGGGGAAATGTAAAAAGTCAAAGAGAAAGAAGAAGGCAATAGTGCAGGGTAGTGATAGGGGTAATGATAACCAGAGTATCACAGGAAGGGAGAAAATTAGCAAGAAATATAAAAACAGACAGTAAAAACTTCTACAGATATATAAAAAGGAAGACAGTAGCTAAAGTAAACATTGGTCCCTTGGAGGCTGAGACTGGGGAATTAATAATGGGAAACATGGAAATGGCAGAGACGTTGAACAAATATTTTGTATCAATCTTCAAGGTAGAAGACACCATAAGCCTCCCAATAATAGATAATCAATGTGCTATGGGGAAGGGGGAACTTAAAACAATTACTATCACTAGAAAAAAAGTACTCGGCAAACTAATGGGACTAAGGTTGGACAAGTCCCTTGGACCTGATGGCCTGCATCCTAGGGTCTTGAAAGAAGCCTGCAGAGATAGTGGATGCATTGGTTGTAATCTACCAACATTCCCTCGATTCTGGGGAGGTCCCAGCGGATTGGAAAATTGCAAATGTAATGCTCCTATTCAAGAAGGAAGGGAGATAGAAAGCAGGAAACTATAGACCAGTTAGCCTAACCTCTGTCATTGGGAAAGTGCTGGAGTCCATTATTAAGGAAGTAGTAGCAGGACATTTAGTAAAGCAGAATACAGTCAAGCAGAGTCAGCATGGTTTTAGGAAAAATAAATCATGTTTGACAAATTTGCTAGAGTTCTTTGAGGATGTAATGAGCAGGGTGAGTGAAGAGAAACCAGTTGATGTAGTGTATTTGGATTCCGAGAAGGCATTCGATAAGGTGCCACATAAAAGATTACTATAAAAGATTACTGCACAAGGTAAGAGCTCACGGGGTCGGGGGTAATATATTAGCATGGATAGAGGATTGGCTAACTAACAGAATAAAGAGAGTTAGGATAAATGGGTCATTTTCAGGTTGGCAAACTAACTAGCGGAATGCCATAGGGATCAGTGCTGGGGCCTCAGCTATTTACAATCTATATTCGTGAGTTGGAAGAAGGGACCGAGTGTAATGTAGCCACATTTGCTGATGATGCAAAGATAGGTGGGAAAGCAAGTTGTGAAGAGGACACAAATAATCTGCAAAAGGATATAGATAGGTTAAATGAGTGGGCAAAAATTTGGCAGATAGAGTATAATGTGGGATAATGTGGGGTTATCCACTTTGGCAGGAAGAATAAAAAAAGCAAATTATTATTTAAATGCAGAAAGATTACAAAATGCTGCAGTACAGAGGGATCTGGGGGTCCTTCTATGTGAAACACAAAAAGTTAACACATAGGTACAGCAAGCAATGAGGAAGGCAAACAGAATAGTGAACTTTATTGCAAGGGGGATGGAGTATAAAAGTAGGGAAGTTTGCTACAACTGTACAGGGCATTGGTGAGGCCACACCTGGAGTACTGCGCACTGTTTTAGTCTCCTTATTTAAGGAGTGATATACTTGATTTCGCTGCAGTTCAGAGAAGATTCACGAGGTTGATTCCTGAGATGAAGGGGTTGTCTTATGAAGAAATGTTGAGCAGATTGGGTCTATACTCATTGGAGTTTAGAAGAATGAGAGGTGATCTTATTGAAAGATATAAGATTCTGAAGGGGCTGGACGGGATAGATGCAGAGAGGATGTTTCCCCTCATAGGGGAATCTAGAACTAGGGGGCATAGTTTCAGAATAAGGGCTCGCTCATTTAAAACGGAGATGAGGAGGAATTTATTCTCTCAGATGGTCGAGCATCTTTGGAATTCTGTACCGCAGAAAGCTGTGGAGGCTGGGTCATTGAATATATTGAAGGTAGAGATAGACAGATTTTTGAACGATAAGGGAGTCAAGGGTTATGGGGAGCATGCAGGAAAGTGGAGGTGAGGCCAAGATCAGATCAGCCATGATCTTATTGAATGGCAGAGCAGGCTTGAGGGGCCAAATGGCCTACTCCTGCTCCTGTTTTATATGTTCTTGTGAGAGCGATGGTGACCTTGACTGCCACTGAGAGCCTGACTCGCCCTGTTGTGAGGCTCGAAGTCTGGTTGCAGCAGATGGCAGAGATCTGTGGCCACATCCTTCCTGAAATGCAGCCTTCGCACACACTGATCCTCAGTGAAATTGATGTAGGAGAAATTCTGCCGGAATATCTTGGGAGAGTAAGTCCTTCTGTTGCCAGCCCTGTGGCGCCTTCTTCCTCTGGCAACAGCCTGATGTGCTTCCCCCTGTGCTGCTGGATGTCGTTGTTTCTGTGCTGCTGCCTGTGCTTGTCTGTGCCTGTCACTTTGCCTGTCCCTTTTCTTCTCTCGTTCCTGCTCCCTTTCCCTCTCCCCGTGCCTCTCTTTCCATGGGCTTGTCCATGGGCCTCTTCATGGGCCTCACACTGTGATGCTCCCTCTCTTTGTCATCGCCTTTCTTTCTCCCTCTCTCGATGCCTTTCGCTTTGTAATTGGTGGCGCCTTTGTCTTCACCAAAGCATCCTCTGATGGTAAAGTTGGAGCAGGTGGTCGACTTCCAGCACAGACCCCAAGAAGTGACAGAAATGGTGGAATGTCGAAAGTGCCATGAGTGATACAGCGGAAAAGGTAGGAGGCAGAAGAATCTTTGAGCAAAAAGTAGCTGCGGCTGCGATCGGTCCACCAGCCACTCTGTCTAACTGTTGGCCGACAGAAAAAACTTTCCAAGATGGCACCTTTAAATAGTGCTGCCGCATTCGGTTCCCAGCTGCATCATCATCGGCAGGTGCTAAGGTAGATTGTATGGGGTCATTTCACTTCCGGGGCGGTAAGGGAGTGATGCGCATGGCGATGATGTCATCATCACTGCTCACCACCAAGTGGAGTGGTCCCAGCAGGAGCGGGTCTCAGCAAAACCCCTGCCCAATTCCGGGGGCAGTGGGAGTGCGAGCGGAGAGGACATTTGTTGCGCTGTGCCCGAGTGAATTCGATTTCGTTGGATGCACTAACGGCCATCGCTAAAAGGGACAATTTCTATCCCAAAGCATCTCACAGTGCAAGCCTGCATCCGACCACTTTGGAATATATTTCCATGCCACTGGGGCTACGTTATAAAAATGATCACAGTAACATCACATAATCTTTTAACTTATTACTAACTCATCAAGACAGACACAGCATTGCAGACAAGTCATAATGTCTCCAAGCGGGACATCTGTGTGGCATAGCATTGCTACCTCACAGAAAAGGCCACAGAGACTTGTTAGAACTAACCCTCAGAAACCATCACTGCCTTAATCACTCACTGCAGTGAGTTGTCATTCCATTCTGAGAATACCAAGCAGCTTAATTGTCACGCTTGGGGACTAGCTATTAGATTTTGAATGGTTACAATGTAAGAAAAATAGTTTGTCAATCAAAGATGTATTGGCTTAGATTCATATACTCTTGATGCTGTGACAATTTTTGACTTCAGGATTTTGTATTAAATAAACATTCCTAATGAGCTATCATTCCAACCAATAATCATAAAAATATAGCAATCCAAATTGTTTCCTGACAAATCTTTACATAATTATCTTACAAAATTCAGCAACATTATTGTATATTAATTGTGGAATAAGCAGAATGACCACAGGAGTATTGCTTTACATAGAATATCAGACTCCTGGGAGTGAGTTACAAACCTGCAACCTATTTAGAAGCTTATAAATGTGCACCAAGCCTTAGTGACCTGCACATATTAAGTGCGTGGATTAAGGAATAACAGATGGAGTTTAATCTGAAAAATGCAAGGTAATACATAACGGTATAGGAGACAAGGAATATTGGTACAGAATGAATAAGCCCCATTAACAGAGGTAGAAAAGAAATGAGATGTAAAATGATTGACTTTTCTCCTATACTATTGCCAATGATTGTGAACATGTCATCAATTAGGGTAATCAAGTACTAGGATTAATCTCAGAATCATTTTATTATAAGTTAGAACAGATTATTTTAACTATTTTTAATGCTTTTTTATAAACCTATATTTAACCAGCAGTCTTCTGGGTCATGATGCTGGTGGGGAGCCTTGCCACATGATGCCACAATTTTCCAACTTTAATTTAAATGATCATAAAATCATGTGCAACATGAATGTCCAATATTTTTTGCCAACAGGCAAAGCTCTCTGCTGGACTCAGATGGGGTCAGAAAATTACCATTTTAGATTGTGCGATTTTGGGCAGGCTACTATTAATTCATTGGGCAAAATTCCAAGAAGAGACTGGGACTTAGAGCATTCAGTTATGAAGAGACATTCACAGAATTAATTCTGTTAATTGGAGAAAAAATTGAGAAGGGGAATGTTTATATGATAATACATGTGAATAATGTGCATATGAGTAAGTCATTTCACTTTGACTGTGATCACAAAAGTAGAGAGCGAGTACTAAATTAGCAAGCCTTAATTTAAAGATGAGGAGCATTTTTTTTCACAAAGTGGAATAGATTCACAACAAAAGTACTTGCATAAGAACATAAGAACATAAGAAATAGGAACAGGTGTAGGCCATATGGCCCCTCGAGCCTGCTCCACCATTCAGTAGGACCTTGGCTGATCTGATAGAGGACTCAACTCCACTTTACCGCCTGTTCCCCATAACCCCTTTTCCCCTCATCGTTTAAGAAACTGTCTTTTTCTGTCTTAAATTTATTCAATGTCCCAGCTTCCACAGCTCTCTGAGGCAGTGAATTCCACAGATTCACAACCCTCTGAGAGAAGCAATTTCTCCTCATCTCTGTTTTAAATGGGCGGCTCCTTATTTTAAGATCATGCCCTCTAATTCTAGTCTCCCCCATCAGTGGAAATATCCTCTCTGCATCCACCTTGTCAAGCCCCCTCATAATCTTATATGTTTTGATAAGATCATCTCTCATTCTTCTGAATTCCAATGAGTAGAGACCCAACCTACTCAACCTTTCCTCATAACTCAACACCCTCATGCCCGGAATCAACCTAGTGAACCTTCTCTGAACTGCCTCCAAAGCAAGTATATCCTTTCGTAAATATGGAAACCAAAACTGCATGCAGTATTCCAGGTGTGGCCTCACCAATACCCTGTATAACTGTAGCAAAACTTCCCTGCTTTTATACTCCCATCACCTTTGCAATAAAGGCCAAGATACCATTGGCCTTCCTGATCACCTGCATACTATCCTATGATAATTAATGTTATGCTGATTAAGCCCTTTAACAACCTCTCAAAAAGAACAGTACATTTCTATTTAAGATGGAATTAAAAGTTATAAGCGTACAGATTATTGCTTTACAGGATATGGTTATTTCCTGTTTGACTGGAATTATGGATGAATTATTTATAGAATGTTACTGGTTAGAGTTGTAAATGTGGGTTATAAAGTTGAATATTTTAAAATGTCTTCACTGCTGAGGATAAATATTCTAGAGAATTGATGCTGCACCTTTCCCAAATACTTCTTATAATGGGGTGTCCAAAACTGTACACGGTTCTCCAACTATGTGCAAATTAAAGTCTTCTGCAAGTTCAACATTACTTCCTTGTTTTTGCATTCGATCCCACTACACACAAAACCAATTTGTCTTTTTAATCGCTTCATTTACTCCACTTTTATTGGCCTACACTCCATCTGCTCCTTTACACCATTTTAAGATGTATGCCATCACATTTTTTTACAGTTTGCCAACTATCTGCCCATCATTTTAATATACCCTTGACCTTCCTGCTCCCCCCTACCCCCCCCCCCCCACCCTCACAGTCTTTCACAGTCCTTTTTACAATTTATCATACTCAAATGTTCCTACTCCCCATTTGATTTCAGTAAATTTCAAGATTTTCCCCTCAGTCCCTAAGTCCTGATCATTTATATATTTAGAGGGCTGAAAATCCTCAGCCCCAGTGGTGCTTCCCTGGCAGAAGTTGGACACAGGAGGTTCAAAAGAGAGGTAAATTCTGGCGAGACCGAGAAACTCTGGATCTCTGCTACAAATGCGATAGGCCAACAATTCTGGTGGAGCCTGGGCAGGCAGAAATTCCCAAACTTGCCCATGATATCGCAGAAGGTGTGGCCAATGGGAATGTCCAATGCCAGGAATTTCCTTGGGCCCAACCTCCCTACCACCCACCAACCTGGAAATCAGGATGAACTTAGCATACAGCTCAGTCAAGGGACTAAAATGAGACCCACTGTTTTTTTCAAGCTGGGGTCACGGCACGGAAAACGTATAAATGCAGCCACTGACTGCATTTAGTCAAACAGCATGCAGCTTGCCCTTCTGGAGGGGGTCTCAGATGCTGCAGTTCCCACCCCCTCCCTCCTGTCGTGGGTGCCCAAGATGTGTCCATGCAGGAGTGAGTTCCTTCCAGACATATATAAATTGCCTGATTATAGATACTTGGGTGGAGTGAAAAGCGTGGTTCCCTGGTGCCTCCTCCATTACAGTTCTGTTCCCTTTGCTTTCTGCCCTTCAACTATATGCCAATACTTTCCCACTCCAGGGACTTCAGCACAAACAAATCTAGGCTGACACTCCAATGCAATACTGAAAGAGCACTGCACTGTCGGAGGTGCCGTCTTTCAGATGTGACATTAAACCAAGGTCACATCTGCTCTCTCAAGTGGATGTAAAAGATCTTATGGCACTATTTCAACAAAGAGTAGGGGAGGTATCCCCGGTATCCTGGCCAATATTTATCCCTCAATCAACGCAACAAAAACAGATTATCTGGTCATTATCACATTGCTGTTTGCAGGAGCTGGCTTGTGCGCAAATTGGCTGCCATGTTTCCTACATTACAACAGTGATTACATCCCAAAAGTACTTCATTGGCTGTAAAGCGCTTTGAGACATCCGGTGGTGTATATAAATCCAAGTCTTTCTTTTTTCTTTCATTATCTTTGCCATACATTTCTTATGTACTGCTGCTTAATCTACACTATTTCAAAAAGTGAATTCTAATAACATATTTTACATAACTGAGGATTGCTCATTCTGGGCAACGCAATACTTTTTCTATTTTTTTCACATCTATTCCTAGGTCAAGTGTGCGAGAAACAGATGCAAAGTTCCCTTTACTCTGCTCCAGTAATGTGCTTTAACTCCTACCCAAGAAAAATACCTCCACTTTGAATTTTCCCATCTCACTCAAAGACTATTGTTGCGGTGCCTCTGAATGCTGGCTTAGTATCCATCTGTGCTGATTTGGGCACTTGAGGCCTGATGTCACTCCCATGTATCAGTAGCCTAGGTACAGTCACAATGTAGATGGAATGGCGAAGTGGCATTTTAATTCTTGCACTGGCTCCGCACCAACAATTTTATGCTGGATCTGCGTTGGGGGTGAAGGAGCCTTGCGCTATTCCATGGCACAAGCCTTGTTATAATGTGAATTGTGGCGGATAGTTCAGGCTTTGAAGGAAATTATGGGGCTAATTTTTAACCGCCAAAAAAGGGTAGCTTGGTAGGGGGTTAAGATTTTGAGTTTTAGAGTGGGAGTGCAACCTGGCTCCATCTTCCGGGTTTGGATGCCAGTGAGAAACTTGCACACCGAAGTCGGGGATTTCCTAATTGGATGTGGGCAGGTACTTATTGGCACAATTAACATTCTTAGGAGATGTTAATAAGGTCTTTTCAAATTATTTTTAGCTTGGCTCCAAATTTAACTTGTGCAGCTCAGGTTTTCCAGGGCTCGGGAAACTGGCAAGGGAAACAGAGGCGAGTTTGAGTAGTTCAGGTGGGTATTTAAACTTGTCATTGGCCCATCTAAATAAAAGTTTACTTTTTGCAGCGGGTGTCTCAGTTCCCTCCGACAAATGTCTGACAGAGAGTGCTTGTGTGGATACAGCTTTTTTCAACCTTTGGGGTATTTCAAGGAGACAAGATCAGGATGGGAGGTGCCTTGGATGTGTTTGACAGCTCCTCAGCAGAGGAAGACCATTACCATCCACGGCAGCGACAATGTGTTGTGGCGGGATCAGCACGTGCACAGGGGGAAGCACGGGAGGGAGGTGCACGGGAGGGAGGTGCACGGGAGAGAGAAACATAGAAACATAGAAAATAGGTGCAGGAGTAGGCCATTCGGCCCTTCTAGCCTGCACTGCCATTCAATGAGTTCATGGCTGAACATGCAACTTCAGTACCCCATTCCTGCTTCTTCGCCATACCCCTTGATTCCCCTAGTAGTAAGGACTACATCTAACTCCTTTTTGAATATATTTAGTGATTTGGCCTCAACAACTTTCTGTGGTAGAGAATTCCACAGGTTCACCACTCTCTGTGTGAAGAAGTTTCTCCTCATCTCAGTCCGAAATGGCTTACCCCTTATCCTTAGACTGTGACCCCTGGTCTGGACTTCCCAAACATTGGGAACATTCTTCCTGCATCTAACCTGTCTAAACCCATCAGAATTTTAAACGTTTCTATGAGATCCCCTCTCATTCTTCTGAACTCCAGTGAATACAAGCCCAGTTGATCCAGTCTTTCTTGATATGTCAATCCCACCATCCCGGGAATCAGTCTGGTGAACCTTCGCTACAATCCCTCAGTAGCAAGAACGTCCTTCCTCAAGTTAGGAGACCAAAACTGTACACAATACTCCAGGTGTGGCCTCACCAAGGTCCTGTACAACTGTAGTAACACCTCCCTGCCCCTGTACTCAAATCCCCTCGCTATGAAGGCCAACATGCCATTTGATTTCTTAACTGCCTGCTGTACCTGCATGCCAACCTTCAATGACTGATGTACCATGACATCCAGGTCTCGTTGCACCTCCCCTTTTCCTAATCTGTCACCATTCAGATAATACTCTGTCTCTCTCTTTTTACCACCAAAGTGGATAACCTCACATTTATCCACATTATACTTCATCTGCCATGCGTTTGCCCACTCACCTAACCTATCCAAGTAACTCTGCAGCCTCATAGCATCCTCCTCGCAGCTCACACTGCCACCCAACTTAGTGTCTTCTGCAAATTTGGAGATACTACATTTAATCCCCTCGTCTAAATCATTAATGTACAGTGTAAACAGCTGGAGCCCCAGCACAGAACCTTGCGGTACCCCACTAGTCACTGCCTGCCATTCTGAAAAGTACCCATTTACTTCTACTCTTTGCTTCCTGTCTGCCAACCAGTTCTCAATCCACGTCAGCACACTACCCCCAATCCCATGTGCTTTAACTTTGCACACTAATCTCTTGTGTGGGACCTTATCGAAAGCCTTCTCAAAGTCCAAATACACCACATCAACTGGTTCTCCCTTGTCCACTCTACTGGAAACATCCTCAAAAAATTCCAGAAGATTTGTCAAGCATGATTTCCCTTTCACAAATCCATGCTGACTTGGACCTATCATGTCACCTCTTTCCAAATGCACTGTTATGACATCCTTAATAATTGATTCCATCAATTTACACACTACTGATGATGGCTGACCGGTCTATAATTCCCTGTTTTCTCTCTCCCTTTTTTAAAAAGTGGGGTTACATTGGCTACCCTCCACTCCATTGAAACTGATCCAGAGTCTATGGAATGTTGGAAAATGAATGGAATCTGCTATTTCCAAGGCCACCTCCTTAAGTACTCTGGGATGCAGACCATCAGGCCCTGGGGATTTATCGGCTTTCAATCCCATCAATTTCCCCAACACAATTTCCTGACTAATAAGGATTTCCCTCAGTTCCTCCTTCTTACTAGACCCTCTGACCCCTTTTATATCCGGAAGGTTGTTTGTGTCCTCCTTCCTGAATACCGAACCAAAGTACTTGTTCAATTGGTCTGCCATTTCTTTGTTCCCCGTTATGACTTCCCCTGATTCTGACTGCAGGAGACCTAAGTTTGTCTTTACTAACCTTTTTCTCGTTAAATATCTATAGAAACTTTTGTAGTCCATTTTAATGTTCCCTGCAAGCTTCCCTGCCCTTTGTCCTCCTTTGCTGAGTTCTAAATTTCTCCCAGTCCCTGGGTTCGCTGCTATTTCTGGCCAATTTGTATGCCACTTCCTTGGCTTTAATACTATTCCTGATTTCCCTTGATAGCCATGGTTGAGCCACCTTCCCTTTTTTATTTTTACACCAGACAGGGATGTACAATTGTTGTAGTTCATCCATGCGGTCTCTAAATGTCTGCCATTGCCCATCCACTGTCAACCCCTTATGTATCATTCGGCAATCTATCCTAGCCAATTCACGCCTCATACCTTCAAAGTTACCCTTCTTTAAGTTCTGGACCATGGTCTCTGAATTAACTGTTTCATTCTCCATCCTAATGTAGAATTCCACCATATTATGGTCACACTTCCCCAAGGGGCCTCGCACAACGAGATTGCTAATTAATCCTCTCTCATTACA
Source organism: Pristiophorus japonicus (assembly GCF_044704955.1). Taxonomy (NCBI): domain Eukaryota; kingdom Metazoa; phylum Chordata; class Chondrichthyes; family Pristiophoridae; genus Pristiophorus; species Pristiophorus japonicus. The sequence continues at coordinate 113,524,609 of NC_091977.1, read as the reverse complement.
CAACACCCAGTCTAAGATGGCCTTCCCCCTAGTTGTCTCCTCGACATATTGGTCTAGAAAACCATCCCTTTTGTACTCCAGGAAATCCTCCTCCACCGTATTGTTTCCAGTTTGGTTAGCCCAATCTATATGCCTATTAAAGTCACCCATGATAACTGCTGCACCTTTATTGCATGCACCCCTAATTTCCTGTTTGATGCCCTCCCCAACATCACTACTACTATTTGGAGGTCTGTACACAGCTCCCACTAGCGTTTTCTTCCCCTTGGTATTCCGTAGCTCCACCCATACCGATTCCACATCATCCAAGCTTATGTCTTTCCTTACAATTGCATTAATTTCCTCTTTAACCAGCAACGCCACCCCGCCTCCTTTTCCTTTCTGTCTATCCTCCCTAAATGTTGAATACCCTTGGATGTTGAGTTCCCAGCCTTGGTCACCCTGGAGCCATGTCTCCGTGATGCCAACCATATCGTATCTGTTAGCTGCTATCTGCACAGTTAATTTTTCCACCTTATTCTGAATACTCCTCGCATTGAGGCACAGAGCTCAGAGGTGTACAGGAGGGAGATGTATATGAGAGAGATGTACAGAAGGAAGGTGCACTGTAGGGAGGTGTATAGGAGATTGATGTACAGAAGGAAAGTGCACGGGAGGGAGGTTGCACGGGAAGACGGGTGCACGTGGAGGCAGGTTGCGCGGGAGGGAGGTTGCGCGGGAGGGAGGTTGCGCGGGAGGGAGGTTGCGCGGGAGGGAGGTTGCGCGGGAGGGAGGAGCGCGGGAGGGAGGAGCGCGGGAGGGACGTAATACAGGAGAGACGTTTTATGTCTGTAATGCACTTATGAATGACTCCACGAGGCAATGTGTTGTACTCAAACTGTAGTGATCTTGGTCCTTTATTCATAACTCCAGAGTGAGGCATAAGCATGGTGGGCAGCCTTTTATACTGGGTCCTGCGCACCTATGCAGGTGACCCTCAGGTCTCCCACCGCAATGCCCTCTGGTGGACAGCCCATGCCACAGGGGCAGTAAACCCCGGTCTCCACCAATTGCACCCTCTAGTGATGCCAGCATAGTATATACACAATGTAAACTTTATTGATAGTACATCAGGTAACAAGTCTCCATCTTATACAACTATACAGTGACTACACAGAGCGTATATCTATAGTCTCTAGAGGTGTATAGGAGAGAGGTGCACAGGAGAGGGGCTGAGGTCGCAGGAGGCAATGCCCATGTAACAGGGTGTACAGACAGAGACTCAGCTTCTTTGAACTCTCAGAAGAGCAGTGTTTCTGCAGGCTGGCGTTGTCATGTCAACTGGTGGCAGACATCGGTAGCCTCCTATAGGAAGACTTGCTCCCTGCTGGACCTGGTGACACACATTACCAGCAGCTGTGAAAGTGACCACTGCCCTAAACTTTTTCACCTCCGGCTCCTTCCAGGTTACTACTGGAGATATATCCAGGATGTCCAAGTCAGCGGCACGTAAGTGCATAAGGCAGGCGATTGTTTGCCTGGGCTGTGATTTATGTAAACCTTCCTGTGCTGACAATAGCCAGAGTGAGCAGGCACTTGAATCCACCTCTCTGGCTGGATTCCCACAGGTGCAGGATGCGATCGACTGAACACACATGGCAATCCGAGCACCACCACAGCAATCAGCAGTTTTTATAAACTGCAAGCAATATTCAGCCATTAAAACACAGCTGGTGTGCTACCACAAGAAGAGTTCATGCAGGTCTGCGCCAGATTTTCTGGGAGCTGTCCTGATGCCGTAACACTGTGGCAGTCCAATATTCTGGACTTTTCTGTTCCAGAAAGCAGACTTCAGGGTGTAGGAGACGAGGGATAATCCCTTCAAATTTGGCTCATGATACCTGTGAGGAACCCCACAAATGAGGCGCAGGAGCGCTACAACGAGAACCATATGGCCACTAGGTATGACATCGAGCAAGGCATTGGAATGTTGAAGATGCACTTCAGGTGCCTAGATAAACCTGGAGGCACCCTTCAGTACAAGCCTGCGAGTTTCTACAGCAAAATAATGGTGTGCTGTGTCCTGCACAACTTTGCGCAGTGGAGAGGATTGCAGGTGGGTGAGGATGAAGTGGCTCATCACTCATCTTCGGATGAGGAGAACATAGGGGAGGAGCAGGAGGAGGATGAAGATGGGCACCCATCACCATACCAGCTGCCAGGGATGCTCGAATATCTGGAAGGTTTACCTCATGTGAAACGTAAGAAATGAAATCTTATGGTCCGCTCTCACCACCAGGTACCCTAAACTCCCCTTTCAGTTGGGTTCCTCGTGTTCATCATCATAGGTGGCCCCTCGAACAAGGATGACTTGCTTCCACATGAGTTCACAGATGTTTCAATGAAGGACCCGATATTCTGGTCCTGAACTCCAATTGAGGGGGTGGAAGATGCCTGTGCGTGGATTTTTTTAACGTGTGGCGACCGTTGCATATCAGCCACCACACGGGCTTGACAGAACTAGGCCTTAATCCAGTGGCAAGGGTTAACCAGGATAACTGGAAACCTGCTCTGCTGCATGGACCCATGGACATATTGCAGTGTGGGCAGGCCCATGCTACCCCTGGGCCCTCGGCTCTTCTGGATCCCGTACCCTCATTTGCAACACCTCCGCCACGATCTCTCACCACTCCTCCACCACGATCTTTCACTTTTCAAGCTCAGAAGCTTTTGCTTATTGCATGTAAAAGACAGATCAAGCTTTATGCAGGATGCAAGGGTTTGGAGTAAACTCTCTATTCAGTGACACCTCATTAGAACAACCTCTCTCAGCATTGTCAGATCATTTCTGTCATCTCAAGTTCACTTGCTATTTATTCTATCAGCATTGATGCCCTTGACACTATCTCAACTTGGTCCTCAAAATCTCACCACGATCAGCCCCAACATCAGCAGCACCAGGCACATTAGCAGCAACAACAACAGCACCAACCTTCTCCGCAATCACCTGATGCTGCACATGACACAAGGCATCAACACCCGACCACGTTGCTGCCCGGGAGGCCGGGGATGGCCTCACCATGGCCAGATTTACTGCACCTGACACTGTATATCTGGCTGTCATATGATACGCCAGGTTGGTACCACCCCACACCAACACCATAAAGCATTCCTACAATGTCCAAGCCATTCCTTTCACACTCATCACCATTGCGGGGTGGGGGGCTACCGTTATGCCCACCATTCACTGCAACTCATGAAGCCACTTCTAAAGGTGCACACAAAGCTGTCCAAGAATGCAAAGTGTTAATAATAAAGGTTTTAATGTTTGATACCACATTAACGGAAACTTGACATGAACATTGGATAAAACACCTTGGTTGGTATGATTGTACTAGGATGAGGGTGAGTGTGAGGGGTGGCTAGTGAGATGGGGAAGTGGTAATATGGATAGAGAGGGATGGGTGTGGGTCCAAGGTAAGTTGGTGTGAGTAAGGATGTGCAGGAGTAGGATAGGGAAGGCAGAGTGATGGGGATGTGATGAAGGGCACAGCAGGTTGAGGTTGAGTGTGGCTTTGCAGTAACGTTTCGTGATCTACTGAGATCATTGAAAGGTTTGCGCCATAGCAGCCAGTTCCTCCTGACCATATCCCTGCCTGTGCCCTCTTGTACAATGTGCAACCAGGCTGCGTTGGTCTCCTGGGCAGGTCTCTTCCACCCATTGGAAGGGAAGCGAACCTCCCTTTATGCTGTGACTCCTTACATAAGCATATGGAGGGAGTCATGGGAGAGCCTGGGTGCAGCCGTGCACCTCTGTGCAGTGCTTGTCAGTGTTTGCAGCACCTCAATGCTGTAGAACACTGACAACACAACTGTCAAAGTGAATATGGGCATGGTCCCTTTAAAGAAACCGGCTGATGATGCATCATCAAATGACATCATCGGACCTGCTTCCTTCAATTGGTTGGCAAACATGCTGGGCGAGCTTAACAAGGCCAATCAGGGGGAAATCATTTTGAACAGCAGGCTGGAGCCAGCAGCGAGGCCAAGACCCACCACTGACGTCGCCCGACACGGACCCGCTGAGGTAGAGGAAAGCACGGCCGATGTGTGGCAAGTGGCTGGTTTTGTGGCTAAACCTAATGCCATCCTCTCTGGTACCATCTGAAAAGGATACTTATTGATGCACTATATTATGGAGGAAGTGACAGCCGCAGGAATAGCTGACTACATCCCCTCTATCAGAGAGACCTCCAGGCCACTGAGTTCCTCTAATGTGGAAAGATGCAGTAATGGCCTGAAGGCCTTACGCGATTGAGTGGGGAGATCAATGATTAGTGGATTCAAATATCTCCAGAGTAACATCTTGGAAGGCATGGAGAATAAAAAATACACAAGCTGTGAGTGATTTAGGGATCTCAGTGATTTCATTACATCGATTCATTTCCAAATCAATAGTCACCAGTATCCTGACCCCAATTCCAGTGGGATAGCAAGAGAACATTAACTGTCATGACAGCAGCACAAGAGGGCTTTCTGTACTGTTCTCTCAGATGCTATAAGAAGTGGTGTAATTCTGCAGACCAGGAATGCTGAGCAACGAAGCCCCCACCTCAGCTCATCTGCTGCTGAAACCCTCAAGAGCATGCCTTTGTTACCTCCAGATTCAACTATTCCAATGCACTTCTGGCGTCGCGAGAGGCAGCGGCCTATAAAGGTTCAGCAGTTGGGCAGTCCGGGGAGCGTCGAGAGAGGCGGGAGGCAGCGGCCTATAAAGGCTCAGCAGTCGGGCAGTCCGGGGAGCGTCGAGAGAGGTGGGAGTCGGCGAGAGGCAGCGGCCTATGAAGGCTCAGCAGTTGGGCAGTCCGGGGAGCGTCGAGAGAGGCAGGAGTCGGCGAGAGGCAGCGGCCTATAAAGGTTCAGCAGTTGGGCAGTCCGAGGAGCGTCGAGAGAGGTGGGAGGCAGCGGCCTATAAAGGCTCAGCAGTTGGGCAGTCCGGGGAGCGTCGAGAGAGGCGGGAGGCAGCGGCCTATAAAGGCTCAGCAGTCGGGCAGTCCGGGGAGTGTCGAGAGAGGTGGGAGGCAGCGGCCTATAAAGGCTCAGTAGTTGGGCAGTCCGGGGAGCGTCGAGAGAGGCGGGAGGCAGCGGCCTATAAAGGCTCAGCAGTCGGGCAGTCTGGGGAGCGTCGAGAGAGGCGGGAGTCAGCGAGAGGCAGCGGCCTAGAAAGGCTCAGCAGTCGGGCAGTCCGGGGAGAGATGCGTGTTTGTACAGCTCCAGCTGGGAAAGAAGGCAAAAAAGAAGTAGAAAGAAATCAAAAGGTGACGTCACATCCAAGGGGGTAAGCGATTGGCTGGTGATTGGTGAGTAGCTTTTCTTTTTCTTTCTTTTTTATATCAGTCAGTAACTTTTAACATTGTTGTTGCCAATTTAAGTGTATCTAAGGGTTAAGTCATGGCAGGGGAGCTTGGTCACGTGATATGCTCCTCCTGTACCATGTGGGAACTCGGACACTTCCGGTGTCCCTGACGACTACATCTGCAGGAAGTGTATCCGCCTCCAGCTCCAGACGGACCGCGTTGCGGAATTGGAGCTGAGGGTGGATTCACTCTGGAGCATCCACGATGCTGAGAATGACGTGAGTAGCACGTGTAGCGAGTTGGTCTTACCGCAGGAGAAGGGTCCATAGCTAGCTAGGGAATGGAAGATCAGCAGGAAGAGTAGTGCAAGGAAGGTAGTGCAGGGGCCCCCTGTGGTCATCCCCTTGCAAAACAGATACACTGCTTTGAGTACTGTTGAGGGGGATGACAGATCAGGGGAGGGCAGCAGCAGCCAAATTCATGGCACCGTGGCTGGCTCTGTTGCACAGGAGGGCAGGAAAAAGAGTGGGAGAGCGATAGTGATAGGGGATTCAATTGTAAGGGGAATAGATAGGCGTTTCTGCGGGCGCAACCGAGACTCCAGGATGGTTGTTGCCTCCCTGGTGCAAGGATCAAGGATCTCTCAGAGCGGGTGCAGGACATTCTAAAAAGGGAGGGAGAACAGCCAGTTGTCGTGGTGCACATTGGTACCAACGACATAGATTAAAAAAAGGGATGAGGTCCTACAAAACGAATTTAAGGAGCTAGGAGCTAAATTTAAAAAGTAGGACCTCAAAAGTAGTAATCTCGGGATTGCTACCAGTGCCACGTGCTAGTCAGAGTAGGAATCGCAGGATAGCGCAGATGAATACGTGGCTTGAGCAGTGGTGCAGCAGGGAGGGATTCAAATTCCTGGGGCATTGGAACCGGTTCTGGGGGAGGTGGGACCAGTACAAACCATACGGTCTGCACCTGGGCAGGATCGGAACCAATGTCCAAGGGGGAGTGTTTGCCAGTGCTGTTGGGGAGGAGTTAAACTAATATGGCAGGGGGATGGGAACCAATGCAGGGAGACAGAGGGAAACAAAAAGGAGACAAAAGCAAAAGACAGAAAGGAGATGAGGAAAAGTGGAGGACAGAGGAACCCAAGGCAAAGAACAAAAAGCGCCACTGTACAGCAAAATTCTAAAAGGACAAAGGGTGTTTAAAAAAAACCAAGCCTGAAGGCTTTGTGTCTCAATGCAAGGAGTATCCATAATAAGGTGGATGAATTAACTGTGCAAATAGATGTTAACAAATATGATGTGATTGGGATTACAGAGATGTGGCTCCAGGATGATCAGGGCTGGGAACTCAACATTCAGGAAGGATAGAATAAAAGGAAAAGGAGGTGGGATAGCATTGCTGGTTAAGGAGGAGATTAATGCAATAGTTAGGAAGGACATTAGCTTGGATGATGTGGAATCTATATGGGTAGAGCTGCAGAACACCAAAGGGAAAAAAACGTTAGTGGGAGTTGTGTACAGACCTCCAAACAGTAGTAGTGATGTTGGGGAGGGCATCAAACAGGAAATTAGGGGTGCATGCAATAAAGGTGCAGCAGTTAAAATGGGTGACTAATATGCACATAGATTGGGCTAATCAAACTGGAAGCAATACGGCGGAGGAGGATTTCCTAGAGTGCATAAGGGATGGTTTTCTAGACCAATATGTCGAGGAACCAACTAGGGGGGAGGCCATCTTAGACTGGGTGTTGTGTAATGAGAGAGGATTAATTAACAATTTCGTTGTGCAAGGCCCCTTGGGGAAGAGTGACCATAATATGGTGGAATTCTGCATTAGGATGGAGAATGAAACAGTAAATTCAGAGACCATGGTCCAGAACTTAAAGAAGGGTAACTTTGAAGGTATGAGGCGTGAATTGGCTAGGATAGATTGGCGAATGATACTTAAGGGGTTGACTGTGGATGGGCAATGGCAGACATTTAGAGACCGCATGGATGAACTACAACAATTGTACATTCCTGTCTGGTGTAAAAATAAAAAAGGGAAGGTGGCTCAACCGTGGCTATCAAGGGAAATCAGGGATAGTATTAAAGCCAAGGAAGTGGCATACAAATTGGCCAGAAATAGCAGTGAACCCGGGGACTGGGAGAAATTTAGAACTCAGCAGAGGAGGACAAAGGGTTTGATTAGGGCAGGGAAAATGGAGTACGAGAAGAAGCTTGCAGGGAACATTGAGACGGATTGCAAAAGTTTCTATAGATATGTAAAGAGAAAAAGGTTAGTAAAGACAAACGTAGGTCCCCTGCAGTCAGAATCAGGGGAAGTCATAACGGGGAACAAAGAAATGGCAGACCAATTGAACGAGTACTTTGGTTCGGTATTCACTGAGGAGGACACAAACAACCTTTCGGATATAAAAGGGGTCAGAGAGTCCAGTAAGGAGGAGGACCTGAGGGAAATCCTTATTAGTCGGAAAATTGTGTTGGGGAAATTGATGGGATTGAAGGCTGATAAATCCTCAGGGCCTGATGGACTGCATCCCAGAGTACTTAAGGAGGTGGCCTTGGAAATAGCAGATTCCAGTCATTTTCCAACATTCCATAGACTCTGGATCAGTTTCAATGGAGTGGAGGGTAGCCAATGTAACCCCACTTTTTAAAAAAGGAGGAAGAGAGAAAACAGGGAATTTTAGACCGGTCAGCCTGACCTCAGTAGTGGGTAAAATGATGGAATCAATTATTAAGGATGTCATAGCAGCGCATTTGGAAAAAGGTGACATGATAGGTCCAAGTCTGCATGGATTTGTGAAAGGGAAATCATGCTTGACAAATCTTCTGGAATTTTTTGAGGATGTTTCCAGTAGAGTGGACAAGGGAGAACCAGTTGATGTGGTATATTTGGACTTTCAGAAGGCTTTCGACAAGGTCCCACACAAGAGATTAATGTGCAAAGTTAAAGCACATGGGATTGGGGGTAGTGTGCTGACATGGATTGAGAACTGGTTGTCAGACAGGAAGCAAAGAGTAGGAGTAAATGGGTACTTTTCAGAATGGCAGGCAGTGACTAGTGGGGTACCGCAAGGTTCTGTGCTGGGGCCCCAGCTGTTTACACTATACATTAATGATTTAGACGAGGGGATTAAATGTAGTATCTCCAAATTTGCGGATGACACTAAGTTGGGTAGCAGTGTGAGCTGCGAGGAGGATGCTATGAGGCTGCAGAGTGACTTGGATAGGTTAGGTGAGTGGGCAAATGCATGGCAGATGAAGTATAATGTGGATAAATGTGAGGCTATCCACTTTGGTGGTAAAAACAGAGAGACAGAGTATTATCTGAATGATGACAGATTAGGAAAAGGGGAGGTGCAACGAGACCTGGGTGTCATGGTACATCAGTCATTGAAGGTTGGCATGCAGGTACAGCAGGCGGTTAAGAAAGCAAATGGCATGTTGGCCTTCATAGCGAGGGGATTTGAGTACAGGGGCAGGGAGGTGTTGCTACAGTTGTACAGGGCCTTGGTGAGGCCACACCTGGAGTATTGTGTCCAGTTTTGGTCTCCTAACTTGAGGAAGGACATTCTTGCTATTGAGGGAGTGCAGCGAAGGTTCACCAGACTGACCTATCAAGAAAGACTGGATCAACTGGGCATGTATTCACTGGAGTTCAGAAGAATGAGAGGGGATCTCATAGAAATGTTTAAAATTCTGACGGGTTTAGACAGGTTAGATGCAGGAAGAATGTTCCCAATGTTGGGGAAGTCCAGAACCAGGGGTTACAGTCTAAGGATAAGGGGTAAGCCATTTAGGACCGAGATGAGGAGAAACTTCTTCACCCAGAGATTGGTGAACCTGTGGAATTCTCTGCCACAGAAAGTTGTTGAGGCCAATTCACTAAATATATTCAAAAAGGAGTTAGATGAAGTCCTTACTACTCGGGGGATCAAGGGGTATGGTGAGAAAGCAGGAATGGGGTACTGAAGTTGCATGTTCAGCCATGAACTTATTGAATGGCGGTGCAGGGTAGAGGGGCCGAGTGGCCTACTCCTGCACCTATTTTCTATGTTTCTATGGCCAAATTCCCACCTTGTCCCCTCCGTAAACTTGAACTCATCCAAATCTTTGCTGTGTGTATCCAAACTCGCACCAATTTCGGTTCACCCATCAGCCCTGTAGCACATTGGCTCCCAGTCCAGCAATGCCTCAATTTTATAATTCTCATCCCTGTTTTCGAATCCATCCATGGCCTTGTCACTCCCTATCTCAGAATAAGTGGCAGCCCATTTAAAACCGAGATGAGGAGGAATTTCTTCTCTGAGGGTTGTAAATCTATGGAATTCTCTGCCCCAGAGAGCTGTGGAGGTTGGGTCATTGAATATATTTAAGGTGGAGATGGACAGATTTTTGAACGATAAGGGAATAAAGGGTTATAGGGAGCGGGCAGGGAAGTGGAGCTGAGTCCATGATCAGATCAGCCATGATCTTGTTATATGGCGGAGCAGGCTCGAGGGGCCAGGTGGCCTACTCCTGCTCCTATTTCTTATGTTCTTATGTTTTTATGTAAGCTCCTCTGGCCCTACAACGCTCCAAAATATCTGCAATCCTCCAGTCCTGGTCTCTTGTGCTTTCTTGATATTTTTCGCTCCAACATGCCTTTAGCTGCTTAGATCCGAAGCTCTGGAGTTGCCACCCTAAACCTCTCTACCTCTTTTTGCTCCTTTAAAATGCTCCTTAAAATCTACATCTTTGACCAAGCAATAGGACATCTGTTAAAATATTTTCTTATGTGGCTCAGTCTCACATTTTGTTTGATAATTGCTCCTGTTAAGCATGTTGGGATGTTTTATTGTGTTAACGGTGCTCTACAAATGCAAGTTGTTGTTGTTGAGATGAAGCTCAGAGATGCAGCTCATCATGAATTCATCCCAGGACTCAGCGGCTTTGAGAGGAGGGCACCTCTGCCCTAATTGCTCATGCTAAAGGTCAGCAGCTGGCCACATCACTAACCTCTGTGCCCTTTAGAAGAAATATAAGAATAAGACAAAAGCTAGAACATAAGGTCACAAGACGCATCAACAACAACTTGTATTTCTTGTGCCGTTAAAGTAGTAAAACAGGAGCGTTATAAAACAAAATTTGACACCGAACCACATTAGAGCAGATGACCAAAAGCTTAATCAAAGAAGTAAGTTTTAAGTAGTGATTTGAAGGAGAAAAGAGAGGTAGAGAGATCGAGAGGTTTAGGGAGGGAATTCCAGAACTTGGGGCCTAAGCAGCTGAAGGCACGGCCACCAATAGTTGAACGATTAAAATCAGGGCTGCTCAAGAGGCCAGAATTAGAGGAGGGTTGTAGAACTGGCGGAGATTCTAGAGATAGGGAGTGGCGAGGCCATGAAGGGATTTGAAAACAACAATGAGAATGTTAAAATTGAGATGTTGCTAGACCTAGAGCTAATGTAGGTCAGCAAGCTATCGGGCTGATGGGTGAACAGAACTTGGTGCGAGTTAGGACACGAGCAGCAGAGTTTTGGATGACCTCAAGTTTATGAAGGTTAGAATGAGGGAGGCCAACCAGGAGTGCATTGGCATAGTCAAGTCTAGAGGTAACAAAGGCATGGATGAGGGCTGAGATCACACTTGAGGAGCCCAAGCAATGAGGCTGAGGAGCACTATAATCAAAGCCATATCAAGACCAGTTGTGTAATAGAGCAAGCAATCGGGATGCAGAAGATGCACTTCAGATGCCTGGACAGATCTGAAGGAGCTCTTCAGTACACACCAGCCAGGGTCGCCAGAATGATCATTGTCCACTGTGCACTGCACAACAGAGCGCAATAGCGAGGATTGGAGATGTAGACATGGCAAGGCACAGAACGCAGAGCCTCCTTGGAAGAAGATGAGGAGGAGGCTCCTCAGAAGAGGATGAGGATGAGGCGCAGGTGGAACACAAGGAGAAGGAGGAGGAGGAATCTGAGGCGCAGATGGCACCAGCAGTAGTACACATTGCTGCACAGGATGGACTCATAATTGCATGATTTAGTTAAGTTGCACCAGTGCACCCATATGGCACCAAAATGCTCAAACAAATTCCCCCCTCTGCAAAACCACAAAGCAGTCCTAAAGTGACCAAACCATTCCTGTCACACAAACACCCATTGCTCGAGGTTAAGTAATGTCTCATTAAGCATGTTCTCGTTTGACTGGCGCATTTGATGCTCCATGTAAGTGGAAGAGCACATCTTTGCATTCGCGGCAGGAAAAGCTGCCACAGCTGCGCACATTTATTGCTGCTCCTTCAAGATCATCTCCTTTGTTGACGGGCTCCAAAGTTCAGCATCTGCATCCAGCTCAGCAGTGCTTGGAGCGTCCTGCGCCCTCCGACAAAGATTCTCCACTGCTGTCCCTGTCTCCACCATCCGCTCTTGCTCACTTGCGCTTTGTGAGACAGCAAGTGACAACACTACTCTCTCTCACAGGACCCCACATCATCATCATCATAGGCAGTCCCTCAGAATCGAGGAAGACTTGCTTCCACTCCTGAAGTGAGTTCTTTGGTGGTCGAACAGTCCAATACGACAGCCACAGACTCTGTCACAGGTGGGACAGATAATCGTTGAGGGAAGGGGTGGGTGGGACTGGTTTGCCGCACGCTCTTTCCGCTGTCTGCACTTGATTTCTGCATGCTCTCAGTGTTGAGACTCGAGGTACTCAGCGCCCTCTCGGATGCACTTCCTCCACTTAAGGCGATCTTGGGCCAGGGACTCCCAGGTGTCAGTGGGGATGTTGCAGTTTATCAAGGAGGCTTTGAGAGTGTCCTTGTCGCATTTCCGCTGCCCACCTTTGGCTCATTTGCCATGAAGGATCTCCGAGTAGTGCACTTGCTTTGGGAGTCTCGTGTCTGGCATGCGGACTATGTGGCCTGCCCAGGGAGCTGATTGAGTGTGGTCAGTGCTTCAATGCTGGGGATGTTAGCACGAATGAAGACGCTGATGTTGGTGCACCCGTCCTCCCAGGGGATTTGTAGGATCTTGAGGAGACATCATTGGTGATATTTTTCCAGCGACTTGAGGTGTCTGCAGGACCCACCAACGTATGCATATTTGCGCTGGTGCTGGATGCGCACGGGTCTGGTGACGTGAACCCTCAGAAACTGCAGCTTCCTCTGAAGAGCCATCTTACTCCTCTGGCTGGACAGTGCTGGGAGGAGGGGATACTTGATGTACCTGTGGGAGAGTAAAGATATGAATTAGAACTGTTATGATAAGAATGTTTTAAGTTACTATTATGCACATGATCATATTTCACTGGCTGCTGACATCAAGTCACCGTGAGTGACTGTTGCATGTCATGTGGCTATGTGATATTGAATTCTGTCACCACGTTGCTGGGATGTCCCCCTCTCTCCATCTCCCACCGTCAGCAACTCCACAACTCCACTTATGTCAAGCGCCTCCTTCTCTGGCTGCCATCAATGGAGTGGTAATTGGAGGGCCAGATGTTTTCTGCCTCTCCCTGGTGTTCTGCGCTGTCTTCTGCAAGGAGGGAAATAAGAGAAGTTTGAGTGACAGTCATGGAATGAGTGTAATGGATGGATGGGCTACATTTGTAGAGGGTGACTATGAGGGAGTGGGGTGACATTGCCAAATGACCTCCTGTGGCATTAATTTCTATGATTCTCTGATTGGATTAAGATGAGGGTGAGTGTCAGTGGTGGATAGTCAGATGGGGATGTGATTGGTGCATTGACAGTGAGGGATGGGTGCACCTGCAAGGTAGGTTGCTGTGAGGAAGGATGTGCAGGAGTAGGCTTGGGATGGCACAGTGATGGGGTTGGGGTGACATGCACATCAGGATGTAGTTGAACGTGGCATTGTACTCACCTTTCCTGACCTCATGAGGTAATTAAATCTCTTCCTACATTGAATCGATGACCTGATGACAACACTCCTGCTGCTCACTTCGTCGGTGATCTCCAGTCATGCCCTCTTTATCTCTGTGGCTGGCCTCTTCCTCCTGTCACCAGGGAAGAGGACCTCTCTGCGGGTTCTCACTCCCTGGAGCAAGATTTCCAGGGAGGAATCACTAAACCTGAACGGAGCCTTTTAGTGGATAGCCTGCAGTTGTTTTTTACAAATGTAGAAGCTAACCACTTCCTTCCTCTGACACCAACCACTTTCTCCCCTACTGACCTCTCCAGCACCTCCTCCAACCGTCATCTATGCAATGCATTGAATAGGTGAGCTGAATTTGTGTCACCCGTGACATCATCAGATCCGCCCCACTTAATTGCCAGGAAAGCTGCATGCCTAATTCAATTGGAGTAGTTTAGTTAAAAATACACTGCAGAGCTCGCTAAAAGAATGTCTGGGTTAGCGACCTGCTACATGGTCCCCCTGCACCCAACCACATGGAAAGGTAAATATTCCGGTCAATGGCTTCGGTCTTCGACAATATTTAGTTGGAGGAAATTTCTGCTCACCCAGTACCGGATGTCGAACAAGCAGTCTGACAATTTAGAGATAGCGGAGGGTTTGAGATAGGTGGTGGTAAGGTGTGAGCTGGGTATCGTCAGCGTACATGTGGAAACTGATGCTGTGTTTTCAGATGATGTAAGCACAATGTTGATTCATAGTTTGTGTTTCTGCAGTTTATTCCAGAACCATAATGATGGGTTGAGAGCATTATATGTATTTTATCATTGTAGTTTAAACAGGAAGTGCTATTTCTAATAAGGATTTTTGTAGAGCTGGCGGAGGTTACAGAGATAGGGAGTGGGGGGATTTGGAAACAACAATGAGAATGTTAAAATTGAGGCTTTGCGGGACCGGGAGCTAATGTAGGTCAGCAAGCTATAGGCCTGATGGGTGAACGGAACTTGGTGCAAGTTGGGACACGAGCAGCAGAGTTTTGGATGACCTCAAGTTTATGAAAGATAGAATGAGGGAGGCCAACCAGGAGTGCGTTGGCATAGTCAAGTCTAGAGGTAACAAAGGCATGGATGAGGGCTGATGACACCCTTGAGGAGCCCAAGCAATGAGGCTGAGGAGCACTATAATCAAAGCCATATCAAGACCAGTTGTGTAATAGAGCAAGCAATCGGGATGCTGAAGATGCACTTCAGATGCCTGGACAGATCTGAAGGAGCCCTTCAGTACACACCAGCCAGGGTTGCCAGAATGATCATTGTCCGCTGTGCACTGCACAACAGAGCGCAACAGCGAGGATTAGAGATGTAGGCGGAGCAAGGCACAAAACGCAGAGGCTCCTCAAAAGAGGATAAGGATGAGGAGCAGGTGGAACACAAGGAGGAGGAGGAATCTAAGGCGCAGGTGGCACCAGCAGTAGTACACATTGCTGCACAGGATGGACTCATAATTGCATGCTTTAGTTAAATTGCACTAGTGCACCCATATGGTACCAAAACGCTCAAACAAATCCCCTGCTGCTACCTTGATGTTTGCTGAGGTGAAATGACAAGGGATGAATCAGACATGACTAAAGGTTCTACTGATTAATCAGCTTCACAGTTTTCAACTTACATCTGACTGTTCCGCTCTGCTTTCAGCTTCTCCTTCACTCCTCGTAGATTCTATTTCAAGGTATGTTTGAAGACCATAATCGTGGTGATCACGGCAGGCTATGATAACCTTTTCTAAAATTCGTTCTGGGATGTGGGCATCACTGGCAAGGCCAGCATTTATTGCCCATCCCTAATTGTCCATGAGAAGGTAGTGGTGAGCCGTCTTCATGAACCGCTGCAGTCCGTGTGGTCAACATACTCTCACAGTGCTGTTAGGGAGGGAGTTCCAGGATTTTGACCTAGCGCGATGAAGGAACAACAATATATTTCCAAGTCAGGATGGTGTGTAACTTGGAGGGGAACTTACAAGTGATGGTGCTCCCATGCGCCTGCTGCCCTTATCCTTCTAGGTGGTAGAGGTCATGGGTCTGGGAGGTGCTGCTGAAGAAGCCATGGCGAGTTGCTGCAGTGCATCTTATAGATGGTACACACTGCAGCCACGCTGCTCCGGTGGGGAGGAAATGAATGTTTAAGTTGTTGGATGGGGTGCCAATAAAGCGAGCTTCTTGAGTGTAGTTGGAGCGGTACTCATCTAGGCAAGTGGAAAGTATTCCATCACACTCCTGACTTGTGCCTTGTAGATGGTAGAAAGGCTTTGGGGAGTCAGGAGATGAGACACTCGCTGCAGAATACCCAGCCTCTGAGCTGCTCTTGTTTCCACAGTATTTATGTGGCTGGTCAACGTAGGTTTCTGGGCAATGGTGAACCCCCAGGATGTTGATGTTGGCGGATTCGGTGATGATAATGCCATTGTATATCAAGGGGAGGTGGTTAAACTCTCGCTTGTTGGAGATGGTCATTGCCTGCCACTTGTTTGGCACGAATGTTACTTGCGCAAGCCTGAATGTCGTCCAGGTCTTGCTGCATGCGGGCATGAACTGCTTCATTGTCTGAGGAGTTGCAAATGGAACTGAACACTGTGCAATCATCAATGGACATCCCCACTTCTGACCTTATGATGGAGGGAAGGTCATTCATGAAGCAGCTGAAGATGGTTGGGCCTAGAACACTGCCCTGAAGAACTCATGCAGCAATGTCCTAAGGCTGTGATGATTGACCTCCAACAACCACAACCAACTTCCTTTGTGCTAGGTATGAATCCAACCAGTGGAGAATTTTCCCCTGATTCCCACTGACTTCAATTTTACTCGGGCTCCTTGATGCCGCACTCGGTCAAATGCTGTCTTGATGTCAAGGGCAGTCACTCTCACCTCACCTCTGGAATTCAGCTCTTTTGTCCATGTTTGGACCAAGGCTGTAATGAGGTCTGGAGCTGAGTGGTGCTGGTGGATCCCAGAATCTTGAAAAGGTGGTGCTAGGACCAGACTGCATAAAGGCGTGTGACCTGTCTGGACACCTGAATCTTCTTTTCAGCTTAGCAATAGCTCTATCCTAATTCTAGCTCAGTTGTTAGCTTCATTATTACCTTCTAAAATGGGTATGCATCTGTTTGTCAAGTTCATGGGCCCAAAATTCCACATGGACTTTTTATGGCGCTATTTAAGATTAACGGGTGATTTTGTTTAAGCTGAAAAAAAATCCAAAGCTTCACCATTTTTCGTTTTGAATTTGGCGATGCACAGACAGGCCTTAGCTTCTGTGGGTGGAGCTATTTGATAGCGTGGAAAAATGGAGGCCCGTTCTCTGCGCATGCGGGAAAAAACTCCCGTTTTCCATCCCCCGCGTGACGAGTCTGCCATTTTTGAAGAGTTCTTGACTAGATCTGTGAGTACCTGTGAAATCGGGGAGCTGCAAAACTAAAAAGGAGATCCAGGGAAGTCCTCAATATCCTAACAATGGAGAATGTGTCATGTATCCTACATGGTTAATGCTTGTACTATTACAAGGTGTGCCACCAGGGGGCACCTCAGTGGGAGACTTGTAGGTTACCTGTACAGGTGTGCCTAGCCTAGTATAAAAGGCAGGTCACCAGGTATGATCCTCATTCTGGAATTATCAATAAAGGACTAAAGTCACTACAGTTCAAGTACAACACATTGCCTTGTGGAGTCATTATCAGAGCATCTAAAGACATAACAATTGGCGACGAGATTACGGCCCTTCACGCGAAAATGGCTACCCTTCGTATGTTGCAGCAGCTCGTATATGGTGATGATTGGGACACCTTTGTGGAGAGACTTCACAGCAAACGACCTGGCAGGTGACATTCCGGCCACACTGGCTGATAAGCGCAGAGCTATCCTGCTAAACAGTTATGGGCCCACTGTCTATGGCCTCGTCAGGGACTTGCTGGCACCAGCGAAGACAACGACCAAGACGTACGAGGAGCTTGTAAAGCTGATCCAAGAACAACTCAATCCCAGAGAGAGCATCCTCACAATCAGACACCGGTTCTACACCCACCGACTGCCCGAAGACCAGAAAATCGCGAAATATGCTGCACACCTCAGGAGACTGGCGGCACTATGTGATTTCGGCAACCACCTCACCGAAGCACTGCGGGATATGTTTTTCATTGGAATCAGCCATGAGGGCCTTCTTCATAAGCTACTGTCTGCAGATACCACAGTCACACTGCAGAAGGCCATCTCCGTGAGCCAGGCATTCATGACCTCGACCTGCTGCTCTAGGCGGGTGACTCATCCTCAGGACTCAAACCCGTTAAGTACTGTGCACAGAGTGGCGTCTTTTAGAGGCTGGACTGTAGAATGTGAACCTTCTCAGGGGAGAGAGAAAGGGCCCCCGAGTCCCTTAACTCAGAGTCTGCCGAGGCTCCATGCTGGTGCTCCGGAGGGAATCACAGGGCTCACCAGTGCCGCTTTAAAGACTATGTGTGGAAAGGCTACAGCACAAAGGGCCACCTCCAGTGAATGTGTAAAAGAAATATGACTCACTGTGTTGAAGAAGTGTCTGCAGATGGCCATGAATCCAGCGCGGATTATGAAACCATAGGCAGAGAGGCAGCTCAGCCCCATGATGAGGTATATAGCATGTTTACCTGCACCACTAAGTGTTCCCCGTTGAGGATGGAAGTCGAGATAAATGGCGTTCCAGTCTTCATGGAAGTGGACACAGGGGCGAGCCAGTCAGTAATGAATCAAGAAGCCTTTGAGCACCTACACCGATGAACTTATCCCAGTCGTTGGTAGTGCAGATGTAAAGGAACTCCATGATGGCGCAGTGCACAGGTTACCTCTGTGGATTGTTGCAGGTGATGGACCAACGCTACTCAGAAGAAGGTGGATGGAGAAGATCCATTGGAAGTGGGAAGATTTCATCTCTCCAGCGATCGACGTCCTCCGCGCTCAGGCAAAGCAAGCCCTCACCTGAGGTTGGATCCGGCACCAGAGAGCAGACCAGCACAGCACCCGAGGTGCAGACCGCTCAGCACGACTACGTGGAGATGATCCAGCTGTGACGACCCGAACGCACCTTCAGGGCTCCAGTGGCAGGACTTCGGAGGAAGAAAATCGGATCCAAAGGTGACTTCCCAGCTTCGGTGGCAGAACCCGGGGAGAAGATGATCACCTCAGTCGACTTCGTGGATGGAGGAAAGATGGCGCCCAAACCACGAGGTGATGCGCTGAAGAAAAAGATGGCAGCGGCCAGACCACGAGGTGCAGTGCTGATGGAGCAACACAGTGCACCAAACGAAGAAGAGGATTGGGGTAAAGATAACAAGGCAATCTTAAAGGAGGCCTGCAACCCACCACACTTAAAGGGACAGTTCCACACACTCAATCAATGTAATAACAACTGTGAGTTAGATGTAAAATGTGTAATTGATGATCAGAGCTGTGTACATGCAATTAGCAAAGAAAAGTCGCGGATCGCGATCGGAGCTACAGGTTATTTACTCTGAGTAATGAAACGTGCGATGTAGGATTTCAACTGCAGACAGTCAATGCAGTGTGCAGACACCCATCGGGAGCACTCGGGTCCAGCGAGCTACCCAATGTAGTAGCCTGCGTCCCTGGGACCAGAGTTATACACCATGGAATATGGCCACAAGCAGCCAATATATACAAGCCGCAGAGCAAACGATCTCAGGAGGGCAACGGCACCGGTATCGATACCCTGCCCCTGATCGGCTCCACCTCTCAGGCACTTGATGACACCAACTGCCACGAGCCTGAAAGAGCAAACCGCACTAAGCCGCAGCCCCCAGACCCTATCACCACCAAGGCTACACCCGGGAACAAAGTGTCACCAGCAACGGTTCTCCCATATGGGACTGGGACCAGCCAGGATCCCAAACCAAATAACGCCCAGGCAAGCAAGTCAGCAGTTCCTTGTGCACTGCCAGATGACTGCTCCTCAGGCAACTTGAGCCAACCCCAGCACTGGGCACCGCGCCACCACCAGACTACGTGGACATCATCCAGCGGTTCTCGTACCAGTTTGTCCTCACACACCAGTACTGATTCCAAGTATATATCAAGTATGTACCTCACCAGTCAAATGTACTTGCCGCACAACTGACCCACAAATGTAATGATATAAATGCAAAAAAAATTTTATGGACTTAGAAACATAGAAAATATGTGCAGGAATATGCCATTCGGCCCTTCGAGCCTGCACCACCATTCAATATGATTATGGCTGATCATTCCCTCAGGACCCCTTTCCTGCTTTATCTCTATACCCCTTGATCCCCTTAGCCATAAGGGCCATATCTAACTCCCTCTTGAATATCTTCAATGAACTGGCATCAACAACTCTCACCGGCAGGCAATTCCACAGGTTAACAACTCTCTGAGTGAAGAAGTTTCTCCTCATCTCAGTCCTAAATGGCCTACTCCCTATCCTAAGATGTGTCCCCTGGTTCTGGACTTCCCCAACATCGGGAACATTCTACCCACATTAATCTGTCCCGTCCCGTCAGAATCTTATATATTTCTATGAGATTCTCATCCTTCTAAACTCCAATGTGTAAAGGCCCAGTTGATCTAGTCTCTCCTCATATGCCAGTCCTGCCATCCCAGGAATCAGTCTGGTGAACCTTCGCTGCACTCCCTCAATAGCAAGAACGTCCTTCCTCAGATTAGGAGACCAAAACTGAACACAATATTCCAGGTGAGGCCTCACCAAGGCCCTGTACAATTGCAGTAAGACCTCCCTGCTTCTATATTCAAATCCCCTGGCTATGAAGGCCAACATACCATTTGCCTTCTTCACCGCCTGCTGTACCTGTATGCCAACTTTCAAAGACTGACGAACCAGCACACCCAGGTCTCGTTGCACCTCCCCTTTTCCTAATCTGCCGCCATTCAGATAATAATCTGTCTTCGCGTTTTTTCCCCAAAAGTGGATAACTTCACATTTATCCACATTATACTGCATCTGCCATGCATTTGCCCACTCACCTAACCTGTCCAAATCACCCTGCAGCCCCTTGGCGTTCCCCTCACAGCTCACACCGCCACCCAGTTTAGTGTCATCTCCAAACTTGGAGATATTACACTCAATTCCTTCATCCAAATCATTGATGTATATTGTAAAGAGCTGGGGTCCCAGCACTGAGCCCTGCGGCATTCCACTAGTCACTGCCTGCCATTCTGAAAAGGACCCATTTATCCCAACTCTCTGCTTCCTGTCTGCCAACCAGTTCTCTATCCACGTCAGTACATTACCCCCAATACCATGTGCTTTGAGTTTGCACACCAATCTCTTGTGTGGGACCTTGTCAAAAGCCTTTTGAAAGTCCAAATACACCACATCCACTGGTTCTCCCTTGTCTACTCTACTAGTTATATACTCAAAAAATTCCGGAATATTTGTCAAGCATGATTTCCCCTTCATAAATCCATGCTGACTTAGTCCGATCCTGTCACTGCTTTCCAAATGCGCTGCTATTTCATCCTTCATGATCGATTCCAACATTTTCTCCACTACTGATGTCAAGCTAAACGGTCTATAATTACCCGTTTTCTCTCTCCCTCCTTTTTTAAAAAGTGGTGTTATATTAGCTACCCTCCAGTCCATGGGAACTGATCCTGAGTCGATAGACTGTTGGAAAATGATCACTAATGCATCCACTATTTCTAGGGCCACTTCCTTGAGCACTCTGGGATGCAGACTATCAGACCCCGGGAACTTATCGGCCTTCAATCCCATCAATTTAGCCAACACAATTTCCTGCCAAATTAGGATATCCTTCAATTCCTCCTTCTCACTAGACCCACTCTCCCCTAGTACCTTCGGAAGGTTATTTGTATCTTCCTTCGTGAAGACAGAACCGAAGTATTGGTTCAATTGGTCTGCCATTTCTTTGTTCCTCATTATAAATTCACCGGAATCCGACTGCAAGGGGCCTACGTTTGTCTTTACTAATCTTTTTCTCTTCACATATTTATAGAAGCTTTTGCAGTCAGTTTTTATATTCCCTGAAAGTTTACTATCATACTCTCTTTTCCCCCTCCTAATTAAACCGATTATCTTCCTCTGCTGTATTATAAAATTCTCCCAGTCCTCAGGTTTGCTGCTTTTTCTGGCCAATTTATATGCCTCTTCCTTGGATTTAACACTATCCTTAATTTCCCTTGTTAGCCACGGTTGTGCCAGCTTCCCCATTTTATTTTTACTCCAGACAGGGATGTACATTTGCTGAAGTTCATCCATGTGATCTTTAAATGTTTGCCATTGCTTATCCACCATCAACCCTTGGAGTATCGTTTGCCAGTCTATTCTAGCCAGTTCACGCCTCATACTTTCGAAGTTACCTTTCCCTAAGTTCAGGACCCTAGTTTCCGAATTAACTTTGTCACTCTCCATCTTAATAAGGAATTCTACCATATTATGGTCACTTTTCTCCAAGGGGCCTCTCACAACAAGATTGCTAATTAGTCCCTTCTCATTACATATCACCCAGTCTAGGATGGCCAGCTCCCTGGTTGGTTCCTCGACATATTGATCGAGAAAACCATCCCTAATACACTCCAGGAAATCTTCCTCCATTGCACTGCTGCCAGTTAGGTTAGCCCAATCAATGTGTAGATTAAAGTCGCTCATGATTACTGCTGTACCTTTATTGTACACATCCTTTATTTCTTGTTTGATGCTGTCCCCAACCTCACTATTACTATTTGGTGGTCTATACACAACTCCCACTAGCGTTTTCTGTCCTTTGGAATTCCGCAGCTCCACCCATACCGATTCCACATCATCCAGAATAATGTCCTTCCTTACAATTGCATTGATTTCATCTTTAATCAGCAACGCCACCCCGCCTCCTTTTCCTTTCTGTCTATCCTTCCTAAATGCTGAATACCCTTGGATGTTGAGTTCCCAGCCTTGGTCCCCCTGGAGCCATGTCTCCATGATGCCAATCACATTGTATCCATTAACTGCTAGCTGCGCAGTTAATTCATCCACCTTATTCCGAATACTCCTCGCATTGAGGCACAGAGCCTTCAGGCTTGTTTTTTGAACACACTTTGCCCCTTTAGAATTTTGCTGTAATGTGGCCCTTTTTGTTTTTTACCTTGGGTTTCTCTGCCCTCCACTTTTACTATTCTCCTTTCTATATTTTGCTTCTGACTCCATTTTATTTCCATCTGTCTCCCTGCATAGGTTCCCACCCCCCTGCCATATTAGTTTAACTACTCCCCAACAGCACTAGCAAACACTTCCCCCTAGGACATTGGTTCCGGTCCTGCCCAGGTGCAGACCGTCCTGTTTGTACTGGTCCCACCTCCCCCAGAACCGGTTCCAATGTCCCAGGAATTTGAATCCCTCCCTTCTGCACCACTCCTCAAGCCACGTCTTCATCTGAGCTACCCTGCGATTCCTACTCTGACTAGCACGTGGCACTGGTAGCAATCCTGAGATTGCTACTTTTGAGTTCCTACTTTTTAATTTAGCTCCTAGCTCCCTAATTTCACCTCGTAGGACCCCATCCCGTTTTTTAGCTATATCGTTGGCACCTATATGCACCACGACAACTGGCTGTTCACCCTCCCTTTTCAGAATGCCCTGCACCCGCTCCGAGACATCCTTGACCCTTGCACCAGGGAGGCAACATAGCATCCTGGAGCCTCGGTTGCGGCTGCAGAAACACCTATCTATTCCCCTTACAATTGAATCCCCTATCACTATCGCTCTCCCACTCTTTTTCCTGCCCTCCTGTGCAGCAGAGCCAGCCACGGTGCCATGAACTTGGCTGCTGCTGCTCCCCGCTGATGAGTCATCCCCTTCAACAGTACTCAAAGCGGTGTAACTGTTTTGCAGGGAGATGACCGCAGGGGATCCTGCACTACCTTCCTTGCACTGCTCTTCCTGTTGGTCTTCCATTCCCTATCTGGCTGTGTACCCTTTACCTGTGCTAAGACCAACTCACGAAACGTGCTATTCACGTCATTCTCAGCATCGTGCATGCTCCAGAGTGAATCCACCTGCAGCTCCAGTTCCGCAACGCGGTCCGTCAGGAGCTGGAGGCGGATACACTTCCCGCACACATAGTCGTCAGGGACACCGGCGGCGTCCCTGATTTCCAACATGGTACAGGAGGAGCATAACACGTGTCCGGGCTCTCTTGCCATGACTTCACACTTCGATACACTTAAATTGGCAACAACAGTGCTAAAAGCTACTTACTGCTGAGAAAAGAAAAAGAAAAACTGCTTACCAATCACTTATCCCCTTGGCTGTAACGCCACCTTTCGATTTCTTTCTACTTCTTTTTTGCCTTCTCTCCCAGTAGCTGCACAAGCTCGCCTCTCCATGCACTCCCAACTGCTGATCTCGCGGCCTTTTGTAGGCCTCTCTGATCCCCGGACTCTCGCCTCTCCATGCACTCCCAACTGCTGATCTCTTGGCCTTTTGTTGGCCTCTCCGATCCCCGGATTCTCGCCTCTCCACACACTCCCGACTGTTGATCTCGTGGCCTTTTGAAGGCCTCTCTGATCCCAGGACTCTCGCCTCTCCACGCACTCCAGACAGGGATGCACAATTGCTGAAGTTCATCCATGTGATCTTTAAATGCTTGCCATTGCCTATCCACCGTCAACCCTTTAAATATCATTTGCCAGTTTATTCTAGCCAATTTACACCTCAAACCATTGAAGTTACCTTTCCTTAAGTTCAGGACCCTAGTTTACGAATTAACTGTGTCACTCTCCATCTTTATAAAGAATTCTACCATGTTATGGTCACTCTTGACCAAGGGGCCTCGCACAACAAGATTGCTAATTCGTCCTTTCTCATTACACATCACCCAGTCTAGGAGGCCAGCTCCCTGGTTAGTTCCTCGATATATTGGTCTAGAAAACCATCCCTAATACACTCCAGGAAATCCTTCTCCACCGCATTGCTACCATTTTGGTTCGCCCAATCAATATGTAGGTTAAACTCACCCATGATAGCTGCTGTACCTTTATTGCATACATCCCTAATTTCTTGTTTGATGCTGTCCCCAACCTTACTACTACTGTTTGGTGGTCTGTACACAACTCCCACTAGCGTTTTCTGCCCCCTTGGTATTCCATAGCTCCACCTACACCGATTCCACATTATCCAAGCTAATGTCCTTTCTTACTATTGCATTAATTTCCTCTTTAACCAGCAATGCCACCCCGCCTCCTTTTCTTTTCTGTCTCTCCTTCCTAAATGTTCAATACCCCTGGATGTTGAGTTCCCAGCCTTGGTCACCCTGGAGCCATGTCTCCGTGATGCCAATTACATCATACCCATTAACTGCTATCTGCGCAGTTAATTCGTCTACCTTATTCCAAATACTCCTCGCATTGAGGCACAGAGCCTTCAGGCTTGACTTTCTAACACACTTCGCCCCTTTATAATTTTGGTGTAATGTGGCCCTTTTTGCTTTTTGCCTTCGGTTTCTCTGCCCTCCACTTTTACTTTTCTCCTTTCTATCTTTTGTTTCTGCCTCCATTCTACTTCCCTCTGTCTCCCTGCATAGGTTCTCATCCCCCTGCCATATTTAACTCCTCCCCAACAGCACTAGCAAACACTCCCCCTAGGACATTGATTCCAGTCCTGCCCATATGCAGACTGTCCGGTTTGTACTGGTCCCACGTCCCCCAGAACCAGTTCCAATGTCCCAGGAATTTGAATCCCTCCCTTCTGCACCACTCCTCAAGCCACGTCTTCATCTGAGCTATCCTGCGATTCCTACTCTGACTAGCATGTGGCACTAGTAGCAATCCTGAGATTACTACTTTTGACGTCCTACTTTTTAATTTAGCTCCTAACTCCCTAAATTCGTCTCATAGGACCTCACCCCATTTTTTTTACCTTTATCGTTGGTACCTATATGCACCACAACAACTAGCTGATCACCCTCCCTTTTCAGAATGTCCTACACCCACTCCGAGACATCCTTGACCCTTGACCAGGGAGGCAACATACCATCCTTCAGTCTAGCTTGCGGCCGCAGAAACATCTATCTATTCCCCTTACAATTGAATCCCCTATCACTATAGCTCACCCATTCTTTTTCCTGCCCTCCAATGCAGCAGAGCCACCCACGGTGCCATGAATTTGGCTGCTGCTATCCTCCCCAGATGAGTCATCCCCCTCAACAGTACCCAAAGCAGTGTATCTGTTTTGCAGGGGGATGATCACAGGGGATCCCTGCACTACCTTCCTTGCACTGCTCTTCCTGTTGGTCATCCATTCCCTATCTGGCTGTGTACCCTTTACCTGCGGTAAGACCAACTCAGTAAACGTGTTATTCACGTCATTCTCAGTATCGTGCATTCTGCAGAGTGAATCCACCTGCAGCTCCAGTGCCACAATGCGGTCCGTCAGGAGCTGCAGATGGATACACTTCCCGCGCACTTAGTCGTCAGGGACACCGGAAGCGTCCCTGACTTCCCAAATAGTATAGGAGGAGCATAACACGTGTTCGAGCTGTCCTGCCCTGACTTAACCCTGAGATAAACTTAAATTGGCAACAACAATGCTAAATGTTACTTACTGATAAAGAAAAGAAAAAGAAAAAGCTACTTATCAATCACCAGCCAATCACTTACCCCCTTGGCTGTGATGTCCGCTTTCGATTTCTTTCTACTTCTTTTTTGCCTCCCTGCTGCAGCTGCACAAGCGTGCCTCTCGAACTGCCGCTGATCCCCGGACTCCCGCTGGGCCTTTATAGGCCTCACCAAAGTCCTGCTCCACCTCTCGAACTGCCGCCGATCCCCGGACTCCCGCTGGGCCTTTATAGGCCTCACCAACGTCCTGCTCCGCCTCTCGAACTGAATGTATATGAATGTAATGAGCCACCAGCATAATCTATATGTGGGGTGGGGGGAGAGAATGGAGTGGTCATGGACGCATAAACAGAAACCACCAGCACCTCCACTGCCAACAAAACACCACCTACTAACCCAAGCTGGAAGCGACCCTCCAAGGGTCAACCAGATGGAGCTAAGCCCAGAGCACAGTCAATGCATGAAGACGATTTGCACTAAAGGCTTGGTGAGAGTGATGTCATGTATCCTACATGGTTACTGCTTGTACTATTACAAGGTGTGCCACCAGGGGGCACCTCAGTGGGAGACTTGTAGGTTACCTGTACAGGTGTGCCAGGCCTAATATAAAAGGCAGGCCACCAGGTGTGGTTCTCACTCTGGAGTTATCAATAAAAGATTAAGGTCACTACAGTTCAAGTACAAACACATTGCCTCGTGGAGTAACAATCAGAGCATCTAAAGACATAACAGAATGAGTCTGAAAGGAAAAGAGCCAAGAACTTTACTGAGGATGACTGTGAAGCTGGTAGATGCCATTGAAAGGAGGTGGCAGCAGATTGGCAACAAGGGTGCCGGCAAGCTGAAACCATCAGAAATGAATAAAGCTTGGGACCAAGTGGCAGAGGAGTTTTCAGCAGTGGCGTCCATCCAGAGGGATGGCAAGCAATGCTGCAAGAAGTGGCAGGATCTTGGCCAAGTAGTTAGTGTAAGTAATATTTTGATGTATACATTGCAATTACTAGAATTGTAAATGTGACTATCTGTGTGTGCCACGACAGCAGAAGGCCCCTCTCTTTAAAAAGTTGTATTTTCATCTTTGCAGAAAAAATTGTCACACAAGAATTGTGAGCAGACAAAAACCAGCGAAGGTGTGCCAAATATACACCTACTTACACCATTAGAAATGAGGGTCGCTGGTATGATTGGTGCTTGCTCTAGAAGATCGACAACCATTGCACAAGCTGGGCCCAGCTTCCAGAGAGAGGGTGAGTCCTGTAAATTCCACAGTCTGGGTTGCTAAATGTTAAGTACTGTGTGGGCTATGCTTCGGTTTAAATGGGATGTACTCTCTGCCGGCTATGATTATGCTATCATTCATAGCGCAGGCTCATTTGAAGGACCACTATGTGAGCCTACTCATGTCACCATGCCCCCTCCCCTGCTGCTAACCATTCGTCTGTCCTGTTATGTTTTGCAGATGTTGCACACGCATTACTGAATGAAGGACAACCCCCTACTGCGGCAAGTGGATGATAAGCAAGATCTTCCTCAGCACGATGAGGACGAGGATGAGGAGGAGAAGGAGGAGGAGGAGAATCAGGGGGAGCAGGAAGATGCTGGTATTAATGAGACGGTGACATTGAATTTGGAGCAGGTGGTGCCAGAGAACAAGCATGTACCAAGCCCTTTCGAGGACGCTGTGACGGAAGCGACATTTCGTGGTTGTCCAGCCTCTGATATCACAGTGGGTCCCAGTTGTTTGCAACACACCACACCGAGGGTACGGGTGACAAGGGGAAGGAGAACTCAACACTGCTCTCCTGAAATGCATGATACACCGGAGGTGGCAGAGCTCATGGGAATGAATGGGGAGAGCATTGAATTAACCAGATTGATCATTAAGACCAGTGGTGGGATGAGGGAAGAAATAGCAAGACTATCGGCAGAAGTAGCAGGACTGCCGTGAGGAATGGAAGCAGCACTGTCGGCAGGAGTTGCAACATTGTCAGGAGAGATTAGGGAGGGAATATCCGAGATAGCTGATGTAATATGGGAACACACCCAGGCTGTCATTGCCCAACGTCAATTGACGGCATCAATTGATGCCACTCCCACTCCCACTCCAATCCCTAGACCAACCTTGGTTGATCCACAGCCCAAACAGGCCGAAGAGGCTCAAGCTGGGCCTTCCAGATTGCCGCCTCCTGTGTCTGTTAACCAAGAAGTGCAGCGCCATACCCAACACAGTAACAAATACCTTGGGGTCACTGGCAATAGGGCTAAGGCTGCGCCAACGGCCAAGAGAAGTGGCAAGTGCAAGAGGGTCGAGGACAAGAAGGGCGGGCTGTGCGGTGGTGTTTAAATAAGGGGGAGGAGAGATGCCTGCAGCTAACGTTTGTTTGCTGCTGTTCTTGTTGTTGTTTTGCTGTTCTTATGTTCTTCTTTTATTGTTATTTCAGTGATTTTAATTGAAAAGTTTAAAGTTTGATACAAAATATTTTATTAAAGTGCAGTACAAGTGTACAAATGTTAAATAAACTTAATTATTTTTTCAAGTAAACCAGAATCATGTACCTCATTTTTTCAAGTAAACCAACACAACATATGTGCATAATTTTTTAAGAATAACACATGCAAATAGTCAGCAAAGTGGGACACAATGATCAAATGTGCCGTTCAGCCTTCAAGCTGCAAAGCGGTCAAGGATTAGTTGCTGACACAATGCTCTTGCTATGACATAAGGTCCACGACGCCTCGTCCTCCCCCGTCATTGTCATCCTGCGGGTTGAAGTGCTGGCATGGGTTCCCTGTCCTCCTGCTGCTGCTGCTCCTCCTCCTCATCCTCCTCCTCTTCCTCCTCTTCCTCATTAGCCCCCACCTCCTCCCCCTCTCTCGCCTGAGGTGGCTCTTCAATGTCCAGTGCCTGTTCCCTCATGATGGCTAAGTTGTGCAGCATGCAGCACACGACAGTGAAGCGACTAACCTGGTCAGTGGAGTATTGCAGGGAGCCACAGAGTGGGCCAGGCATTGGAAGCGCTGCTTTAGCACTTCAATTGTCTTCTCGACGATGTTGCATGTGGCTATGTGACAGATATTGTAGCGACGCTCGGCTTCTGTTCGTGTTTTTCAGAGGGGGATCATGAGCCAGGTGGCGAGCCCATAACCTTTGTCCCCCAGCATCTAGCTCTGTCCTTCTGGCTGCTGCTGCAACAAAAAAGAGACAGCACTCTCACGTAAGATGAAAGCATCCTGGATGCTCCCTGGATACATGACATCCACTGCCATGATACGCTGCATATGATTGCACACAATCTGCATGTTTAGGGAGTGGAACTCTTTTCGGTTCCGGTAAACCTCCGAATCATCCACAGTTGCTCGCAGGGCAATATGCATACGGTCAATGGTAGCCTGTACCTTGGGGAAGCCAGCAATTCTTGAGAAGCCTATAGATTTTTCACGCTGTGCCTCCCTGATCATCGGGAACGTGATGAAGCCATCCCTCCATGCATACAGTGCAGTAGTCACTTGGCGAATGCAGCTGTGTGTAGCATACTGTGAGATGCAGCATATGTCCCCAATTAATGCCTGAAAGGTGCCGGAGGCATAGAAGACAAGTGCTGCAATCACCATCACCACAACAGGCAGTGCAGTCCTCCTCCCGCTTCTAGGCGGTATGCCTGCCCTTTATAAGCTGCCATATCTCTGTGACCACCTCCTTTCGAAAGCTCAGCCTTCTGAAACGCTCTGCCTCACTCAGGTGCAGGTATGATCGCCTCTCTCTCTACACACGATCTGGGTAAGGCCTCTTCCCCATCATTCTGCGAGCGCTCTGATGCCTCAGATATTACTGCCTAATTAGCCTTCGCCTTAGAAAAGCAACATAAGAACATAAGAATTAGGAACAGGAGTAGGCCATCTAGCCCCTCGAGCCTGCTCCGCCATTCAACAAGATCATGGCTGATCTGGCCGTGGACTCAGCTCCACTTACCCGCCCGCTCTCCGTAACCCTTAATTCCCTTATTGGTTAAAAATCTATCGATCTGTGACTTGAATACATTCAATGAGCTAGCCTCAACTGCTTCCTTGGGCAGAGAATTCCACATATTCACAACCCTCTGGGAGAAGAAATTCCTTCTCAACTCGGTTTTAAATTGGCTCCCCCGTATTTTGAGGCTATGCCCCCTAGTTCTAGTCTCTCCGACCAGTGGAAACAACCTCTCTGCCTCTATCTTGTCTATCCCTTTCATTATTTTAAATGTTTCTATAAGATCACCCCTCATCCTTCTGAACTCCAACGAGTAAAGACCCAGTCTACTCAAAGCAAGTGTACAATAAGCATGCAGCAGGTTTGACATTGTTAGAATTGCCCCCATTGCTTAAATTTGCTTCACAATGAATTCAGTGCTCACAAAAAGCAAGCACACACAGCCTTCCCGCCAAAAGGTTAACGCCCCAGTTGATCGGACCAGCTCTGCGCATGCGCAACATTTGACTCGAAGCTTGGTTTCCAGGGTAACGCAATGCACAATTGCGAGTCGGCAGAGATTTCGGCCAGAAATGCAACATAGAAAATCAACACTGTGGGGGGTGGTAGTG
The DNA here is from genome assembly GCF_044704955.1 of Pristiophorus japonicus. Lineage (NCBI taxonomy): Eukaryota > Metazoa > Chordata > Chondrichthyes > Pristiophoridae > Pristiophorus > Pristiophorus japonicus. The sequence goes on along the minus strand of NC_091977.1, from coordinate 113,494,200 downwards.
GGGGAGTGAAGATGTAAAAATTTGCAATGAACATTTGACGTCCTGTCTCCTCTGCTGCTCCGGGCAGGCTCAAGGCACACGGGATTGGTGTGCGGGCGGGCCGGCTGGCAGGATCGCTCCCTCGGCCAGACACAGGAGCTCGGCACTTGGCTTCCACCTCCCTCCCCCCTCCCACCGCCCCCGCCCGCCCCAAGGCCTTCTTTGGAAGCCGAGTGCTGAGCTCCTGTGTCCGGCCGAGGGAGCGATCCTGCCAGCCGGCGCACCAACCTCGGGCCCGCTTGGAGCAGCGGAGGAGACGGGACGTCAAACTTTGGGTGGTGTTGGTGCAGGAACTTAAGCAACCCTCTTGCGATTTCACTTTTCAACTGGTATAAAGTTTGTCTTTTCCCTCTGCACATTTAAAGTATTTTATCTACAATGTTCCCTCCCTCCAAAAGCTATAAGTCAGCTCCGATTAGAAAGATTGCGTCGGTAACGCCGATTTCGATGGGCCCCCGATTTGGTAAGGTAAGGTTTTTCAAGGCGGTCTCGAGTGGTCCCCAACGACGTTTTTGAAAAAAATCCTTATTGGCGAAACATGCAAAAATGGGCAAAAAAGGCGCTGCGGGTGGGTTTGACCCCGAGTGACGTCATAAAAACGGTACTTAACAAAATCTTCCGTTACCTGTTAAGGATGGTATTATACCCTCGGCGAAACTCGCAACATTAAGTTGGCTCCAAAAAACACTGATACCTCCAAAAATTTGGCACTAAATGGTGCCGAATTTTAGCCCCTAATTCCTCCACATACTCATTCCTAAAGACTGAAAATGTGCAGTATTACAATTGACTTGCAAACCTGTACCAAGCTGAATTCGGATCCAACCATTAATGCATGCTAGGTACTAAATGATTTTCTTTCTTACCCCATTGAATAAAATGAACATCCCAATTCCTTCTCATTGACAGTATATTGAGCTCCATTGTACTAATGATTAGGTGCAGACCAGGTCCAATAGCTAAACTATCTGATGAAAGGTCATCGACCTGAAACGTTAACTCTGTTTCTCTCTCCACAGATGCTGCCTGACCTGCTGAGTACTTCCAGCACTTTCTGTTTGTATTTCAGATTTCCAGCATCCGCAGTATTTTGCTTTTGTATTCCCTTAGATAAACATTTTCTTTTGCTTCTGGAATTTAAATGCAACCCAAACTGGCAGAATGAAAGTATTCTCTCCATAACAGCAGTGACAATCAGCCAGAGTGGCTACAAAGGTATTGGGGAAATGAAGCATTTCAGTTATTCTGCAAGGTGTGTTCTTTTGAAGCTGAGATTAAGAAATATTATTGCAAGAGATGTAGAAGTATCTTGCTCTGCCATATATGAATTGGGAATATTTGATGCTGATACCGGCCAGAAATGTTTGGTTATCTAGCACTGACATTCTACACCAAAATTCAAATCTCTGCACCACCACCATCCTCCCCCTCATCCCGCATCTTCCACCCACAAGGACATTGAGTTGCAATGTACTGAACTATTCCTACTCACACAATTATTCTGCACAGTGTATAAAACTCTGCAATGTCTTTAAGCCTAACCTCCTGCTCCAAGTACAAAATATTCTCTAATTACTCGTGTTTTCATTGTTTGGCACAGTAAACATTTCCAGTCTAATACATGTCAGTCATCTTTCAAACACCAATGATTAGACCATATTTTGTTTAATAAAGTGTTGCTGCTTTGATTCAGTTGCAACACATGTGTGATTAAATGGGCTGAGGTACAAGTATTATAAGCTGGTCATTTTTCTTATAAACACTTAATAGGAATCCTGAATTGAGCATAACATTTCTTGGCAAACTATTAATGTGTTATAAGGTTCAGTTGCATTCTGAACATAAGCTCAATCATGAGGTTAAAACAAGCCAGTTGTTCATATGCCATGACAACAGTCAGATATCTTTCATTTCTACAGTCTCTGTTATTTTAGTTAAGTCACTGCTGTATTTTGAAGTTCACTATGTGTGCACGCTCTGGCCCACTGTATGGAGCTGCTGGGAACATGAGCCAGATTTTCACAGTAATCCCAACCTTTCACTGCCCTTTTTTGGTAGCACTATGCGGTTACCCCACAACAGGCAGTCTGCCTTAATGGACAGCTCGTCCTTTCGCCGCTGAAATGGCTTGATTAGCTCTTGCACTTCAACAGGGATGCTGGCCCAGCTCCCATGCAGTACACAGTTTTTTACTCGGGACAGCAGAGATTCTTGGCTATTCCAAGTCCTAATCTGGCAGGCCGTGACAGGTGATTTATCATTTTCAAACGCTTCCATGACCATCAACAAGTCTGCGGGCTGCGGCACCATCAACAAGTTTACAGGCTGCGCCATTTCCACCCCCATGGTGGACAATGGTAGCCGACTGAGAGCATTCGCACAGTTCTCGGTACCTGGCTTGTGGTGGATGGTATAGTTATACTCCGATAGCGCGTGTGCCTACCTTTGTAGGCAGGCTGAGGCAGGAATATTTATCCCCTTGTTTTCAGTGAACAGGGATATGAGGGGCTTGTGATCGGTTTCCAGCTCAAATTTGAGGCCAAACAGGTACTGATGCATTTTTTTTACCCCGAACACACACGCTAATGCCTCTTTCTCAATCATGCTGTAGGCCCTCTCAGCCTTAGACAAGCTCCTGGAAGCATAGGCGACAGGTTGCAACTTCCCCACAACATTAGCTTGTTGTAATACACACCCGACTCCGTATGACGATGCATCACATGCTATCACGAGTCTTTTACACGGGTTATACAATACAAGCAGCTTGTTGGAGCATAAAATGTTTCTGGCTTTCTCAAAAGCAATTACTTGGTTTTTCCCCATACCCAGTTCTCACCTTTATGCAATAACACATGTAGGGGCTCAAAGTGGGTGCTTAACCCCGGTAGGAAGTTACCAAAATAGTTGAGGAGTCCCAGGAACAACCGCAGCTCCATGACATTCTGTGGCCTGGGCGTGTTCCTGATAGCCTCTCTCTTGGCATCTGTGGGCCGAATGCTGTCCGCCGTGATCTTTCTCCCTGGAAGAGAAATTTGGCATTGGGGTACCAACGGGACAAGGGTAAAAGTGCTGGTTCCTGCACCGACCCATAAGAAGGTAAAAGGCCTCTCTTCGGCCTTATACTAAGGGTCCAGAAGTTATCAATTCAATAATATTCCGACAGGATACGACGTGAGAACCTAAACAGACATTGATAAGACCTTGCGAAGAGTCTTGAGGCAGACTCATGGGCATCAAGGAGAATCAACAAATTCTGACCTAATGAAGTCATTCTAGTCACAGCCTAAGGTAGTCACGAGGGTCTTGGCCTGTCAATCCAAAGTAGCACGGATAAGGTAGTCCAATTAGAGATCCAGGGAGGTCTTACCAGGGAACAGAGTGATTTTTGAAATGTATAAAAGTTGTATGATTGTGCTGTTCGGAGAGCATCTCCACTCACAGGCGGCTGTGATGAGAGGTGTTCCCGGACGTTCGTAATAAAGATCGTTACACCTTGCCATTCGTCTCTGCTAACTCCGGGGTCTGTTACGCGGGTTGTGGCGAGCGTCGACCCTTTATATCAGGGGGCCCACTCGTGGGAGGAGAAGCCTTCCCATTTTCCCCTTACACTCCCCAAGAACTCCACTTCTGTTGCCATGAAGACACATTTCGATCTCTTCAGCCGCAGCCCTACGCGATCCAGTCGCTTGAGGACCTCCTCCAGGTTTTGTAGGTGCTCGACAGTGTCCCAACCTGTGACTAATATGTCATCCTGAAAAACCACTGTGCGTGGTACCGACTTGAGTAGGCTCTCCATGTTTCTCTGGAAGATCGCTGCAGCCAACCGAATTCCCAATGGGCATCTGTTGTAGATGAACAGTCCCTTGTGCGTGTTGATGCAGGTGAGGCCCTTCGAAGACTCCTCCAGCTCCTGCATCATGTAGGCCGAAGTCAGGTCGAGCTTGGTGAACGTCTTGCCTACTGCCAGCGTTGCAAATAGGTCATCTGCCTTAGGTAGCACATATTGGTCCTGTAGCGAGAAACGATTAATAGTTATTTTATAATCGCCGCAAATCCTGACCGTGCCATCACTTTTGAATACTGGAACAATTGGGCTGGCCCACTCGCTGAATTCCACTGGGGAGATGATGCTCTCACATTGCAGCCTGTCCAGCTCAATTTCCACTCGCTCCCTCATCATGTGAGGTACCGCTCGCGCCTTGTGGTGAATGGGTTGCACCTCTGGGACCAAGTGGATCCGCACCTTCGCCCCGGAAAAGTTTCGAATGCCTGGCTGAAAAAGGAAGGAAACTTGTTAAGAATCTGGGTACATGAGGCCTCATCGACATGTGATAGCGCTCAGATGTCATCCCAGTTCCAGCGGATTTTGCTCAGCTAGCTCCTTTCAAGAAGTGTGGGGCCATTGCCCGGGACAATCCAGAGTGGCAGTTCATGCATCGTGCCCTCGTAGGTGACCTTAACCATGGCACTGCCCAGGACAGTGATAAGCTCTTTGGTGTACGTTCTCAGTTTCGTGTGGCTGGGGCTCAGGGCTGGTCTAGGTGTCTTGTTGCACCACAGTCTCTCAAACATCTTTTTACTCATGATGGATTGGCTAGCACCAGTGTCCAGTTCCATGGCTACGGCTAAGCCATTCAATTTTACGTTTAGCATTATAGGTGGACATTTCGTCAAAAATGTGTGCACCCTGTGTACTTCAGCATCTACCTCCTCTCTCTGAGGCTCAAAATTGCTTTGGTCTACCGTGGACCGATCTTCCTCTGCCATGTGGTGGTTAGCAGGTTTTGCAGTACTTGCAGCTTATCTGCAAGCTCGTTGGAGATGCCCCATTGTTCCACAGCTCTTGCAAACATACCCTTTGAAGCGGTATGAATAGGCTGAATGGAAGCCTCCACAATGCCAACAAGGTGGGAATTGCCTTGCATTCATCCTTTGTTGCGGTCTCTGAGTCATCTGGGTCACCTGAGGCCTGCTGGCAGTTGCAGACTCGTGGTTTCTGCCCTGTACATTTCTGCTCGCAAACACAGTTCCAGTTAATTTATGAACATTGCTAGCACTTGTGTGCTGAGAGATTTGTTTGGTGTTATCACTGGTGGACATAAACACCTGTGCTATCGCAATGGCCTTACAGTCAAAAGTTTTCGTAAGATGGTCTCATGGCCAATGCCCAATACAAAAAAGTCTCTGAGCATTTGCTCCAGGTAGCCATCAAACTCACATTGTCCTGCAAGTTGCCTTAGCTCGGCGACATAGCTCGCCACTTCCTGACCTTCAGATCGCTGGCATGGTGTAGAACCGATACCTCGCCATCAGCACACTCTCCCTTGGGTTAAGATGCTCCCGAAGCAGTGTACACAGCTCCTCATACGACTTATCTGTGGGTTTCACTGGAGCCAGAAGGTTCTTCATGAGGCTGTAGGTCAGTGCCCCGCAGACCGTGAGGAGGACCGTTCTCCTTTTTGCAGTGCTTCCTTCTCTATCCAGCTCATTGGCTACAAAGTACTGGTCCAGCCGTTCGACATAGGCTTCCCAGTCCTCACCCTCCGAGAACTTCTCCAGGATGCCCACAGTTGGCTGCATCTTTGCGTTGGATTCGTGTACTCGTCGCCAGTTGTTGTGTTCCGAACACAGATGAGGTTAAAGTAACAGTGACCTCAGCCTTTATTAAGACATTCTAGAGTTAGGAACAGGCCTTAGGGGCTGGCTTATTTACAGTGCTCCCAAGGGATGCTGAGATCCCTTGGGACTTCAGGGGATGCACTCCCTCGTGGCAGAACATGGGAGATCATGCTTTGCAGATATCACAACCATAACCTTTCATAATTTTAAAGACCTCTATTAGTTCACCCCTCAGTCTTCTTTTTTCAAGAGAACACAGACCCAGCCTGTTCATCCTTTCCTAATATGTATATCCTCTAATTTCTGGTATCACCCTTGTAAATCTTCTCTGCACCCTCTCCAGTGCCTCTATATCCTTTTTATAATACGGTGATCAGAACTGTACGTAGTGCAGTCTAACCAAGCAGGCAACTTCACAGTGAAGTTTGAACATTTACAACCACATGTAAAAAACGAACTTAAAATCACATCATCATCATAGATAGTCCCTCGGAATCAAGGTAGATTTGCTTCCACTCCTAAAGTGAGTCCTTTGATGGCTGAACAGTCCAATACGAGAGCCACAAACCGTGTCACAGGTGGGACAGATATTCGTCGGGGGAAGGGAAGGGTGGGACTGAATTGTCGCATGCTCCTTTCGCTGCCTGTCCCTGGCCTCTTCACACTCGCGGCGTTGAGATTCAAAGAGCCACTCCACCTCAGGCAGTCTTTGGCCAGGGACTCCCAGGTGTCAGTGGTGATGTTGCATTTTTCCAGGAAGGCTTTGAGGATAATGTTTCCGCTGACCACCTTTGGCTCATTTGCCGTGATGGAGCTCCGCATAGCGCAATTGCTTAGGGAGTTTCGTGTCTGGCATGCGAACTATGTGGCCTGTCCAGCGAAGTTGATCGACTGTGGTCAATGCTTCAATGCTGGGGATGTTAGCCTGGGCGAGGACACTGATGTCGGTGCGCCTGTCTTAAGGGATTTGCAGGATCTTGCGGCGACATCGTTGGTGCAACACCTTGTAACCAGCATTCTACCGCCACCAGAGGGCACATCTGTTGGAGTCCCAAGGAATCCCAAAATTCCTTGGGAGCACTGCATATAAGCACTCTAGAGTCAGAATAAAGAAACTAAGGTCACACTTACTCAAGGCTACAGTACTCAGTCACATTGCTTTATTTGAGACTTAACAACTGGCGACGAGTAATAGTTAATGAACCATCATGCAAAAATGCAGAGAACTGTTGGTATCCTGGAGAAATTCTCAGAAGGTGACGATTGGAAAGCCTTCGTGGAGCGTCTCGATCAATACTTTGTGGCCAACAAGCTGGAAGGGAATGAGAATGCTGCCAAACAAAGTGCGATCCTCCTCACTGTCTGCAGGGCAACAACCTACGGCCTACAGTGAAACCAACAACCAAATCGTATGAAGAACTGTGTACACTGGTCCGGGAGCACCGAAATACGAAGGGGAGCATGCTGATGGGAAGGTATCGATTTTATACATGTCAACGGTCTGAAAGCCAGGAAGTGGCGAGCTACATCACCGAACTAAGGCACCTTGCAGGACATTGTGAATTTGGTGGATTCCTGGAGCAATTGCTGAGAATTTTTTGTGCTTGGCATTGGCCATGAGGTTATCCTTCACAAACCATTGACTGTTGAAACACCGAACCTGAGCAAAGCCATAATGATAGTCTAGGCATTTATGTCCACCAGCGATAACACCAAACAAATTTTGCAGCATAAAGTGCATCGGCAAGTACTGTACACAAAGTAATGTCATTTTCAGACAGGAATGCATATGGCAGAATGTACACGCCTGCAGCTGCACGATCTCAGATGACTCAGAGTCCGCCATCAAGCGTTAATGCGAGGCAATTAACACCTTATTGATGCTGCGGAGGTGATCATTGAGCCCATCAATGCCGCTTCAAACACTATGTGTGCAAAGGCTGTGGAACAATGGGACACCTCCAGCAAATGTGCAGACGAGCTGCAAACCCTGCAAACCATCACGTTGCAGAGGAAGACCAATCCATGGCAGATCAAATTGAACTAGAGACTCAAACCGAGGAGGCAGAAGTGTACAGGGTACACACCTTCACCACAAAATGTCCACAGATCATGTTAAAAGTCGAACTGGACGGAATTCCAGTATCCATGGAATTGGACACGGGTGCGAGTCAGTCTATCATGAGCAAAAAGGCCTTCCAGCGGCTGTGGTGCAACAAGGCACAAAGGTCTAAGCTGAGCCAATTCATAACAAGCTGAGAACTTACACTAAAGAGCTGATCCCTGTAATTGGCAGCGCAGCAGTAAAAGTCTACCATGATGGAGCGGTGCACGAAATCCCACTATGGATTGTACCAGGAGATGGCCCCACACTGTCGGCAGAAGCTGGCTGGGAAAAATCCGCTGGAACTGGGACGACATCCGAGCGCTTTCGTCCGTCAACGACGCCTCATGTGCCCAGGTTGTGAGCAAGTTCTCGTCGTTGTTTGAGCCAGGTATCGGAAATTTCATCGGGGCGAAGATGCAGATCCACTTAGTTCCCGGTACACAACCCATCCACCTCAAGGCACATGCGGTGCCATACATAATGTGAGAGAAAGTGGAGATCGAGCTGGACAGGCTGCAACGAGAGGGCATCATCACGCCAGTTGAGTTCAACGAGTGGGCCAGTCCGATTGTTCCAATTCTCAAGGGCGATGGCCGGTCAGAATTTGTGGGGACTATAAAGTAACGATTAACCGTTTTTCGCTACAGGACCAGTACCCACTACCCAAGGCAGATGACCTATTGCGACGCTGGCAGGAGGGAAGATGTTCACCAAGTTGGACCTGACCTCGGCCTACATGACGCAGGAGCTGGCAGAATCTTCGAAAGGCCTCACCTGCATCAACACGCACAAAGGTCTGTTCATCTCCAATAGATACCCGTTTGGGAGTCGATTGGCTGTGGCTATTATTAAAAGGAACATGGAGAGTCTGCTAAAGTTGGTTCCGCGCACCATAGTTTTCCAGGACAACATATTGATCACAGGTCGGGACACCATCGAAAACTTGCAGAACCTGGAAGAGATTCTAAGTCGGCTAGATCGTGTGGGACTCAGGTTGAAACGCTCAAAGTTTGTTCTCCTGGTGCCAGAGGTCGAGTTCTTAGGGAGAAGAATCGTGGCAGATGGCATCAAACCCACCAACGCCAAGATGGAGGCCATCAAGAATGCGCCGAGACCACAGAATGTGACGGAGTTGCAGTTATTCCTGGAACTCCTCAATTATTTTGGTAATTTCCTACCCGGGTTAAGCACCTTGCGAGAACCTCTACACATGTTGCCACGCAAGGGAGATGACTAGGTATGGGGGAAATCACAAGAAACTGCTATTGAGAAAGCCAGAAATCTGTTATGTTCCAACAAACTGCTTGTTCTGTATGACACATGTAAACGTTTAGTGCTAGCTTGCGATGCGTCTTCGTGTGGGGTCGGGTGTGTGTGTTACAACAAGCAAACAAATTGGGAACATTGCAACCGGTTGCTTATGCATCCAGGAGTTTGTCCAAGGATGAAAGATCCTACAACATGATTGAAAAAGAAGCTCTGGTATGCGGTTATGGGGTGAAAAAAGTGCACCAGTATCTGTTTGGGCTTAAGTTCGAGTTAGAAACTGACCATAAGCCGCTCATATCGCTATTCTCAGAGAGCAAAGGTATTAATACCAATGCCTCTGCTCGCATCCAAAGATGGGTGCTCATGCTGTCTGCATATAACTATGTAATTCGCCACAGGCCGGGCAGTGAGAACTGCGCTGATGCTCTCAGTCGGCTACCATTGCCTACCACCGGGGTGGAAATGGCACAGCCTGCAGACTTGCTCTTGGTGATGGATGCATTTGAAAACTGTCATGTATGTAACCTTCATGTCACAACACTGCAATACTGTATATACTTGAGAAATGCACACATTGACCACAGGGGGTGAAGTTGTGGGAGATACTCCTCACCTGGTCATCTAGGTACATAAAGGGAGGTCCCATGCAGGGTCATCACTTACATAAGAACATAAGAACATAAGAATTAGGAACAGGAGTAGGCCATCTAGCCCCTTGAGCCTGCTCCGCCATTCAACAAGATCATGGCTGGTCTGGCCGTGGACTCAGCTCCACTTACCCGCCCGTTCCTCGTAGCCCTTAATTCTCTTATTGGTTAAAAATCTATCTATCTGTGACTTGAATACATTCAATGAGCTAGCCTTAACTGCTTCCTTGGGCAGAGAATTCCACAGATTCACAACCCTCTGGGAGAAGAAATTCCTTCTCAACTCGGTTTTAAATTGGCTCCCCAGTATTTTGAGGTTGTGCCCCCTAGTTCTAGTCTCCCCGACCAGTGGAAACAATCTCTCTGCCTCTATCTTGTCTATCCCTTTCATTATTTTAAATGTTTCTATAAGATCACCCCTCATCCTTCTGAACTCCAATGAGTAAAGACCAGTCTACTCAATCTATCATCATAAGGTAACCCCCTCATCTCCGGAATCAGCCTCGTGAATTGTCTCTGTACCCCCTCCAAAGCTAGTATATCCTTCCTTAAGTAAGGTGACCAAAACTGCACGCAGTACTCCAGGTGCGGCCTCACCAATACCCTATACAGTTGCAGAAGGACCTCCCTGCTTTTGTACTCCATCCCTCTCGCAATGAAGGCCAACATTCCATTCGCCTTCCTGATTACCTGCTGCACCTGCAAACAAACTTTTTGGGATTCATGCCCCAGGTCCCTCTGCACTGCAGCATGTTGTAATTTCTCCCCATTCAAATAATATTCCCTTTTACTGTTTTTTTCCCAAGGTGGATGACCTCACACTTTCCGACATTGTATTCCATCTGCCAAACCTTCGCCCATTCGCTTAACCTATCTAAATCTCTTTGCAGCCTTTCTGTGTCCTCCACACAACCCGCTTTCCCACTAATCTTTGTGTCATCTGCAAATTTTTTTACACTACACTCTGTTCCCTCTTCCAGGTCATATATGTATATCACTTCTTGGTCCTGTGAATAAAGGTGCATGTCACAGAGTGACCTTGTCCATAGAATGTGCCTCATGTGGATTTGTGGTATTGTGTAAGGACTTTAAAGTGGCAACGAGAAACGGGAATCAGTGACCCACGAGAAAGGCCACCGGTAGCACAGAGGAACGGTCCTGTGTTGGTGAGGACTGGGACGATTTCATTGAGAGGCTTCAGCAGAGCTTTGTCACGAAGGACTGGCTGGGAGATGCAGCAGCCGACAAGCGAAGGGCTCATCTACTGACCAGCTGTGGATCTAAGACTTACGCGCTCATGAAAGACCTGCTAGCACCCGAGAAGCCAGCGAAGAAAACCTTTGAAGAGCTCAGCAAACTAATCAGTATGCACGTCAAACCGGCGAGCAGTATACACATGGCTCGACACAGATTTTATACCCACCAACGTCGGGAAGGACGGAGCATACCAGACTTCATTGCGGACCTCCGGCGCTTGGTCAGCCTCTGTAAGTTCATAGGCGCCTGCAGGGGGGAGATGCTAAGGGATTTCTTTATTGAGGGCATTGGTCATGCTGGGATTTTCAGAAAGTTAATTGAGACCAAGGACTTGACCTTGGTAGCGGCGGCGTTGCTGGCTCAGACTTTTATGGCGGGGGAGGAGGAAACCAAGATAATATACGCGCGCAACCCTGACTCCAATGTGGTGATGGATCAGGGGGTCAATATCATAGACGCGACTCAGAGCCCAGCAGGCAGGCAAGGGCAGTTTGACACACCCCAGACAGCAATAGACCCCAGAACAGGTTTTCAACACAGACAATGGCAGGCTGAACGGACATTTACGCCATCCCAGTGGACAATGCGTTCTGGAATGGGGCCACTAACAGTGTGCTCAAGAGCAGTCAAAGGGACAATCAATGAGGAATGCCTGGTAACAGCTCTTTTGTTCACAACAATGGGAATCTCAGTTCATGCTGGAGGTGTGGGATCAGACATGCTGCCAGGACTTGCAGGTTTCAACAGTTCGCCTGCAGAAATTGTAACCTCAGTGGCCATTTAGCTAGAATGTGCAGGAAGCCTGCGACCAAGCTAATTTACAAGGCGGCTGGACCAGAAGAGAGGTCTGCGAGGCAGGATGACGCGTGGGGCAAATCAATGGACACTGAAGTTCAGCGGGTTCATGTAGCAAACATTCACAGCTCATATACCAAAATGCCACCTATGATGATGAAGGTCCTATTAAACAGCATCCAGGTACACATGGAGCTGGACACAGGGGCCAGCCAGTCACTCATGAGCGTTCAACAATTTGAAAAGCTATGGCCACTCAAAGCCAGCAGACCCAAACTAGAGCGTATTGAGACTCAATTACGGACGTACACCAAATAAATCATTCCAGTGCTAGGCAGTGCAACGTTAGCTGTCACACACAATGGATCAGTGAACCGGCTGCCGCACTGAATTGTCCCGGGCAATGGTCCTGCACTGTTGGGGAGGAGCTGGTTAGCTGAGATGAACTGGAAATGGGGGGATGTGCACGCAGTGTCATCTGTGGAGCAAAGCTCATGCTCACAGGTCCTACAGCAATTTGAGTCACTATTCCAACCTGGCGTTGGGACGTTCAAAGGTACCAAAGTAGTGATTTGCATCACCCCGGACACCAGACCAGTGCACCACAAAGCCAGAGCTGTGCCGTATGTGATGTGGGAAAAAATTGAAAGCGAATTGGAGCGTTTGCTGAGAGAAGGCATCATCTTGCCCATTGAATTCAGCGACTGGGCGAGCCCCATTATTCCTGTCCTAAAAGCGGATGGCTCGGTCAGGATCTGTGGTGACTACAAGGCCACTATCAACCTGGTGTCCCTACAAGACCAATATCCGCTTCCGAGAGCGGAGGATCTTTTTGCCACGCTGGCAGGTGGCAAGTTATTCACCAAGTTGGACCTCACTTCAGCCAACATGACCCAAGACTGGCCGACGAATCCAAACTACTGACCACAATCACCACACACAAGGGACTGTTTGTTTACAACAGGTGTCCGTTTGGCATTCGATCAGCGCTGCGAGCTTTTAAAGAAACATGGAAAGCCTGCTCAAATCCATTCCTGGAACGATCGTATTTCAGGACGATATCCTCATCACGGGTTGGGACACCGAGGAACACCTCCACAACCTGGAAGAGGTGCTACGCCGACTGGACCGGGTAGGCCTGCGACTCAAGAAATCTAAGTGTGTGTTTCTGGCTCCCAAAGTCACGTTTCTGGGCAGGAGGGTTGTTGCAGGCGGGATTCGGCCTACTGAATCCAAAACAGAGGTGATTCGACGAGCACCCAGGCCCTGTAACACATTGGAGTTGCGTTCATTTCTGGTACTCCTGAACTATTTCGGGAACTTTCTGCCGAACTTAAGCACATTGTTGGAGCCGCTACAAGTGCTCCTGCGTAAGGGTTGCGATTGGTTTTGGGGGGACTGTCAAGAACGGGCTTTCAATCGGGCACGTAACCTACTCTGTTCAAATAAGTTGTTGACCCTGTACAACCCCTGTAAGAAATTGGTTCTGACAAGTGATGCATTGTCTTATGTGGTTGGGTGCGTGTTGCAGCAGTACAATGATGAGGGACAACTCCAACCTGTGGCTTATGCCTCCAGGTCGCTCTCTCAAGCAGAACATGGATCTGGGATGGTTGAGAAGGAAGCACTCGTATGTATCTATGGGGTGAAAAAGATGCACCAGTACCTTTTTGGCAGGAGGTTCGAATTAGAAACGGACCACAAGCCGTTAACATCCCTGTTGTCAGACAGCAAGGCTGTCAATGCCAATGCGTCAGCTCGCATACAGTGATGGGCTCTCACGCTGGCTGTGTATGACTACACCATCCGGCACCGGCCAGGCACTGAAAATTGCGCTAACATGCTCAGCAGGCTTCCACTGGCCACCACTGAGGGGGCAGCGGAGCAAAGTGCTGAGATGGTCATGGCCGTTGATGCCTTTGACAACGCAGGCTCCCCCATCACAGCCCACCAGATCAAAATCTGGACCAACAGAGATCCCCTCCTATCTTCGATTAAGAAATGTGTCCCGACTGGGGATTGGGCGCCCGCACACGGAGCATGCCCTGAGAAGGTCAGACCGTTTCACAGGCGGATGGATGAGCTCTCCATCCAAGCCGACTGCCTACTATGGGGCAGCCGGGTAGTCATGCCCCAGAGGGGCAGGGAAGCGTTCATCAGGGAACTCCACAGCGAGCACCCAAGCATTGTGCTGATGAAGGCCATTGCCCGATCACACGTTTGGTGGCCGGGAATTGATTCAGATCTGGAACACTGTGTTCGCAGGTACACGACGTGTGCTCAGCTGGGAAATGCCCCCAGGGAGGCCCTGCTCAGCACGTGGCCCTGGCCCACCAGGCCATGGTCACGTATTCACGTAGACTACGCGTGTGCGTTCATGGGGAAAATGTTTCTCATTGTGGTTGATGCGTACTCGAAATGGATCGAGCGCAACATTTTGAATTCGTGCACGACATCCACCACCGTGGAGAGTCTGTGTGCGGTCTTTGCGACCCACGGTTTTCCGAACATCCTTGTTAGCGATAATGGTTCAAATTTCACTAGCTACGAATTCTGGGAGTTCATGTCGGGTAATGGCATCAACCATGTCAGGACAGCACCGATCAAGCCGGCCTCCAACGGCCAGGCGGAACGTGCGGTCCAAATCATAAAACAAGGCTAGCTCAGGATTCAAAGTCCCTCCCTTCAATGCCGCCTATCGCGCCTCCTGTTGGCCTATAGGTCACGACCGCACTTGCTCACGGGGGTCCTGCCCGTGGAGCTCCTTATGAAATGTACACTCAAACCTCGGCTGTCCCTCATTCATCCTGTCTTGTCCGACATTGTTGAAGGCAAGCGCCAGTCCCAAAATGAGTATCATGACCGTAATTCAAGGGGGAGATGTATAGAAATTGGTGACCCCGTATTTGTTCTCAATCACGCTTTGGGGCCCAAATGGCTTGAAGGTCCTGTAATAGACAAAGAGGGGAATAGGGTCATCGTGGTTAAACTTAACAATGGGCAGATATGCCGCAAGCATCTGGACCAAGTAAAAGATAATGAGATTGTATTCACACCACCACCAGTGAACGAGCAACAAGAACATTCAGCAGCATGCACAGTCCCTGTGGTCAGCCCGGACAGGCTGGAATCACCACAGGTGACAGACACGCATACCAAGGCTCAACAACCAGAGCCTTAACTGCGGCGCTCCACGAGAGAGCGCAGAACACCCGAAACACTTAACCTGTGATCCCAATAAGACACTGGGGGGAGGTAATGTCATGTATGTAAACTTCATGTAACAACACTGCAATACTGTATATACTTGAGAAATGCACACATTGACCACAGGGGAGACACTCCTCACCTGGTCATCCAGGTATATAAAGGGAGGTCCCATGCAGGGTCATCACTTCTTGGCCCTGTGAATAAAGGTGCAGGTCACAGAGTAACCTTATCCATGTAATGTGCCTCGTGTGGATTTGTGGTATTGTATAAGGACTTTACAAAAACAAAAAGTCACCCGCCAGATCAGGACCTGGACCAGCCAAGATCCTTTACTGTCCCTTGTAAGAGACTGTGTCCTCCATGGGAGCTGGTCCAGCGTCCGAGCGGAGATGCATAAAGAGATCAAGCCGTTCCAGCAGCGCAAAGATGAAATGTCCATACAGGCGGACTCTCTTTTGTGGGGTAATCACGTGGTATTGCCTAAGAAAGTCAGGGAAATGTTTATATGCGACCTACACAGTACCCACCCAGGAATTGTAATGAGCAAAGCTATAGCCAGATCCCATGTCTGGTGACCTGGCATCGACTCAGATTTGGAGTCTTGCGTGCGCCAATGCAACACTTGCTCTCAACTGAGCAATGCACCCAGGGAGGCACCGCTAAGTTTGTGGTCATGATCCTCCAAACCGTGGTCTCGGATCCATGTTGACTTCGCTGACCCGTTTATAGGCAAAATGTTTTTGGTTGTTGTGGATACTTATTCAAATTGGATTGAGTGAGTAATAATGTCTATAAGCACGTCCACTGCCACCATTGAAAGCCTACGAGCCATGTTTGCCACGCTCAATCTGCCTGATGTCCTTGTCAGCGACAATGGGCCGTGCTTCACCACGGCCCATTGAATTCATGACCCGCAATGGGATCAAGCACATCACATCTGCCCCGTTCAAGCCTGCATCTAACGGCCAGGCAGAACGGGCAGTCAAATCATCAAGCAAAGCTTGAAATGTGTGTCGGAAGGCTCCCTGCAGACCCACCTGTCCCAAGTCCTGCTCATCTTCTGCAGAAAACCCCACTCGCTCACCGGGGTTCCCCCTGCCGAACTGCTCATGAAAAGGGCACTCAAAACAAGGCTCTCTCTAGTCCACCCTGATCTCCATGATTATGTCGAGGGCAGGCGGCATCAACAAAGCATGTACCATGATCGCGCAAACTTGTCACGTGATATTGAAGTCCATGACCTTGTATTTATACTCAACTATGGACATGGTCTCAAATGGCTTACTGGCACTGTCGTAGCCAAACAAGGGAGTAGGGTGTTTGAGGTCAAACTTGCTCATGGACTAACTTGCAGAAAGCATTTGGACCAAACCAAACTGCGATTCACAGAGAGCCACGAGCAACCTGAAGAGGACATCACCAACTTCAACCCTCCGATACACACACAAGTGGCAACCGACATCACGGTTGACCACGAAGCTGAACTCATCATCCCCAGCAGCCCAGCAAGGCCAGCTGCGCAGCAGCCCAGCGAAGGCCCAACCAACTCACCTACACCTTTGTTTGTACCAAGACGATCGACTAGGGAGCGGAATGCCCCAGATCGTCTCACCCTGTAAATAAGTGTACTATTGACTTTGAGGGGGAGTGATGTTATGTATGCAACACCTTGTAACCAGCATTCTACCACCAGCAGAGGGCGCATGTGTTGGAGTCCCAAGGGATCCCAGCATCCCTTGGGAGCACTGCATATAAGCAGGCCTCCCATGCTGTGCCAGCACTCTGGAGTCAGAATAAGAGACTAAGGTCACATTTACTCAAGTCTACAGTACTCAGTCACATTGCTTTATATGAGACTTAACAGTTGGTGATATATCTCCAGCGACTTGAGGTGTCTTCTGTACATCGTCCATGCCTCTGATCCATACAGGAGGGCAAGTATTTCTACAGCCCTGTAGACCATGAGCTTGGTGGTAGATTTGAGTGCCTGGTCTTGGAACACTCTTTTCCTCAGGCGGCCAAAGGCTGCACTGGCGCACTGGAGGTGATGTTGAATCTCCGCATCAATGTCTGCCTTTGTTGATAAGAGGAAGTGGTCCACGTTGTCGAGGGCCGCGCCGTGAATCTTGATGACTGTGCGGCGAGGACAGGCTGATGGAGGACCTTTGTCTTACGGATGTTAAGCGTAAGGCCCATGCTTTCGTATGCCTCAGTGAATACATCGACTATATCCTGGAGTTCAGCCTCAGAATGTGCGCAGACGCAGGCGTCATCCGTGTACTGCAGCTCAATGACAGAGGTTGAGGCGATCTTGGACCTGGCCTGGAGATGGCGTAGGTTAAACAGCTTCTGTAGTTTAGTTCCACTCCAGCAGGGAGCTTGTTGACTGTGAGGTGGAGCATGGCAGCAAGGAAGATTGTGAAGAGAGTTGGAGTGATGATGCAGCCCTGTTTGACCCCGGTCCGGACGTGGATTGGGTCTGTAATGGAACCACTGGTAAGGATCACAGCCTGCATGTCGTCATGGAGCAGTCGAAGGAAGTTGACAAACTTTTGGGGGCATCCAAAATGGAGGAGGACACTCCATAAGCCCTCACGGTTGACAGTGTCAAAGGCCTTTGTAAGATCGAAAAAGGCCATGTATAAGGGCTGGCGCTGCACCCTGCATTTTTTCTGCAGCCGTCATGCTGCAAAGATCATGTCCGTTGTGCCCCGTAGGGGATAAAATCTGCACTGTGATTCTAGGAGGAGCTCCTAGGCCACAGGGAGAAGACGGTTGAGGAGAACTCTAGCGACAACCTTCCCAGTGGCTGATAGCAGGGAGATTCCCCTGTAATTGCCGCAGTCGGACTTGTCCACCATTTTAAAGATGGTCATGATCACTGCATCTGAGATCTCCCGGCATGCTCTCCTCCCTCCAAATGAGAGCGATGAGTTCATGTATCCACGCCAACAGCGCCTCTCCACCATACTTTAGCGCCTCAGTAGGATTTCCATCTGCACCAGTAGCCTTGTTATTCTTGAACTGTTTTATGGCTTTGCCTACCTCTTGCAGCGTTGGGGTTTCACTGAAGTGGTGGCGGGTCGCATGCTGTGGGATGGAGTGGAGAACACTTGAGTCAAAGGCAGAGTCTCGATTGAGGAGATCTTCAAAGTGCTCCTTCCAGCGGGCCCTGACAGCCTCAGTATCCTTGATAAGTGTTTCCCCGTTCTTGGCCAGGAGTGGGGTGGAGCCTTGGGAGTTTGGACCGTAGGTGGCCTTGACTGCAATGAAGAATCCTCGCATATCGTAGCTGTCAGTCCGTTGTTGTATCTCCTGGGCTTTCTCCATCCACCACCTGTTCTTTAGGTCCCGGGTTTTTTGTTGGACCTCAGCCTTGAGCCATCTGTAACATTGCTTTGCAGCTCCCATGTTGGGTTGTTGCTTGAGGCTTAGAAATGCTCTGCACTTACGATCTATTAGTTCTTAAATCTCCTGATCATTTTCTGGTTGAGTAACCACGTGTCTCTTCACAGGCACTGGTTATGGAGACCTGGAGGGCAGACCAAACACTGTGGGCATTCAGCATCTCAGGGTAATCAAGCATGCCAGATTAGCTGTGAGGCGCTGGCTGAATAGGGCTCTCTTAGCTAGGTATTTAAGTGCTCCGGCATTAACTTTTTTGCGGCACTGCTTCTGCTGTCCCCTCTGCTTTGGGGCTATGTTTATATTGATGATGGATAGGATTAGGCGATGGTCCGTCCAGCAGTCGTCAGCTCCTGTCATGGGGCGGATGATGCACAAATCCTTGCGATCCCTGGCTCAGACGATGACATAGTTGAGCAGGTGGCAGTGTTTGGCGTGAGCATGTTGCCACGATGCCTTGTATTTGTCCCTCTGGCGGAACAGGGTGTTGGTGATGAGGAGTTCGTGTTTTAGACATTTTGTCAGGAGTAGGGTACCGCTGGAGTTAGCTTTCCCTACCCCCTCTCTGCCAATCACGCCTCCCCAGAGGGCTGTGTCTTTGTTGACCCAGGCATTAAAGTCACCTAAGAGGATCAATTTGTCACCCGTGGGGACGAGGGACAGGGATGTCTCGAGGTTGGAATAAAAACCCTCTTTAGCCTCATCCGTTGCATCGAGTGTTGGGGCGTACGCACTGATGACTGTGGCGCATTGGTTCCGGGATAGGGTAAGGCGAAGGGTCATGAGGCGTTCGGTAACCCCACAGGGGGAATCTTTGAGGTGGTCGACCAGTTCATTTTTGACGGCGAAGCCGACTCCATGAAGGCGGCGTTCTGCCTCTGGTTTTCCTTTACAGAAAAAGGTGTAACCTCCACCATGTTCCTTGAGCTGGCCTTCCTCTGCCCGCTGGGTCTCGCTTAGGGCGGCGATGTCAATGTCAAAACGTCTAACTTCCCGGGCAACTATGGCAGTGCGGCATTCCGGCATTTTGCTATTGGAATCGTCCATGAGGGTCCTGATGTTTCAGATCCCGAACTTCACATTAGCGAAGTGGAAGATGCCTGTGCATGAGTTCTTTTAACGTGGGGTAGTCGCTGCACACCGGCAACCACACGGGCTTGACAGAGCTAGGTCTTGGTCCAGTGGCAAGGGGGTCCAAGACAACTGGAGACCAGGCACAGCTGTATAAGTCTAATTGCCTACGGCGAGATGTTGGCCGCAAGCTCGGCACTGAGTAGTGCCATTGATGGTAGGTGGCCCGAGGCTTGGTTGCGGGGGGGCGGCGGGGGGGGGGCGGGGGGTGGGGGCAGTCATTGGGAAGGTCAGCTGTCCGCTTGGGTTTCGAGGGATGTTTTGGAAAGTTTTTTTCAAGGTTAAAAATTTCACCAAAGGTTCCAAGTTGTTTTAAAAGTTTAAGAGTTTAAAAGTATTTCCGAATTATTAAAAAAAAAGTTACACAGGTTGATTGAAGCTTTAATAAATAGATAAATTTGATAAAGTTGATAAAAAATCTAAAGTGTAAATCAAGTTGTTTAAAAGTTAGAAAAAAGAAAAAAAAAGTTCTCCAAGTTGATTAAAAATTTTAAAGTTTTCGCGAATTGTTTAAGAAGTTTAAAAGTTGATTAAAAGTTTAAAATATTGAGTCTCTTTGGCCGGTTCAGCACCGATCCCGGCGCCAGCCCCGGAGACCCTTCGGCAGATTCAGCGCCGGCACCAGAGACCCTTCAGCCGGTTCGATGCCGGCCCCAGGCAGAATGTTTCACAGTTGCCGCAAGAGGTCCAGCTGGGAGGCCCAAGTTGCGAGGCTGCAGTACAGGGCAGTACACGGGCTGGAATCACCACCAAACTTGCTCTCTTCCCTGCTCCAGAGCTGGGTCTGTCCTCCGATCCAGGGTTAGGTCTGTCCGCTCCCAATCTGGGTCTGTCCTCCGATCCAGGGCTGGGTCTGTCCGCTCCCAATTTGGGTCTGTCCTCCGATCCAGGGCTGGGTCTGTCCGCTCCCAATCTGGGTCTGTCCTCCGATCCAGGGCTGGGTCTGTCCTCCACTCCCAGGCTGGGTCTGTTCTCCGCTCCCGGGCTGGGTCTGTCCTCTGCTGTCCTCCTTCCTGGAGTTAATCCCATGCCGATGGATTCATCATAGGCAGTCCCTTCAGCCGGTTCGATGCAGGATCCTTTCGGCTCAGGGTGGGTGCGAACCGGTGCAGGGTTCTTTTGGCCCGTGGTGGGTGCGAGCCGGTGCAGCGTCCGACATGAATGTCGAGTGATGGCAGCAGGTTAGTCCTTCCACCTTTAGCTTTATGTTTGAATCCATTTTTAGTTGAATGGGATGAAAGGTTCCTCTGCTTGCTGCAATGATCTTAAATTGAAGAGTTTTTATAAGGGTTGGGGCCATGGCACAACAGAGACAGTACATCAATGAATAAGCTTAAGATCTGAGGCCAGTTTATATTGGCTGCACAGGCTGGTGATCTACCCATGTACATAAAATATATAACAATCTAAGACTTGGTGCATGTGTTGCTGCAGGCGGTCAGTGGTGTTCTGAGTCCTGTAGAAAGCAGATTGAGTAGAATAAGTAGTATTGAGTGACACAGTTAATTCAGAGACTAGGGTCCTGAACATAAAGTAAGGTAACTTTGATGATATGAGACGTGAATGGGATAGGATAGACTGGCGAATGATACTTAAAGGGCTGACAATGGATAGGCAACGACAGACATTTAAAGATCACATGGATGAACTACAACAATTGTACATCCCTGTAAAAATAAAAAGGGGAAGGTGGCTCAACCATGGTTAACAAGGGAAATTAGGGATAGTGTTAAATCGAAGGAAAAGACATATAAATTGGCCAGAAAAAGTAGCAAACCTGAGGAGTGGGAGAAATTTAGAATCCAGCAGAGGAGGACTAAGGGTTTAATTAGGAGGGGGAAAATAGATTACGAGAGTAAGCTTGCAGGGAGCATAAAAACTGACTGCAAAAGCTTCTATAGATATATGAAGAGAAAAATGTTAGTGAAGACTAATGTAGGTCCCTTGCAGTCAGAATCAGGTGAATTCATAATAGGGAACAAGGAAATGGCAGACCAATTGAACAAGTACTTTGGTTCTGTCTTCACTAAGGAAGACACGAATAACCTCCCGAAAATAATAGGAGACCGAGGGTCTAGCGAGAAGGAGGAACTGAAGGAAATCCTTATTAGTCAGGACATTGATAGGATTGAAAGCCGATAAATCCCCAGGGCCTGATAGTCTGCATCCCAGAGTATTAAGGAAGTGGCCCTAGAAATAGTGGATGCATTGGTGGTCATTTCCCAACATTCTATAGACTCTGGATCAGTTCCTATGGATTGGAGGGTAGCTAATATAACCCCACTTTTAAAAAAAGGAGGGAGAGAGAAAACAGGGAATTATAGACCAGTTAGCATGACATCGGTAGTGGGGAAAATGTTGGAATCAGTAATTAAAGATGTAATAGCAGCGCATTTGGAAAGCAGTGACAGCATCGGTCCAAGTCAACATGGATTTATGAAAGGGAAATCATGCTTGACACATCTAGAATTTTTTAAGGATGTAACTAGTAGCGTGGACAATGGAGAACCAGTGGATGTGGTGTATTTGGACTTTCAAAAGGCTTTTGACAAGGTTCCACACAAGTGATTAGTGTGCAAAATTAAAGCACATGGTATTGGGGGTAATGTATTGACCTGGATGGAGAACTGGTTGGCAGACAGGAAGCAAAGAGTAGGAATAAACGGGTCCTTTTCAGAATGGCAGGCAGTGACTAGTGGGGTACCGCAAGGTTCAGTGCTGGGACCCCAGCTATTTACAATATACGTTAATGATTTAGACAAAGGAATTGAATGTAATATCTCCAAGTTTGCAGATGGCACTAAGTTTGGTGCTGTGAGGAGGATGCTAAGAGGCTGCAGGGTGACTTGGACAGGTTAGATGAGTGGGCAAATGCATGGCAGATGCAGTATAATGTAGATAAATGTGAGGTTATCCACTTTGGTGGCAAAAACAGGATGGCAGAATATTTCCTGCTATGTTTCAATGTTTCTATCTGAATGGTGACAGATTAGGAAAAAGGAGGTGCAATGAGACCTGGGTATCATGGTACATCAGTCATTGAAAGTTGGCATGCAGGTACAGCAGGCGGTGAAGAAGGCAAATGGCATGTTGGCCTTCATAGCGAGAGGATTTGACTATAGGAGCAGGGAGGTCTTACTGCAGTTGTACAAGGCCTTGAGGAGGCCACACCTTGAATATTGTGTACAGTTTTGGTCTCCTAATCTGAGGAAGGTCATTCTTGCTATTGAGGGTGTGCAGCAGACTGATTCTCGGGATGGCAGAACTGACATATGAAGAAAGACTGGATCGACTAGGCTTATATTCACTGGAATTTAGAAGAATGAGAGGGGATCTCATAGAAACATATAAAATTCTGACGGGATTGGATAGGTTAGATGTAGGAAGAATGTTCCTGATGTTGGGGAAGTCCAGAAACAGGGCTCACAGTCTAAGGATAAGGGGTAAGCCATTTAGGACCGAGATGAGGAGAAACTTCTTCACTCAGAGAATTGTGAACATGTGGAATTCTCTACCACAGAAAGTTGTTGAGGCCAGTTCGTTAGATATATTCAAAAGGGAGTTAGATATGACCCTTGCGGCTAAAGGGATCAAGGGGTATGGAGAGAAAGCAGGAATGGGGTACTGAAGTTGCATGATCAACCATGATCATATTGAATGATGGTGAAGGCTCGATGGGCCGAATGGCCTACTCCTGCATCTATTTTCTATGTTTCTATGTTAATATGTCACAATTCAGTTACCTTAGCAATGTTGCTTCCCTGCCCAGGAGTCATGACCCACGCTGTAAAGGTACGTATCAGTGCAGAATAAGTATCATGCTTGCACAGTAGCGGGTTCTCTTGTTGAGAACATTGTTGAGAATAGCAGAAGAATATTTTTCTCTGTGACTTTTCTATGCTATATCTGACCATGTAAGTGCTTGAAGCTGTTAAGTTCATGCTGAAACTGGAAAAGTATTCTATTCCACAGCAATAATTTCCTGCTTAAAAATGTAGTTCAATGACAACACAATGTGGGTCATTTTAACCAAATCTGCCCGGCAGGAAACTGATTGGCCATCTGATTTTATTTTACACTGAAGTCAGTGAAAAATAAAATGGGAAGGAGTGTAAAATGGCTGGCCGATCCAATGGTGTTTGTTTCTCAGCAGGCGGGTTAGGTTAAAATCCCCCACCCCTAACCAATGTTACAGTTATTTGCTATTGAATCTCACCTTCGGATGCGAGGGTTTGCTCAAACAGTAGCCTACCTTTCTGTTCTTCATCTGCCAAGTGAGGGAGTTCCTGATAGAAGAGCAACTACTGTACCAGTATGATTTTTCCATTTCCCACACTTGCTCACCATTCTTACAACTGCTAAGGTTGCTAGTTTAGTGCAAATTAGTATCCGATTACTTAGTATATATAAAATTCCTCCAATTAAATATTGAGAAGACCGAAGCCATTGTCTTCATTCCAGGCCACAACCTCCATTCCCTAGCCATCGATTTCATCCTCCTCGTTGGCCACTGTCTGAGGCTAAAATGGACTGATCCTAACCTTGGTGTCCTGTTTGACCCCGAGCTGAGCTTCCAACCCCATATTCTTTCCACCTCCAAGACCGCTGTTGGGGTAAAAAGAAGACTTCTCTTCTTCAAGGTCGACTCCCTGATATAAGGAATTGACACCCGCTCGCTCGTTTAGCGACCATGGAATCACTCAGACGAAACCTCGGTTTAACCAGTTTTTATCCAAGCATGCAGGGCAAGAGTTCCGATGAACCCTTCTAAGAACAAAGGTTTTACATCTACAGTTATACATTTTTCGAGGTGTGCGACCCTCCTACAAAAGCACCGATTGGCCTACTGCTATCAGCAAAGTTACATCATTGATTCGTTGACCCTTATCAGACTAGCTCTGAGTGCTTCCCCCAACCTTTCCATCTTCCATCACCTGTCAGTCTTATGGAATGTGTTATTCAGTGGTGTCAACTTTGCCTCAGTTCCTCATGACGTGTTGATTAAACTTGTTTCCCTGGGTGGTGCCTCCTTATCCCTCTCCCAAGAACTCTAGTCAAAACTACCAGTCAATACTATCAGTCTGTGCTAGAGTTCAATGCATTTACCAGCAAGCTTTGCTTTTTAGCTGTTCTCCATTTTAAAACCAATTTGTAAGTGGGTTTTATAAGCGAACTTTACATGCATGTAAGCGAAGGTCTACTTCCACTTTGGTGACTGTATTTTATCCCCTTACATACCCCCTTACAACCGCTGAATTCCGCCTCCGTAGCATCGCCTGTCTCTGCCCCTGGTTCAGCTCATTTGCTGCTGAAACCCATGCCTTTGTTCCCACCAGATGCGATTATTCCAATGCTCCCCTGGCCGACCTTCCATCTTCCATCCTCTGTAGACTTCAGCTGATCCAAAACACTATTCTAACTCACACCAAGTCCTGTTCACCCATCAACATCCCATCTGTTGTGCTGAAGGCTTGTACTCCAGAACTAGCCACCCCTCTAGCTAAGCTGTGTTCCAATACAGCTACAACACTGGCATCTATCCGACAATGTGGAAATCTGCCCAGGTATGTCCTGTCCACAAAAAGAAGGACAAATCCAATATGGCCAATTACCGCCCCATTAATCTACTCTCAATCATCAACAAAGTGATGGAACGTATCGTCAACAGTGCTATCAAGCGGCACTTACTCATCCAATAAACTGCTCACCAATGCCCAGTTTGGGTACCACCAGGACCATTCGGCTCCAGACCCCATTACAGCCTTGGTCCAAACATGGACAAAAAAGCTGAATTCCAGAGGTGAAGTGAGAGTGACTGCACTTGACATCCAAGGCAGCATTTGACCAAGTGTGACATCAAGGAGTCCTAGTAAAACAGAAGTCAATGGGAATCAGGGGTAAACTCTCCACTGGCTGGAGTCATACCTAGCACAAAGGATGATTGTGATGGTTGGAGGTAAATCATCGCAGTCCCAGGACATCACTGCAGGAGTTCCTCAGGACAGTGTCCTAGGCCCAACCATCTTCAGCTCCTTCATCAATGACCTTCGCTCCATCATAAGTTCAGAAGTGGGGATATTCGCTAATGATTGCACGGTGTTCAGTGCCATTTGCAACTCCTCATATAATGGAGCAGTCTATGTCCACATGTAGCAAGACCTGGACAACATTCAGGCTTGGATTGATAAGTGGCAAATAACATTCGTGTCACACAAGTGCCAGGCAATGACTATCTCCAACAAGTGAGAGTCAAACCATCTCCCCTTGACATTCAACGCCATTACCATCGGCAAATCTCCCAATATCAACATCCTGGGGGTCACCATTGACCAGAAACTAAACTGGACTAGCCACATAAATACTGTGGCAACAAGAGCAGTCAGAGGCTGGGTATTCTGTGGCGAGTGTCTCACCTCCTGACTCCTCAAAGCCTTTGCATCATCTACAAGGCACAAGTCAGGAGTGTGATGGAATACTCTCCACTTACCTGGATGAGTGCAGCTCCAACAACACTCAAGAAGCTCAACACCATCCAGGACAAAGCAGCCCACTTGATTGGCACCCCATCCACCACCTTAAACATTCACTCCCTCCATCACCGGCGTACCGTGGCTGCAGTGTGTACCATCTACAAGATGCAATGCAGCAACTCACCAATGCTTCTTCGGCAGCACCTCCTAAACCCACGACTTCTAGCACCTAGAAGGACAAGGGCAACAGGCGCATGGGAACACCACCACCTCCATGTTCCCCTCCAAGTCACACACCATCCTGACTTGGAAGTATGTCGCCGTTCCTTCATTGTTGTTGGGTCAAAATCCTGGATCTCCCTCTATAACAGCACTATAGGAGTACCTTCACCACAAGGAGTGCAGCAGTTCAAAAAGATGGCTCACCACCATCTTCTCAAGGGCAATTAGAGATGGGCAATAAATGTTGGCCTTGCCAGCGATGTCCACATCTCAGGAACTAATTAAAAAAAAACCTGTAGCTCTCTGACCTACATTGGCTCCCGGTCCGGCAGTGCCTCAATGTTACATTTCATCCTCGTGTTCAAACCCTGCCATGTCCTTATTCCTTCCTATCTCTGTAACCTCATCCAGCTATACAACCTGCCGAGATCTCTGCGCTCCTCTTGCACATCCCCGATTTTCATCGCTTTAGCTTTCAGCTGGATCAGCCTTAAACTCTGGAATTCCTTCGCTAAATCTCTCCATCTCTCTCTCCTTTTAAGTCGCTTCTTAAAACCTACCTTATTGCCCAAGCTTTTGGTCACCTGTCCTAATATCTCTTTATGTGACTCAGTGTCAAATTTTATCTGATAATGCTCCTGAAAAATGCCATGGGACCTTTTTACTACATTAAGGTGCTATATAAATGCAAAGTTGTAGTTGTAGGCACACTCCGACTATGAACTGGACTAATGCTGCTCATATAGGACCTTTACAGCCATCAAAGGGAAGAGTTTTTCATCCCATCAGACAGTTGCAGTAGTAAAAGAACAATACACTACCACATTTCTCCATGAAGCCCCGTCACATAAATATGACTTGTTAGAGAGCAAATGTAATGGTATTGCCAGTTGTTTCAGTAGTCTCAGTCTGTGCTCTTAACCTCTAAGGAACTGAGTAAAATCAAAGATAATGGTCTTCTTTTACTGACAACTGGGAATTCTGTTCAGGCAATGTCAGTGTAATCGACAGTGAACATGTGTCCTCTGCGCAAAATTGCTTTGTCATCTAATTCCTGACACTAAGCTCAGGAAAGCTCAAAACTGAGATTGCTGAACGTGGAAAGAACATATTGTGGTGGAGTGATTGGGAAAGCAGTTTTCTAAAACGACGTTGACACTAGAAATGCTTTTTTTCTCCCTACAATCTGGAAAGGCTGTGACATTCTATCACATTTTGAGGGGCAATTTTCCACGTGAATGCGCAGAGGGAAATGTCTCCCATGAGACGAAGTCAGGAAAAATGTAAGAAAAACTATCTAAAGCAAAGTATACATGCATGCATATCACTGTGAAAAACCAGTCCCTGCAGATGGCTCAAAGCTGCACCTAACTAATGTTAAAGAAATAATTTCCATCTATATATAGCACCGTCTACAACCTCAGTATGCTCCCAAGCGCTTTACAGCCAGTGAAGTACTTTTGAAGTGTAGTCACTATTGCGATGTAGAAAATGCAGCACCCAATTTGAGCACATCAAGATCCCACAAATAGCAATTAAATAAATGATCACATTGATATGTCCTTACTATACAGTATAAATGCACACAAGGCCCATACTTGAGAGAAGGTCACTCTGTGACCAGTTACCTTTATTACCAAGACCTCAAGTGATGAAGGTGGGTGGAGCTTCCCCTTTTATACCTGAAGGTCCAGGTTAGGTGTGTCTCCCACAAGTTCACCCCCTTGTGGTCAATGTTCTCAAGGTGTACAACTTAGGTCAGTTTATACATGGGTTACAATGATGGTTGAATACATGACATCACCTCCCCCCCCAAAGTCTTATTGGGATCACAGGTTAAGTCTCTCTGGTGGTTTACGCTCCCTTGGGGCTTCGGTTGTTGGGCGCTGGCCTGAGTGTCTGCTGTTTGCGGTGCCTCAGGCCTGTCCGGACTGCCCACAGAGACTGGGCTCTCCTACACTTGATTCCGGTGTTCGGTCACCTGTGGTGGCATAAACTCTACGTCGTGTTCTTTCTCTGCTTCATCTATGGGGTTGCTGAACCTCCTTTTAGTTTGATCCACGTGTTTGCGGCAGATTTGTCCATTGATAAGTTTAACTACCAAAACCCTATTCCCTTCTTTGGCAATCACAGTGCCTACAAGCCATTTGGGCCCTGCAGCGTAATTAATGACAAAAAGGGTCATTGACATCAATACATCACGCCCTCGCATTCCTGTTATGGTAGTCACATTGTGACTGACGCCTGCTCTCAACAATTTCTTTCATAGTAGGGTGTATAAGGGATAACCTGGATTTGAGTGTCCTTTTCATTAGCAGCTCTGCGGGTGGAACCCCTGTGAGCGAGTGTGGTCGGGATCTATTGGCCAACAGGAGGCGTGATAAGCGGCTTTGTAGCGAATCCCCTTGGATTCTGAGCATCCCCTGTTTGATTATCTGCACTGCTCGTTCTGCCTATCATTTGAGGCCGGCTTGAACGGTGCCATTCTGACATGGTTGATTCCATTGCCTGCCATGAAGTCCTGGAATTCAGTGCTTGTGAAGCATGGGCCATTGTCGCTGACCAAGACATCCGGTAAACCATGGGCGGCGAACATTGCCCGTAGACTTTCTACCGTGGAAAAGGATGTGCTTGAATTTAAAATGGCACACTCAATCCATTTGGAGTAGGCGTCTACTACAACCAAAAACATTTTTCCCATGAAAGGACCTGCGTAGTCCACATGAATGCGTGACCATAGCTTGGCGGGCCAGGACTAGGGGCTAAGGGGGGCTTCCCTGGGTGCGTTGCCCAGCTGAGCACACATGTTGCACCTGCGAACACAAAGTTCCAGGTCTACATCTATCCCTGGCCACCAAATGTGTGACCTGGCAATTGCCTTCACCATGACAATGCCCGGGTGCTCATTGTGAAGTTCTCTGATAAACACCTCTCTGCCCATCTGGGGCATGACTACTCGGTTTCTCCACAGTAGGCAATCGGCCTGAATCAAAAGTTCATCCTTGCGCCTGTGAAATGGTTTAAGTCCCTCAGGGCATGCCTCATACGTAGCTGCCCAGTCCCCATTCAGGACACATTTCTTAACGAAAGACAGTAGCGGGTCTTTATTTGTCCAGAGTTTAATCTGACGGGCTGTAACAGGTGAGCCTTCGCTTTTGAACGCTTCAACAGCCATGATCATCTCAGCATCATGCTCAGTTGCCCCTCAAGTGGTGGATACTAGGAGTCTGCTGAGTGCATCGGCGCAGTTTTCAGTGTCCGGTCTGTGCCGAATTGTGTAGTCATAGGCGGCTAACGTAAGTGCCCACTTCTGTATGCGGGCCGATGCATTCGCATTTATGGCCTTGTTGTCGGCCAAAAGGGACGTTAGGGGTTTGATCTGTCTCCAGCTCAAATTTCCTGCCAAACAGGTACTGGTGCATTTTTTTTACTTCATATACACATGCTAGCGCTTCCTTTTCTACCATCCCGTAGCCCCTTTCTTGCTGGGACAGACTTCTGGAGGCATAAGCTACCGGCTGTAACTGACCATTGGCATTAACATGCTGCAACACACACCCGACCCCATAGGACGATGCATCACACGTCAGAACAAGTTTCTTACACGGGCCATATAACATTAACAGTTTGTTGGAGCATAACAAGTTGCGTGCTCTATCAAAAGCCCTTTCCTGGCTGTCCCCCCAGACCCAATAGTGACCTTTGCGTAGGAGCACATGTAGCGGCTCTAACAGCATGCTCAATTTGGGAAGAAAGACTGATTCCCGATATGGCGGGACTGACATATCAAGAAAGACTGGATCAACTGGGCTTGTATTCACTGGAGTTCAGAAGAATGAGAGGGGATCTCATAGAAACGTTTAAAATTTTGACGGGTTTAGACAGGTTAGATGCAGGAAGAATGTTCCCAATGTTGGGGAAGTCCAGAACCAGGGGTCACAGTCTAAGGATAAGCCATTTAGGACCGAGATGAGGAGAAACTTCTTCACCCAGAGACTGGTGAACCTGTGGAATTCTCTACCATAGAAAGTTGTTGAGGCCAATTCACTAAATAGATTCAAAAATGAGTTAGATGTAGTCCTTACTACTAGGGGGATCAAGGGGTATGGTGAGAAAGCAGGAATGGGATACTGAAGTTGCATGTTCAGCCATGAACTCATTGAATGGTGGTGCAGGCTCGAAGGGGTGAATGGCCTACTCCTGCACCTTGTTTCTATGTTTCTATGTAAAATAGTTCAGGAGCCCTAGAAACGAATGCAGCTCCGTCGTGTTACGGGTTCTGGGTGCTCTCTGGATCGCTTCCGTTTTAGACGCAGTAGGTCTGATCCCGTCTGCTGTTACACTCCTCCCCAGGAATTCTACCTCTGGAGCTAAGAAGACGCACTTCGCCTTTTTCAGTCGCAGCCCTACCCGGTCCAGTCTGCGTAGCACCTCCTCCAGGTTGTGGAGGTGTTCTTCAGTATCGCGACCCGTGAAGAGGATGTCGTCTTGAAAAACCATCGTCCTTGGAATTGCCTTGAGCAGGCTTTCCATAGTTCGCTGAAAGATCGCGGCGGCCGAACGAATCCCGAACGGACATCTGTTATAGTCAAACAACCCCTTATGTGTCGTGATGGTGGTCAGCTTCTTCGACTCACTCGCCAGCTCATGGGTCATGTAAGCTGAGGTCAGGTCCAATTTTGAAAAAAGTTTGCCAGCGGATAGCGTCGCAAAGAGGTCCTCCGCTCTCGGTAGCAGGTACTGGTCTTGGAGTGACACCCGATTGACCGTGGCCTTGAATTCGCCACATATCCTGACCGACCCATCTGCCTTGAGCACCGTGCTCCATTAATATAGTGATGCCATTGAGGAGCACTTTCATTATTATCGGTGGCGTCCTGGTATATGAACTGTATATGTGCTCCACATGAACTCGCTGAATTTCAGCTTCCAGCGAATTCCCGCAGTATTCATTTGGCCTTGTAGGGCTTACATCGGGCCCATCCGCCTCGTACATCAACCTGGCTGCATGCTTCCTGCACATACGCGCCAAGTGACCATTGACGTTGCAGTTTCTGCAGGTATATTGCTGATACCTTCAAGCTCTGGCTGGGTGTTTGTCTCCACACCTCCAGCATGAGCTGGAGACCCCGTTGTTGGAAGTAAAAGGTCCATTACCAGTCGATCATCTCTGACTGTCTCTGTAACTGTCCTTAACAGGTATTGATGCACCATTAACAGGTGTTGATGGCCCCATTACTGGCCGCATTGTCCATTGCGATGGCATGAATCGCCGTTCAGCTAGCCATTGTCTCTGTTGAATTCCCCGTTTGGGTTCGACTACATGCTGGGGCATGTCCGATTGCTCTTGTCTGTGTGCCATGTTAACAATGTTGACTCCCTGGTCGTTTGCCACATTTGAGCCAAGATTTTTGTCATACATCGTTCTGGTCTCTTCCTCCCCTGAGATAAATGTCTGGGCTATCAGAGCCGTCGCTTCCAAGGTCAAGTCTTTGGTCTCAATCAGTTTCCTGAAAACCCCAGCGTGCCCGATGCCCTCAATAAAAAAGTCTCGCAGCATCTCCGCTCTGCATGCATCTGGGAACTTACATAGGCTCGCCAGTCGCCGGAGGTCTGCCACGAAGTCAGGAACGCTTTGCCCTTCTCGCTGCCGGTGCGTGTAAAACCGGTGTCTCACCATGTGCATGCTGCTCGCCGGTTTAAGGTGTTCCCCGATCAGCTTACTGAGCTCTTTGAACGTCTTGTCCGCTGGCTTCTCTGGCGCTAGAAGGTCCTTCATCAGGGAGTACGTTCTGGATTCACAAACCGTCAGGAGATGAGCCCTGTGTTTTTCGGCCGAATCCTGTCCCAACTATTCCTTAGTGACAAAACTTTGCTGTAGTCTCTCAATAAAGTCGTTCCAATCATCACCAACACAGTACCTCTCTTCTGTGCTGCTAGTGGCCATGTTCGCGTGGTTTAAATCCCAGTTTCTCGTCGCCAATGATATATCCTTACTATACAGTATAAATGCACACAAGGCCCATACTAGAGAGAAGGTCACTCTGTGACCAGTCACCTTTATTTCCAAGACCTCAAGTGATGAAGGTGGGTGGAGCTTCCCCTTTTATACCTGAAAGTCCAGGTTAGGAGTGTCTCCCACAAGTTCACCCCCTTGTGGTCAATGTTCTCAGGGTGTACAACTTAGGTCAGCTTATACATGGGTTACAATGATGGTTGAATACATGACACACATCCTCTGTTTTTAGGTGGTTCTCTTTCCTCATAGATGCAGAGAAATAGGAATCCAGGTATAAATAAAGGAAAGAAATAAAGTTATGAAGCAATAAATATAGAACTTAATTTTCAATGGATAACATACAAAAGCATAAAATGAAAAATTCAATCCATCAAGCTCGTTTCTTCATCAGACTAAATACAATTTACCCGAGCGTAGACTCTACATGCAATTAATCTGTGAGAGAAAGTGCAGAACAAATAATGCTTGATTAAGCAACTCTGGAATATTCATTCATCTGCACACTTCCGCTACTCAATCTGGGCCTGCTGTTCTTCAGGCAACCTACCCTGCTTCCTTCCCCACCCCAGTAGCATAAAAGCCATTCAGGCTCACAGAGTATTTAATCAGGATCTTAATCTATACATATCCCTAAAGCCACTAGTCTCATTCCATTTTTATCCAGCTCCTTTTTGAAGGAGTTAGTTAGTTTACTCTTTAAACCTGAGCTTCAAACCTCACATCTTGGCCACCCTCGAAACTGCCTACATTCAGCTCCACAATATCACCAACCTCTGCCCCAACATTACCCCATCACCCACAAAATCTTCACCCATACTTTTGTCATTTGCAGTATTCCAGTATTCAAAGTTCCATCCTACACAAATTCAAACTTACCCAGAGCTTCGCCATCCACATCCTAAATCCATAGTAAGTCCCACACACATATCAGTGCTCTTCTTGCCAATCTCCACTGGCTTCCTAACCCCCCCAGAACATTCATTTCCAAATCCTTGCCTTTGTTTATAAAACCCTTCATGGCTTTGCTACACCCTACTATGACAGCCTCCTCCATCCCTATGTTTCACTCCTCGCCTCTGCTCTTCAGACAGCACTATGTTTTCCCTCCTCTCCTTCATTGGTGTCAAAGCCTTCCTAATGCCCTCTACCTTACTATACCTTCCAATGCCTCTTCAAATCCTATCATTTCAACTACAGCAATGGAATTCCTTTCTTCACTTCATAATCCTCTTCCCAGAATCGTGTCAGGTATTCTGTCCCTTTTTTGTAAAATATCTTGGCGCATTTCACTATGTTAAATATGTTATATAAGTGGCATTTGTTTTTGTAAATTTACTAGGCAACATCAGTTTCTACTGGGATCCTATTCCACGTATTCTATATTTACTCTTACCTATTTATATGGCTCTCTCCTGCCTTATTTGTTTTAATCAGTTCCATAAAGGAGCTCTCCCATCTTCAGCTTTGGCTCAGTGATAGAATTATTTTTCTGAATCAGAAGTTTATGGATTCAAGCCCTACTCCAGAAACTTGAACACCTAATCAAGGCTGACACTTTAGTGCTGTACTGAGGGAGTGCAGCACTGTCAATTTTTCAGATGAGATGTTAAACTAAGGCCCTGTCTGCTCTCATAGGGTGGGTGTAAAAGCAATATTTGAAGAAAAGCAAGGGCACTCTCCAGGTGTCCTTCAAGAAACATCACTAAAACAGATTATCCGGTCATTTATCGTATTCCTGTTTGTGAGACCATGCTGTGTGCAAATTGGCTGCTACATTTCCCGACATTACAACAGAGTGTACACTTCAGAAGTACTGAGATCATGAAAGGTTCTATATAAATGTAAATTCATTGTTTTCTAATATTATCTCTCCGCCCAAACTGTTAACTTGTCTCATTATTCAGGTGCTGACAGCTCTGCTGTGTGTTTCCAGCATTTTGTTTTTATTCCACATATTTTCACTACTTTGTACATCAACTGGGCCTATCAGAATGTTCACCCAACAAGTATTAAAATGTAATATTTATCCACGGGCCTTTTAGTTTTATGGCTTAACCCTTCGAGCACCTCTGGGATCAGTTATGTCTTCATGTGCGATGAGACGACAAGGATCACAGACAAGATAATTCAGTAAACAAGAGCACTTCCTGGTTTGATGCCTCTAATACTTTAATAGTTGATATGGCCACTTTTACGACATGGTCACATCACTATCTATAGCTTGAGCTTTAATGAGCTGTAAAGCACCCTTTGGAGAGATGACATTGTTGACATGGATCTCATCACCTTAACGAAATGGTCAGACACAGGGACAGAGAAAAGCATAAGAAAAAGTAAAGCCCATGAAGCTCCCATTATAGTAGACAACTATATTTGAACAACATTTAATGGGCTAAAATTTCGACAAGGTCCAAAAACGGGCACGAGAATGGCGATGCACAGTCTGCCTGTGCACGTTGAAATTAATGCAGGCAGATCTTCATCATTCCAATTTAAATTTATTTTTCACTGATTAAATTTATGTCATCTAATCCAACTTTCTCAGCTTATGGTGAAGTAGTATTTTGGGTTTACCGTGTCCGTAACATTTAATATTTTATATGCTTCAATTATATTCAAATTATATTCAAATATACTCCTCTCTTAAGCACCTTCGTTCTAGACTGTAAAGCTTAGGCCTCTCGATCACTCCTCCTTCTTACACTTGAGATTGTTTTGTTGGTGTTCTTTGCACACCCTCATCGCAATGCCTAATTTTCATTGTGAGCTAGAAATTTAAAAGAACATTTCCTGGAGCTGTGGGCGCTTTCAGGGTTCCTAACCTTTCACTGTTTGTTGACAAGTCGAAATGCTATCTGCCCCATCCATTGTAAGGTTTACACACTTCTACAGAAGGCACAGAAAGAGGCCACAAACTAAAAATGATTTAATACAAGCTTTTGGGATTAACTGGATAAAGGGAGAAAAGGGCGCCAGCCTGGGGCAGGTGGTAACTCACCACCAATTAAGAACAATCTCTGCGGTCGAGAGCCAGACTGGGTTATGCATAGAAACAAAGGAGTTGATACATTTCCTAAAAGACCACAGAAGAGCCCCTGGATTGTTTGGCCAGAGGGGAAAAACAATTCTCTCTAGAGACTCCAAGTCTGCAAGAAAACCAGGACAACAAAAGGAGAACGGGGCACTTAAGATAAGGAGTTATCTTTTGCCCTGTAGACTCCATTTGTAAGTTGGGGACATCCAGGCCCATCATGGCAGTCAGTCAAACGGATCACCACAAACAACGCATCGATCCAAACACATTCATGGAAACCGCAGCTCAGCGGGTATTTTATTCATAAAAGGGATATATATACACGAGCTGGGAGCAGCTTGGGGCAAACGAAAAGGAATGAAATGAACACGGAAGAAACAGAAGAGAAGAGAATGACCAGAAGAGGAAACATCGAAGAGGAACAACCGGTCACGGAACCAACGACCACGAACCTGCAATCTACAATTGCAGCTACCCAACTGGACGGATGGTTGTATGTCTTCGGTCAATTCTCTCAGAAGTTTTGTTCTGTAGTTTTTAGTTAGTTTTTGCGCAATAAAACTGATAATTGGGTTAAGCCTAAACTTTGCGTCACGTGTAGTTCTTTCCTGTAATTCCCGAGGTCCATGAATCAAGGTAGAGTGTAAAACGATCACCCTACACCATCCAAAACTAACGTAACTGCCATGGGAAGGAAGGGGCAATGTAAAGCTGTTCAATATCATTCCTAATCCACACATTAGTGAACATGCAAGTTCTTACAATTAATGTACATGCAAATACACATTCCATTTGTCGATCTCCTGTTGTGTTACATCTCAAGTTAAGTGTAAGTCTTCTGGTTAAGTAGGGTTAGAGGGTGGAGGGTAATTAGACCAGAATCCACAGATATAATTAAGACCCCATTTTACATAACTGAGAAGAAATAGGCCATTACATACATACATAACTGTGTCAGTCTGTATCAATCTTTTAGACAAGTGGAACCAAACAGGTAGTAGTGCAAACATTGCTGTTGGCTTCAGCATCCCTGAGCTGGGAGGTGGGGAAATCAACTAATCTTCTCATTTTTGAGTTCTGGTCAGTGATCCCTGCTGGATTGTTCATGTACATGATACTTAACATTGCCTGACTCTGCCCTGCCTCAGCTCATCTGCTGCTGAAACCCTCATCCATGCCTTTGTTAGCTCTATACTTGACAATTCCAATGCACTCCTGGTCAGCCTCCCATCTTCCACCTTGTATAAACTTGAGTTCATCCAAAACTCTGCTGCCCACATCCTAATGGGGTACTGAAGTTGCATGTTCAGCCATGAACTCATTGAATGGCGGTGCAGGCTAGAAGGGCCGAATGGCATACTCCTGCACCTATTTTCTATGTTTCTATGTTTCTAATCTACACCCAGTCCCGTTCACCCATTGTGCTCGCTAACCTACATTGACTCCCGGTCCGGCAATGCATTAATTTTAAAATTCTCATCCTTTTTTTCAAATCG
Organism: Pristiophorus japonicus; assembly: GCF_044704955.1. Taxonomy (NCBI): domain Eukaryota; kingdom Metazoa; phylum Chordata; class Chondrichthyes; family Pristiophoridae; genus Pristiophorus; species Pristiophorus japonicus. The sequence goes on along the minus strand of NC_091977.1, from coordinate 113,457,480 downwards.
TTCTATGCCCTCATCCCACCCTCTTTCTGCAACCTCCTCCAACCGAACAACCTTCTGAGATCTCTGCCTTCCTCAATTCTGACCTCCTGCGCATCCCCAATTTTAATCACTTCACCATTGGTGGCCATGCCTTAAGCTGCCTAGGCCCTAAACTCTGGAATTCTCTCTCTAAGCCTCTCTGCCTCACTAGTTTTCTCTTCTCCTTTAAGACGTACTTAAAACCTACCTTTTTGTCCAAGCTTTTGGTCATCTATCCTAATATCACCTTTTGTGGCTCGGTGTCAAATTTAGGATGATAACGCCCCAGTGAAGCGCCTTGGGATGTTTTACTATGTTAAAAGCACTATATAAATGCCAGTTGTTGTTTTTATTGTGAATACCAGGGCCAGACTCTGTTCTGGTGACCACTGCCACTTTGGTCACGTAGTCCATACACAGTCACTGACTAGGCTTAGAGCTGAATAATGATGGGAACTAATGGAGAGCTGCCAGCACCCCCAGAATTGTACCTTAGCATTAATCAACACCTTCAGAAGAGAACGGCAAAAACAACTAGGGGGAAAAAAATCATTTATTTTACATGTGCTCTAAAATGAAATCAACTATTGGTAATAGTCCAGAATAAACTTCATTGTAATAGTTGTAAGTTTAAAAGTATATATACTGTGATTTCAAAAGTGATTATGATGGAGTTTTGTGATAAGTGACACAACATAAAATGTATTTTGTTGTTTCTGCCTCTCTATGATCATGCTTAGAAATATGTTTCAAATCCAGAGGATTAACAAAACATGAAATGGAAATTATGTAATTGTAAGTAGAACTGTAGAATCAGAATATAATTCATCCATTCAATATAGAGTGAAGGTTAAAGACACAACCTGCACAAACACTCAGCACAGCCTTCATTGTCTCAACTGTTGAATCATATTGGTCAGTTAGGTATTAAACTGATTGTTTTTGGATTCTGTTCAAATCAAAAGCTAAGTGTGTTGGGAAGCCTTCTGGTTCAATTAAAAATGATTACATTAAAGGGAACATAAGAACATAAGAAATAGGAGTAGGAGTAGGCCATCTGGACCTTCAGGCCTGCTCCGCCATTCAATAAGATCATGTCTGATCTGATCTTGGCCTCAACTTCACTTCCCTGCCCTCTCCCATAACCCTTGATTCCCTTATCGTTCAGAAATCTGTCTATCTCCACCTTCAATATATTCAATGGTCCAGCTTCCAGTGTTCGCTAGGGTAGAGAATTCCAAAGATTCACGACCCTCTGAGAGAAGAAATTCTTCCTCATTTCCATTTTAAATGGATGACCCCTTATTCTGAAACTATGCCCCCTAGTTCTAGATTCCCCCATGAGGGGAAACATCCTCTCTGCAGCAATCCTGTCAAGCCCCCTCAGAATCTTATATGTTTCAACAATTTCACCTCTCATTCTTCTAAACACCAATGAGTATAGGCCCAACCTGCTCAACCTTTCTTCATCTGACAACCCCGTCATCTCAGGAATCAATGTCGTGAATCTTCTCTGAACTGTCTCCTATGCAAGTATATCCCTCTTTAAATAAGGAGACCAAAACTATATGCAGTACTCCAGATGTGGTCTCACCAACACCCAGTACAGTTTTAGCAGGACTCCCCTACTTTTATGCTCCATCCCCCTTGCAATAAAGGCCAGCATTCCATTTGCCTTCCTAATTACTTGCTGTACCTGCATGCTAACTTTTTGTGTTTCATGTTCAAGGACCCCCAGATCCTTCTGTACCTCAGCATTTTGGAATCTCTCCCCATTTAAATAATAATTTGCTTTTTTATTTTTCCTACCAAAGTGGATAACCTCATATTTACCCACATTATACTCCATCTGCCAAATTTTTGCCTACTCACTTAGCCTATCTATATCCCTTTGCAGATTATTTGCATCCTCCTCAGAACTTGCTTTCCCACCTATCTTTGTATCATCAAAATATTTGACTACATTACACTCTGTCCCTTCATCCAAGTCATTAATGTAGATTGCAAATAGGTGAGGTCCCAGCACTGATCCCTGTGGCACCCCATTAGTTAAAGTTTGCCAACCTAAAATGACCCATTTATCCCAACTCTCTGTTTTGTGTTAGTTAGCCAATCCTCTATCAATGCTAATATATTACCCCCAACCCCGTGAGCTCTTATTTTTTGGAGTAACCTTTTATGTGGCACCTTATCGAATGCCTTCTGGAAATCCAAATACTCAACATCTAGTGGTTCCCTTTTATCCACCTTGCTCGTTAGATTCTCAAAGAACTCCAGCAAATTTGTCAAACATGATTTGCCTTTCATAAAACTATGCTGACTCTGCTTGACTGCATTATGATTTTCTAAATATCCTGCTACTATTTCCTTAATAATGGACTTCAGCATTTACCCAATGACAGATGTTAGGCTCCTGCTTTCTGTCTCCCACCTTTCTTGAATAGGAGTGTTACATTTGCGGTTTTCCAATCCGCTGGGACCTCTTCACAATCCAGGGAATTTTGGTAGATTAAAACCAATGCATCCATTATCTGCAGCCACTTCTTTTAAGACCCTAGGATGCAGACCATCAGGTCCAGGGGACGTGTCCACCTTTAGTCCCATTAGTTTTCTCTAGTGATAGTGATTGTTTTAAGTTTCTCTCCCCCAATAGCCCCTTGATTATCAATTATTGGAATGCTTTTAGAGTCTAATACCATGAAGACCAATACAAAATATTTGTGGAAAATCTCTGCCAACTCCCTGTTTCCCATTATTAATTTTTCAGTCACATCCTCTAAGGGACCAACATTTACTTTAGCTTATTTCTTCCTTTTTATATACCCGTGGAAGCTCTTACTGTCTCTTGTTATATTTCTTGCTAGTTTTCTCTCGTAAGCTGTCTTCTATCTCTTTATCATTTTTTTAGTCATCCTCTGCTGATTTCTACAAATTTCCCAATCCTCTGATCTTCCACTATTCTTTGCAACATTGTATGCCTTTGTTTTCAATTTGATACCATCCTTTACTTCTTTAGTTAGCCACGGAAGGTTCATCCTTCTCTTAGAGTCTTTCTTTTATTGTCATCTTCGCAAGTTTGGACCATGCTTTTGAGAAATAAAAATGGATGATTTTTTTTTAAAGAAGGCTTATAATGCGTTCACTGTCAATAAAACAAAAGCTTATACTAATGTTAACTAATGATATATTGCCCTCTGATTCCAATATGGTTGCTCCAACAATGCAAGTATGTTAGTAACTTATACCTCATTTTAAAACATATGCCCCAAAATGATACAAAAGCAAAGTATTGCAGATGCTGGAAATCTGAAATAAAAACAGAAAATGCTGGAAATACTCAGCAGGTCAGGCAGCATCAGTAGAGAGAAAAACAAAGTAAACATTTCAGGATACTTTGGTTACATTGAACGGTGTCTCCCTGGGATGTGCTCAGCACCTCATTACATAGGTCACGGAGTAACTAAGTGCAGAAGATGTGAATTGATAGATGTCTGCAAGAACAGTACATCACACACATATTTCATTATCATTTAAAAAAATAGTGTCACAAAGATAAATACTAAGACAGAACTGGAAGAGTACTTTGAAAGTTTCTTCATTTTAATGCCATATTTTGCTATTGATAGCCAGACTTTACACTGGCATAACATTTCCAGGTGAACAGGATTTAGATCTCACATTTTACAAGCATGTACTGCTACACTGCCTTAATGTCATAACAATTTCAAACTTATTATTTTATACATTGACACTTTGTTGAAATATTTAAGGCTAACTTCTCCTGCAATTAGTAGGATTGTATGTGTTAACTGCAGTAGTTGGACCCTACACAACATAAAAATGCAACATACTCCGAATTTTACAAGTATCAGCTTGTCTCAGTTGACTGCACTTTTGCATCATGGGTTCAAGCCTTATTTTAGGAGCACATAATCTAGGCTACACTCCTGTGCAGTACTGAGGGAGTGCTACATTGTTCGAGGTGCCAGCCTAGCAATTCAATCATGCCTGAAAAGAGACAGCAGCAGGTGGGGGATATGCTACACATGCCTGCTCATATTGGCACAGGGCTCAAGTGCAAGTTGTGTTGGTAATTTGTAACGGAAGGAAGGAAGGAAGGAAGGAAGCAAGGAAGGAAGGAAGGAAGGAAGGAAGAACATTTAGACAGCGCCTTTCATGACCTCAGGATGTCCCAAAATGCTTTACAGCCAATTAAGCATTTTTAAAGTGTAATCACTGTTGTAATGTAGGAAACGTGAGAGCCAATTTTTGCACAACAAGCTCCCACAAACAGCAATGAGATAATGACGATAATGAGCTAGATTTTATGTGGGCTCAGCGGGAGCATTTGGTGGCAGGACGGGTGGGAAAGTGTTACTTTCTGGCAATGGGCCAGGATCCCATTGTCAACCCACCATGCTCCTTTCCCAGATGTCGAGTCTGTCAAGGCAGAACAAATCCAATACGGAGCAGCGGAGAGGCAATTTAGGTGATTAAGACCTTGTTAAGAAGTTATTAAAGACAATTTTGAGCTGGGGGACTTACCATTCTACGACGTCACGCTGCTCGCGGATCACATCAGGTAAGTAGGTTGGACGTTGTGTCACCATGAATTCATTTCTTTACTAGACAGCTGAAAATGTGCTATGAAAGCTCCCGTTTCACAGCTATTCACTTTCCAAGATCAAAAGCTCTTGCTCACTGCATTTGGAAGGCGCATTGAGCTTTACACAGCTTGCAAGTCTTTGGAGCAATTTCTCTATCAGGTGTCACCTCATTGGAACAAACTCTCTCATCATTGACAGATCACTTCTGTCATCTCTACTTCACCTGCTACCTATTACATTACCATTGGTGCCCTTGAAACTATCTCACCTTGGTCGTCAGAATCCCACCACAATCAGCCCTAACACCAGCAGCACCGGGCACAGCAGCACGGACAACAACACTAACCTTCTCCGCAATCAACTGATGCTGCACAGGACAGAGGGCATCAGCACCAGATCATATTGCTGCCCAGGACACTAGGGATGGCCTCACCACAGCCACATTTACTTCACTTGATGCTGTAAACCCTGGCTGCCACATGATGCGCCAGGTTGGCACCACCCACAACAACACCATACAGCAACACAGGGACTGCTATGGCTCAGTGGATTGCACTCTCACCTCTGCGTCCGAAGGTTGTGGGTTCAAGTCTCACTCCAGGGACTTGAGCACAAAAATCTAGGCTGACTCTCCAGTGCAGTGCTGAGGGAGTGCTGCATTGTTGATGGTGCCATTTTTCGGATGAGACGTTAACCTGCGTCTCCATCTGCTCTCTCAAGTGGATATAAAAGATTCCATGGCACTATTTTGAAAAAGATCAGGGGAGCTATCTCCAGTGTCCTGGCCAATATTTATCCTTCAATCAACAAAACAAAAACAGATTATCTGGTCATTAACACATTGCTGTTTGTGGGAGCTTGCTTGTGTGCAAATTGTTGCCATGGTTCCCACCATCATCATCATCATTATAGGCGGTCTTTCGGAATCGAGGAAGATTTGTTTCCACTCCTGAAGTGATTTCTTTGGTGGCTGAACAGTCCAATACGAGAGCCACAGAATCTGTCACAGGTGGGATAGACAGTCATTGAGGGAAGGGGTGGGTGGGACTGGTTTGCCACACGCTCTTCCTGCTGCATGCGCTTGACCTTTGCACACTCTCGGCGTTAAGACTCAAAGTGCGCAATGTCCTCCCGGATACACTTTCTCCACATAGGGTGATCTTTGGCCAGGGACTCCTCAGTGGCCAGTGGTGATGTCGCACTTTATCAGGGAGGCTTTGAGGATGTCCTTGTAATGTTTCCGCTGCCCACCTTTGGCCCATTTGCCGCGAAAGAGCTCCACATGGAGCACTTGCTTTGGGAGTCTCATGTCTAGCATGCGAACTATGTGGCCTGCCCAGCAGAGCTGATCGAGTGTGGTCAGTCTTTCAATGCTGGGGATATTAGCCTGGACGAGGTTGGTGCGCTTATCCTCCCAGGGGATTTGCAGGATCTTGCAGAGACATAGTTGGTGAGATATCTCCAGCGACTTGAGGTGTCTTCTGTACACTGTCCATGCCTCTGAGCCGCACAGGAGAGCGGATATTACTACAGTCCTGTGCTAATATTTCCCACATTACAACACTGAATACACTCCAAAAGTACTTCATTGGCTGTAAAGCACTTTGAGATGTCCGGTGGTTGTAAAAGGCGTTATATAAATCAAAGTCTTTCTTTACAGTGCCCAAGCCATTCCTGTCATACTCATTGCCATTGCAGGGGGTTAACGTTATGTCTCCCCATTCACTGCAATTCACTAAGCCACTTCCAAAGGTGTACACAACTCTGTCCAAGAATGCAAAGTGGTGAAAATAAAGATTTCAATGTTTGATACCACATTAACAGAACCTTTATATAAACATTGGCTAAAGTACCCAAGTGCCTATAAATCAATTGTGTGTTGTTAACATAGAAACATAGAAAATAGGTGCAGGAGTAGGACATTCGGTCCTTCGAGTCTGCACCACCATTCAATAAGATCATGGCTGATCATTCACCTCAGTACACCTTTCCTGCTTTTTCTCCATACCTCTTGATCCCTTTAGCCATAAGGGACATATCCAACTCCCTCTTGAATATATCCAATGAATTGGACTCAACAACTCTCTGTGGTAGGGAATTCCACAGGTTAACAACTCTCTGAGTGAAGAAGTTTCTCCTCATCTCAGTCCTAAATGGCTTACCCCTTATCCTTAGACTGTGTCCCCTGGTTTTGGACTTCCCTAACATCGGGAACATTCTTCCTGCATCTAACCTGTTCATTCCCGTCACAATTGTATATGTTTCTATGAGATCCCCTCTCATCCTTCTAAACTCCAGTGAATACAGGCACAGTTGATCCGGTCTCTCCTCATATGTCAGTCCTGCCATCCCGGGAATCAGTCTAGTGAACTTTCACTGCACTCCCTCAATAGCAATAACGACCTTCCTCAGATTAGGTGACCAAAACTGAACACAATATTCCAGGTGAGGCCTCACTAAGGCCCTGTACAACTGCAGTAAGACCTCCCTGCTCCTATACTCAAATCCCCTAGCTATGAAGGCCAACATACCATTTGCCTTCTTCACCGCCTGCTGTAACTGCATGCCAACTTTCAATGCCTGATGTACCTTGACACCCAGGTCTTGTTGCAACTCCCCTTTTCCTAATCTGCCACCATTCAGGCAATATTCTGCCCTCGTGTTTTTGCCACCATTATACTGCACCTGCCACTCGTTTGCCCACTCACCTAACCTGTCCAAGTCACCCTGCAGCCTTTTAACGTCCTCCTCACAGCTCACACTGCCACCCAGCTTAGTGTCATCTGCAAACTTGGAGATATTACATTCAATTCCCTCATCCAAATCATTAATGTACATTGTAAATAGCTGGGGTCCTAGCACTGAGCCCTGTGGCACCCCACTAGTCACTGCCTGCCATTCTGAAAAGGACCCATTTATCCCGACTCTCTGCTTCCTGTCTGCCAACCAGTTCTGAATCCACGTCAGTACTTTACCCCCAATACCATGTGCTTTAATTTTGCACACCAATCTCTTTAGTGGGACCTTGTCAAAAGCCTTTTGAAAGTCCAAATACACCACATACACTGGTTCTCCCTTGTCCATTCTACCAGTTACATCCTCAAAATATTCTGGAAGATTTGTCAAGCAGGATTTCCCTTTCATAAATTCATGCTGACTTGGACCGATCCCGTCACTGCTTTCCAAATGTGCTGCTATTTCATCTTTAATAATTGATTCCAACATTTTCCCACTACTGATGTCAGGCTAACCGGTTTATAATTACCCGCCTTCTCTCTCCCTCCCTTCTTAAAAAGTGGTGTTACATTAGCTACCCTCCAGTCCATAGGAACCGATCCAGAGTCGATGGACTGTTGGAAAATGATCACCAATGCATCCACTATTTCTGGGGCTACTTACTTAAATACTCTGGGATGCAGACTATCAGGCCCTGGGGACTTATCAGCCTTCAATCCCCTCAATTTCCCCAACACAATTTTCCACCTAATAAGGATTTTCTTCAGTTCCTCCTTCTCACTAGACCCTCGATCCCCTAGTATTTCCGGAAGGTTATTTGTGTCTTCCTTCGTGTGGACAGAACCAATGTATTTGTTCAACTGGGCCGCTATTTCTTTGTTCCCTATTATAAATTCAGCTGAATCTGACTGCAAGGGACCTATGTTTGTATTCACTAATCTTTTTCTTTTCACATATCTATAGAAGCCTTTTGCAGTCAGTTTTTATGTTCCCAGCAAGCTTCCTTTCATACTCTATTTTCTCCCTCCTAATTAAACTCTTTGCCTTCCTCTGCTGTATTATTAAATTCTCCCAGTCCTCAGGTTTGCTGCTTTTTCTGGCCAATTTATATGTCTCGTCCTTGGATTTAACACTATCCTTAATTTCCCTTGTTAGCTACGGTTGAGCCACCTTCCCTGTTTTATTTTTACTCCAGTCAGGGATGTACAATTGTTGAAGTTCATCCATGTGATCTTTAAATGTTTGCCATTGCCTATCCACCATCAACCCTTTAAGTATCACTTGCCAGTCTATTCTAGCCAATTCACGTCTCATACCATCAAAATTACCTTTCCTTAAGTTGAGGACCCTAATCTCTGAATTAACTGTGTCACTCTCCATCTTAATAAAGAATTCTACCATATTATGGTCACTCTTCCCCAAGGGGCCTCGCACAACAAGATAGCTAATTAATTCTTTCTCATTAAACATCACCCAGTCTAGGATGGCCAGCCCTATAGTTGGCTTCTCGACATATTGGTCTAGAAAACCATCCCCAATACACTCCAGGAAATCCTCCTCCACCGCATTGTTACCAGTTTGGTTAGCCCAATCAATATGTAGATTAAAGTCGCCCATGATAACTGCTGTACCTTTATTGCACGCATCCCTAATTTCTTGTTTGATGATGTCCCCAACCTCACTACTACTGTTTGGTGGTCTGCATACAACTCCCACTAGTGTTTTTTGTACTTTGGTATTCCGTAGCTCCACCCATACCGATTCCACATCATCCAAGATAATGTCCTTCCTTACTATTGCATTAATTTCCTCTTTAACCAGCAATGCCACCCCACCTCCTTTTCCTTTCTGTCTATCCTTCCTAAATGTTGAATACCCCTGGATGTTGAGTTCCCAGCCTTGGTCACCCTGGAGCCATGTCTTCGTGATGCTAATTACATCATATCCGTTAACTGCTATCTGCGCAGTTAATTTGTCCACCTTTTTGCGAATACTCCTCACATTGTTTGTTGATATGATTGGATTAGGATGAGGGTGAGTGTGAGGGCTTGCTAGTGAGATGGGGTTGTGATAATGTAGATAGAGAGAGGGATGGATGGAGATGCAATTTAAGTTGTTGTGAGTAAGGATGTGCAGGAATAGGGTAGGGAAGGCAGAGTGATGGGGATGTGATGAGTGGCACAGCAGAATAAGGTTGAATGTGACTTTGCAGTAACATTTCATGATCTACTGAGATCATTGAAGGGTTTTCGCCACTGCAGCCTGCTTGTGTCCTCCTGTGCAATATGCAGCCAGTCTGCATTGATCTCCTGGGGAGGTCTCTTCCATGCATTGGAGGGGGAGAGAACCTCCTTGCTGCTGTGACTCCCTTCATAAGCATATCTCATCTCCTCTTTCCAGTAGTTCAGGCACATGTTAAACACACCCATGGAATTATTTGAAGAGAAGCGTGGTTACCTGGTGTTTTGGTCAATATTCCTCCTTCAATTAGTGCCACTAAAAGCAGATTATTGGGTGATTCATCTCATTACTATTTGTCAGATATTTTCACATGCAAAATGAATGTGCATTGGCCTGCACAACAACAGACACAGCACTTCAAAATGTTCCATTTTGTTTGAAGTGCTTTGAGGTATTTCTGAGACATGATAAGGTACTATTTACTTGCAAGTCTCCATTTTCATGCTGTACTGTCATGTAAGTCACACATTTTATCATTCGTAAAACATTCTTTTTGTTATTTTGAGCAGCTACAAAACATTCTGAAGGGGGAGGGTGACCAGCCAGAGGTTGTGGTCCATTTCGGCACCAAGGACATAGGTAGAAAAAGGGATGAGTTCCTGCTGGCAGATATTAGGAGCTAGGAAAGACATTAAAAAGCAGGACCTCAAAGGTAATAATCTCTGGATTGCTGCCTGTGCCACGAGATAGTGAGTATAGAAATAGGATAGAGCAGATGAATGCATGACTGGAGAGATGGTACAAGAGGGAGGGCTTCAGATTCCTGGGGCATTGAGACTAGTTCTGGAAGAGGTGGAACCTGTACAGGCCACATGGGTTGCACCCCAACAGAGCCAGAACCAATGTCCTCGTAGTGGGGGTTTGTTCATGCTGTTGGGGAGGATTTAAACTAATTTGGCAGGGGGATGGGCACCAGTATGTAGCATTCAGACTGGAGAAAGGTATACAGTGGTGCTCCCTAGGGTCGGTACTAGGACCACTGCTTTTCTTTATATATATATTAATGATTTGGAATTGGGAGTAAAGGGCACAATTTCAAAATTTACAGATGACACAAAACTTGGAAGTATGGTGAACAGTGAGAAGGAGAGTAATAGAAACATAGAAACATACAAATTTACAGCGCAGAAGGAGGCCATTCCAGCCCATCGTGTCCGCGCTGGCCGGCAAAGAGCCGCACAGCCCTTGGTCAGCAGCCCAAAAGGCTACATGTAAACCTATGAACAATGACGGAAAGTCAAAGAGCAGCCAGCCAACCAATCCTCCTCACCACAACTGCGACACCCCTTATACTAAAACATTCTACGCTCCACCCCAACCAGAGCCATGTGATCTCCTGGGAGAGGCAAAAAACAGATAAAAACGCAGGCAAATTTAGGGAGAATAAGTCTGAGAAAATTCCTCTCCGACCCATCCAGGCGATCGAAACTAGTCACCCTGGCAGTATTCTATTCCCTGCAGAATTTACCATTATATCTGCTCCGTCCAACAAAACGTCATCCAGTCTCATCCCAATTACCAGCTCAAGGTCCGTAATCCTGTAGGTTGCTGCACTTTAAGTGCCCATCCAACCATCTCTTAAAAGTGGAGAGAATTTCTGCATCCACCACTCTTCCAGGCAGAGAGTTCCAGATTCCCACAACCCTCTGCGTAAAGAAGCCCCCCCTCAAATCCCCTCTAAACCTTCCACTAACCACCTTAAAACTATGCCCCCTCGTAATAGACCCCTCCACTAATGGAAATAGACCCTTACTATCCACTATGTCCATGCCCCTCAATATTTTGTACACCTCAATGAGGTCTCCTCTCAACCTTCTCTGTTCCAATGAGAATAAACCCAGCCTATCCAATCAGTCCTCATAACTAAGATTCTCCATTCCAGGCAACATCCGAATAAATCTCCTCTGTACCCTCTCTAGTGCAATCACGTCCTTCCTATAATACGGCGACAACAACTGCACGCAATACTCCAGCTGTGGCCAAACCAAAGTATGATACAATTTAAGCATAACTTCCCTGCTCTTATATTCTATGCCTCGGCCAATAACTTTAAGAAGACAGACAGGCTGGTGGAATGCGTGGACACATGCCAGATGAAATTTAATGCAGTGAAGTGCAAAGTGATACATTTTAGAAACATAGAAAATAGGTGCAGGAGTAGGCCATTCGGCCCTTTGAGCCTGCACTACCATTCATAAAGTTCATGGCTGATCATTCACCTCAGTACCCCTTTCCTGCTTTCTCTTCATATCCCTTGATCCCTTTAGCCATCAGGGCCACATCTAACTCCCTCTTGAATATATCTAATGAACTGGCATCAACAACTCTCTGCGGTAGAGAATTTCAGAGGTTAACAACTCTGTGAGTGAAGAAGTTTCTCCTCATCTCGATCTTAAGTCCCTTATCCTGAGACTGTGACCCCTGATTCTGGACTTTCCCAACATCGGGAACATGCTTCCTGCATCTAACCTGTCCAGTCCCGTCAGAATTTTAGATGTTTCTATGAGATCCCCTCTCATCTTTCTAAACTCCAGTGAATACAGGCCCAGTCGATCCAGTCTCTCCTCATATGTCAGTCCTGCAATCCCGGGAATCAGTCTGGTGAACCTTCGCTGCACTCTCTCAATAGCAAGAATGTCCTTCCTCAGATTAGGAGACCAAAACTGAACACAATATTCCAGATGAGGCCTCACCAAGGCCCTGTACAACTGCATTAAGACCTCCCTGCTCCTATATTCAAATCCCCTAGCTATGAAGGCAAACATGCCATTTGCCTTCTTCACCACCAGATGTACCTGCATGCCAACTTTCAATGACTGATGTACCATAACACCCAGGTCTCGTTGCACCTCCCCTTGTCCTAATCTGCTGCCATTCAGATAATATTCTGCCTCCCTGTTTTTGCCCCCAAAGCGGATAACCTCACATTTATCCACATTATACTGCATCTGCCATGCATTTGCCCATTCACCTAACCTGCCTAAATCACCCTGCAGCCTCTTAGCATCCTCGTCACAGTTCACACCGCCACCCAGCCTAATGTCATCTGCAAACTTGGAGATATTACACTCAATCCCTTCATCTAAATCATTGATATATGTTGTAAATAGCTGGGGTCCCAGCACTGAGCCCTGCGGCACCACACTAGTCACTGCCTGTCATTCTGAGAAGGACCTGTTTATCCGTACTCTCTACTTCCTGTGTGCCAACCAGATCCCTATCCACGTCAATACATTACCCCCAACACCATGTGCTTTAATTTTGCACACTAATCTCTTATGTGGGACCTTGTCAAAAGCCTTCTGAAAGTCCAAATACACCACATCCACTGGTTCTCCCTTGTCCACTCTACTAGTTACATCCTCAAAAAATTCCAGAAGATTTGTCAAGAATGAAGGTTATTTGTGTCTTCCTTTGTGCAGACAGAACCAAAGTATTTGTTCAACTGGTCTGCCATTTCTTTGTTCCCTATTATAAATTCTTCACTAATCTTTTTCTCTTCACTTATCTATAGAAGCTTTTGCAGTCAGTTTTTATGTTCCAAGCAAGCTTCCTCTCATACTCTATTTTTCCCCTGCTAATTAAACCCTTTGTCCTCCTCTGCTGAATTCTAAATTTCTCCCAGTCCTCAGGTTTGCTGCTTTTTCTGCCCAATTTATATGCCTCTTCCTTGGATTTAACTGTTGTGTATCTGTAAAGCATGCACTCCCATGTTCTGCCACCAGGGAGCTCATCCCCTGAAGTCCCAAGGGATCCCAGCATCCCTTGGGAGCACTGTATATAAGCCGGTCCCTAAGGCCTGTTCCTCACTCTGGAGTGTCTTATTAAAGACTGAGGTCACTGTGACTTTAACCCCGCAGTGTGCAGTCTCATCTGTGTTAGGAACACAATAACTGGGGACGAGAATACGAATCCAACACAAAGATGCAGCAAACTGTGGGCATCCTGGAGAAGTTCTCGGAGGGTGAGGACTGGGAAACCTATGTCGAATGGCTAGACCAGTTCTTTGCAGCCAACGAGCTGGACGGAGAAGGAAGTGCTGCAAAAAGGAGAGGGGTCCTCCTCACGGTCTGCGGGGCACCGACCTACAGCCTCATGAAGAATCTTCTGGCTCCGGTGAAACCCACAGATAAGTCGTATGAGGAGCTGTGTACATTGGTTCGGGAGCATCTTAACCCGAGCGAGAGCGTGCTGATGGCGAGGTATCGGTTTTACATGTGCCAGCTATCTGAAGGTCAGGAAGTGGCGAGCTACGTCACCGAGCTCAGGCGACTTGCAGGACAATGTGAGTTTGATGGCTACCTGGAGCAAATGCTCAGAGACTTTTTTGTACTGGGCATTGGCCACGAGACCAACCTACAAAAACTTTTGACTGCAGAGACACCAACCCTCAGTAAGGCCATTGTGATAGCACAGGCATTTATGTCCACCAGTGTTAACACCAAACAAATATCTCAGCACATAAGTGCGAGCAATGTTCATAAATTAACTGGAACTGTATTTGCGAGCAAAAATGTACAGGGCAGAACCCACGAGTCTGCAACTGCCAGCAGGCCTCAGGTGACCCAGATGACTCAGAGTCCCCAACAAAGGATGAATGCAAAGCAATTCACACCTTGTTGGGGTTGTGGAGGCTTCCATTCAGCCTATCCATGCCGCGTCAAAGGGTATGTTTGCAAGAGCTGAGGAACAATGGGGCACCTCCAACAAGCTTGCAAATGAGCTGCAAGCTCTGCAAAACCTGCTAACCACCACGTGGCAGAGGAAGATCGGTCCATGGTGGATCAAAGCAATTTCGAGCCTCAGAGAGAGGAGGCAGATGCTGAAGTACACGGGGTGCACACATTTTCGACGAAATGTCCACCTATAATGCTAAACGTAAAATTGAATGGCTTACCCGTAGCCATGGAACTGGACACTGGCGCTAGCAAATCCATCATGAATAAAAAGATGTTTGAGAGACTGTGGTGCAACAAGGCATTCAGACCAGCCCTGAGCCCTATCCACACGAAACTGAGAACGTACACCAAAGAACTTACCGCTGTCCTGGGCAGCGCCATGGTCAAGGTCACCTACAAGGGCACGGTGCACGAACTGCCACTCTGGATTGTCCCGGGCGATGGCCCCACACTGCTTGGAAGTAGGTGGCTGGGCAAAATCTGCTGGAACTGGGATGACACCGAGCCCTATCACATTCAATGAGGCCTCATGTACCCATGTTCTTAACAAATTTCCTTCCCTTTTTGAGCCAGGCATTGGAAACTTTTCTGGGGCGAAGGTGCGGATCCACTTGGTCCCAGAGGCACGACCCACTCACCACAAGGGCAAGCGCTACCTCACATGATGAGGGAGAGAGTGGAAATCGAGCTGGACAGGCTGCAACGTGAGGGCATCATCTCCCCAGTGGAATTCAGCAAGTGGGCCAGCCCAATTGTTCCAGTAATCAAAAGTGATGGCACTGTCAGGATTTGCGGTGATTATAAAGTAACTATTAATCGTTTCTCGCTACAGGACCAATACCCGCTTCCTAAGGAAGACGACCTATTTGCGACGCTGGCAGGAGGCAAGACATTCACCAAGCTCGACCTGACTTCGGCCTACATGACGCAGGAGCTGGAGGAGTCTTGAAGGGCCTCACCTGCATCAACACGCACAAGTGACTGTTCATCTACAACAGGTGCCTGTTGGGAATTCAGTTGGCTGCAGCGATCTTCCAGAGAAAAATGGAGAGCCTACTCAAGCCGGTACCATACACGGTGGTCTTCCAGGATGACATATTAGTCATGGGTCGGGACACCGCCGAGCACCAACAAAACCTAGAGGAGGTCCTCCAGCGACTGGATCGCGTAGGGCTGTGGCTGAAGAGGTTGAAATGCGTCTTCATGGCAACAAAAGTGGAGTTTTTGAGGAGAAAGATTGCGGCAGATGGCATTCGGCCCACAGACGCCAAGACAGAGGCTATCGGGAATGCGCCCAGACCACAGAACGTCACGGAGCTGCGGTCGTTCCTTGGACTCCTCAACTATTTTGTTAACTTCCTACCGGGGTTGAGCACCCTTTTAGAGCCCCTACATGTGTTATTGCGCAAAGGTGAGAACTGGGTATGGGGAAAAACCAAGTAATTGCTTTTGAGAAAGCCAGAAACATTTTATGCTCCAACAAGCTGCTTGTATTGTATAACCCGTGTAAAGAACTTATGCTAGCATGTGACGTGTCGTCATATGGAGTCGAGTGTGTATTACAACAAGCTATCATTGCGGGGAAGTTGCAACCTGTCGCCTATACTTCCAGGAGCTTCTCTAAGGCTGAGAGGGCCTATAGCATGATTGAGAAAGAGGCATTAGCGTGTGTGTTCGGGGTAAAGAAAATGCATCAGTACCTGTTTGCCCGCAAATTTGAGCTGGAAATCGATCACAAGTCTCTCACATCCCTGTTCGCTGAAAACAAGGGGACAAATATTAATGTCTCAGCCCGCATACAAAGGTGGGCACTCGCGCTATCAGCGTATAACTATACCATCCGCCACAGGCCAGGCACCGAGAACTGTGTGGATGCTCTCAGTCGGCTATCATTGCCCACCACGGAGATGGAAATGGCACCGCCTGCAAACTTGTTGATGGTGGTGCAGCCCGCAGACTTGTTGATGGTCATGGAAGCGTTTGAAAATGATAAATCACCTGTCACGGCCTGCCAGATTAGGACTTGGACCAGCCAAGATCCTCTGCTGTCTCTAGTAAAAAACTGTGTACTGCATGGGAGCTGGGCCAGCATCCCCGTTGAAATGCAAGAGCCAATCAAGCCATTCCAGCGGCGAAAGGATGAGCTGTTCATTCAGGCAGACTGCCTGTTGTGGGGTAACCGCGTAGTGCTACCAAAAAAGGGCAGGGAGACATTCATCTCGGATCTCCACAGCACATACCCGGGTATAGTAATGATGAAAGCGATAGCTAGATCCCATGTGTGGTGGCCCGGTATCGACTCTGACTTAAAGTCCTGTGAATGGCAATGCAGCATATGTGCTCAGTTGAGCAATGCATCCAGAGAGGCACCACTAAGTTTGTGGTCCTCGCCCTCCAGACCATGGTTGAGGATCCATGTCGACTATGTTTCTTGGTAAAATGTTCCTGGTGGTGGTGGATGCTTTTTCAAAATGGATTGAATGTGAAATAATGTTGGGAAGCACCGCCACCGCCACCATTGAAAGCCTGAGGGCCATGTTCGCCACCCACGGCCTGTCTGGCATACTGGTCAGTGACAATGGGCCATGTTTCACCAATGCCGAATTAAAAAAATTCATGACGCGCAATGGGATCAAACATGTCACCTCGGCCCCGTTTAAACCAGCCTCCAATGAGCAGGCAGAGCGGGCAGTTTAAACCAACAAACAGAGCCTTAAACAAGTCACAGAAGGCTCACTCCAAACCCGCCTGTCCCGAGTACTGCTCAGCTACCACACGAGACCCCACTTGCTCACAGGGGTGCCCCCGGCTGAGCTACTCATGAAAAGGACAATTAAAACGAGACTCTCACTGGTTCGCCCCAACCTGCATGATCAGGTAGAGAGCAGGCGGCAGCAACAAAATGTAAACGATGGTCGCACCACTGTGTCACAGGAAATTGATATGAATGACCCTGTGCATGTGCTAAACTATGGACATGGTCCCAAGTGGATTGCGGGCACGGTGATAGCTAAAGAAGGAAATAGGGTGTTTGTAGTCAATCCAGACAATGGGCAAATTTGCAGAAAGCACCTGGACCAAACGAGGCTGCAGTTCACAGACTGCCCTGAACAACCCACAGCAGACACCACCTTTCTCGAGCCCACAATAAACCCAAAGGATCAATGACACCAGGCCGGACCAGGAAATCGAACCCATCATGCCCAACAGCCCAGCAATGCCAGGCTCACCAAGCAGCCCTGCAGGGCCAACAACACGCCAGCCCAGCGAGGGCACAGCCAACACACCAGAACAGACATTTGTACCGACGCGGTCCACCAGGGAAAGAAAGGCTCCCGACTGCCTCACCATGTAAATAGTTTACACTTTGACTTTGGCAGGGGAGTGATGTTGTGTATCTGTAAAGCATGCACTCCCATGTTCCATCATCCCTTGGGGAGCACTGTATATAAGCCGGCCCTTAATGCCTGTTCCTCAATCTGGAGTGTCTTATTAAAGACTGAGGTCACTGTTACTTTAACCTCCCTGTGTACAGCCTCATCTGTGTTTAGAACACAATATTAACACTATCCTTAATTGCCCTTGTTAGCCATGGTTGAGCCACCTTCCCCATTTTATTTTTACTCCAGACAGGGATGTACAATTGTTGAAGTTCATCCATGTGATCTTTAAATTTTTGCCATTGCCTATCCACCGTCAACCCTTTAAGTATCACTCGCCAGTCTATTCCAGCCAATTCACATCTCATACCATCAAAGTTACCTTTCCTTAAGTACAGGACCCTAGGAAGAAGGAGAAGAGGCAATATAAACTAAAGGGTGCAATCCTAAAGGGTGTGCATGAACAGAGAGACCTGGGGGATAATTTGCACAAATTGTTGAAGGTGTTAGGGCAGGTTGAGAAAGCGGTTAAAAAAGCATACGGGATCCTGGGCTTCATAAATAGAGTCATAGAGTACAAACGCAAAAACGTTATGATGAACTTTTAAAAAACACTGGTTCAGCCTCAACTGGAGTATTGTGTCCAATTCTGGGCACTGCACTTGAGGAATGATGTGAAGGCCTTAGAGAGGGTGCAGAAAAGATTTACGTGAATGATTCATAAGAACATAAGAACATAAGAATTAGGAACAGGAGTAGGCCATCTAGCCCCTCGAGCCTGCTCCGCCATTCAACAAGATCATGGCTGATCTGGCCGTGGACTCAGCTCCACTTACCCGCCCGCTCCCCATAGCCCTTAATTCCATTATTGGTTAAAAATCTATCTATCTGTGACTTGAATACATTCAATGAGCTAGCCTCAACTGCTTCCTTGGGCAAAGAATTCCACAGATTCACAACCCTCTGGGAGAAGAAATTCCTTCTCAACTCGGTTTTAAATTGGCTCCCCCGTATTTTGAGGCTGTGCCCCCTAGTTCTAGTCTCCCCGACCAGTGGAAACAACCTCTCTGCCTCTATCTTGTCTATCCCTTTCATTATTTTAAATGTTTCTATAAGATCACCCCTCATCCTTTTGAACTCCAACGAGTAAAGACCCAGTCTACTCAATCTATCAATCTATTCCAGGGATGAGGAACTTCAGTTTCGTGCATAGACAAGAGAAGCTAGGGTTGTTCTCCTTAGAGCAGAGAAGTTTGAGAGGAGATTTGATAGAGGTATTCAAAATCATGAGGGGCCTAGACAGAGTAGATAGAGAGAAACTGTTCCCATTGTTGGAAGGGTCGAGAACCAGAGGACACAGATTTAAGGTGATTGGCAAAAGAACTAAAGGTGGCATGAGGAAGAACCTTTTTACGCAGCGGGTGGTTATGATCTGAAATGCACTGCCTCAAAGGGTGGTGGAGGCAGACTCAATCATGGCTTTCAAAAGGTAATTGGATAAGTATCCGAAGGGAAAAAAATTGAAGGGCTACGGGAAAAGGGCGGGGAATTGGGACTAGCTGAAATGGTCTTGCAGAGAGCTGGCACGGGCAAAGTGGTTGAAATAGTGGATGCCTTGGTGATCATTTTCCAACAGTCCATCGACTCTGGATCAGTTCCTATGGACTGGAGGGTAGCTAATGTAACACTACTTTTTAAAAAAGGAGGGAGAGAGAAAACGGGTAATTATAGACCAGTTAGCCTGACATCAATACTGGGGAAAACGTTGGAATCAAGTATTAAAGATGAAATCTTTGGAAAGCAGTGACAGAATCAGTCCAAGTCAACATGGATTTATGAAAGGGAAATCATGCATGACAGATCTTCTGGAAATTTTGAGGATGTAACTAGCAGAGTGGACAAGGGAGAACCAGTGGATGTGGTGTATTTGGACTTTCAAAAGGCTTTTGACAAAGTTCCACACAAGAGATTGGTGTGCAAAATTAAAGCACATGGTATTGGGGGTAATGTACTGACATGGATAGAGAACTGGTTGGCAGACAAGAAGCAGAGAGTCAGGATAAACGGGTCCTTTTCAGAATGGCAGGCAGTGACTAGTGGGGTGCCGCAGGGCTCAGTGCTGGGACCCCAGCTATTTACAATATACATTAATGATTTGGATGAAGGAATTGAGTGTAATATCTCCAAGTTTGCAGATGACACTAAACTGGGTGGTGATGTGAGCTGTGAGGGGGATGCGAAGTGGATGCAGGGTGCCTTGGACAGGTTAGGTGAATGGGCAAATGCATGGCAGATGCATTATAATGTGGATAAATGTGAGGTTATCCACTTTGGGGGCAAAAAACGAAGGCAGAATATTATCTGAATGGCGGCAGATTAGGAAAAGGGGAGATGCAACGAGACCTGGGTGTCATCGTACATCAGTCATTGAAAGTTGGCACGCAGGTACAGCAGGCGGTGAAGAAGGCAAATGGTATGTTGGCCTTCATAGCTCGGGGTTTTGAGTATCGGAGCAGGGAGGTCTTACTGCAGTTGTACAGGGCTTTGGTGAGGTCTCACCTGGAATATTGTGTTCAGTTTTGGTCTCCTAATCTGAGGAAGGACGTTCTTGCTATTGAGGGAGTGCAGCGAAGGTTCACCAGACTGATTCCCGGATGGCAGGACTGACATATGAGGAGGGGCTGGATCGACTGGGCTTTTATTCACTGGAGTTTAGAAGGATGAGAGGGGATCTCATAGAAACATATAAGATTCTGACGGGATGCGACAGGTTAGATGCAGGAAGAATGTTCCCGATGTTGGGGAAGTCCAGAACCAGGGGACATATTCTAAGGATAAGGGATTTAGGACCGAGATGAGGAGAAACTTCTTCACTCACAGAGTTGTTAACCTGTGGAATTACCTACTGCAGAGAGTTGTTGATGCCAGTTCATTGGATATATTTAAGAGGGAGTTAGATATGGCCCTGACGGCTAAAGGGGTATGGAGAGAAAGCAGGAAAGGGGTACTGAGGTGAATGATCAACCATGATCTTATTGAATGGTGGTGCAGGCTCGAAGGACCGAATGACCTATTCCTGCACCTATTTTCTATGTTTCGATAATGGTCTCCTTCTGTGCAGTAAACATCTATGATTCTGTGATTCAGCCAAAGGTGCATAACTTCATTAGTGAGGAACCTGGGTAAGTCTTTTTCAACCTCGCCCTCCCATTGAGACCGCTCAATCTTCATTTCTATTGATTACTAGAGTACTGTGTGCAGTTTTAGTCTCCATACCTCAGGAAGGATATACATGCCTTCGAGCGGGTGCAACTGGATTGATTCCTGGGATGAGAGGTTTGTCCTAAGAGGAGAGATTGATTGGAATGGGACCATACTCTCTGGAGTTTAGAAGAATGAGAGGTGATCTCATTGAATGTACTTCATTGGCTGTAAAGCGCTTTGAGACTTGCAATGGTCATGAAAGGCTTGATATTAATTCAAGTTTTTCAAGTCTTTCTTTAATACCTCTCAATCTTACAGTTGCTCTCCATTTTTTCAGTGAACTCTTTCAAATGCAAGTGTCAAATCAGCATTTTTTAATACTTTTTTCATTCACAAGTTTCACAAGAAAATATATACCCTCCCATATTATTCACACAGAAACCATCTTTTAAATGCATAAGGATCTTATTATACACTGGTTAGCTGCATTATGATGTGCTCCTCAAATATCTATGCATTGTAACTAACACAATATCATCGAGCAGAAATGAAGCAAAATCATGTGATTTTGGTTGTATTTTATAACAAAACAAAAACAAAAAGACCACTTTGCTGCAAACACCGTGAGAAAATTCAGCACTAAGCAAATTTTTATTGCAAATCATCATACCTGTTCAAATATTTTGGGAAACAAATTAATCTTTATCTTGGACCTAGCAATTTTACCAGCCTTTATTAGTGCTGAGGGGGTAGCTGCCACTTGTTCATTTTATATAGTTTTATCACAATACTCTCAACAGCACTAAGGTTGAAATGTCCCATCGTTTCCCTCGCCTTAAAAATAATGGGACTGAAATCGGTTATGGATAGGGATGCAAACCAGGTGGCATTGCATTTTCTGACTGTTCCACGACATGTGCGGCTCTATGGAATCTATGGAACCGAATATCGGGTGAAACTTACCACCTGCTTGACAAATCTTCTCGAATTTTGTGAGGATGTAACTAGTAGAGTGGACAAGGGAGAACCAGTGGATGTGTTGTATTTGGACTTTCAAAAGGCTTTTAACAAGGTCCCACACAATAGATTGGTGTGCAAAATTAAAGCACATAGTATTGGGGGTAATGTACTGATGTGGATCGAGAACTGGTTGGCAGACAGGAAGCAGAGAGTCGGGATAAATGGGTCCTTTTCAGAATGGCAGGCAGTGACTAGTGGGGTGCCGCAGGGCTCATTGCTAGGATCCCAGCTATTTACAATATACATTAATGATTTGGATGAGGGAATTAAATGTAATATCTCCAAGTTTGCAGATGACACTAAGCTGGGTGGTGGTGTGAGCTGTGAGGAGGACGCTAAAAGGCTGCAGGGTGACTTGGAAAGGCTAGGTGAGTGGGCAAACACATGGCAGATGCAGTATAATGTGGATAAATGCGAGTTTATCCACTTTGGTGACAAAAACACGAAGGCAGAATATTATCTGAATGGCGGCAGGTTAGGAAAAAGGGAGGTGCAACGAGACCTGGGTGGCATGGTACATCAGTCATTGAAAGTTGGCATGCAGGTACAGCAGGCAGTGAAGAAGGCAAATGGTATGTTGGCCTTCATAGCCAGGGGATTTGAGTATAGGAGCAGGGAGGTCTTAATGCAGTTGTACAGAGCCTTGGTGAGGTCTCACCTGGAATATTGTGTTCAGTTTTGGTCTCCTAATCTGAGGAAGGACGTTATTGAGGGAGTGCAGTGAAAGTTCACTAGACTGATTCCCGGGATGGCAGGACTGACATATGAGGAGAGACTGGATCGACTGGGCCTGTATTCACTGGAGTTTAGAAGTTTAGAAGGATGAGAGGGGATCTCATAGAAACATATAACATTTTGATGGGACTGGATAGGTTAGATGCAGGAAGAATGTTCCTGACGTTGGGGAAGTCCAGGACCAGGGGACATAGTCTAAGGATAAGGGGTAAGCCATTTAAGACTGAGATGAGGAGAAACTTCTTCACTCAGAGAGTTGTTAACCTGTGGAATTCCCTACTGCAGAGAGTTGTTGATGCCAGTTCATTGGATATATTCAAGAGGGAGTTAGATATGGCCCTTATGGCTAAAGGGATCAAGGGGTACTGAGGTGAATGATCAGCCATGATCTTATTGAATGGTGGTGCAGGCTCGAAGGGCCGAATGGCCTACTCCTGCACCTATTTTCTATGTTTCTATGTTTCTACCAGCGACCGATGCGATGCCACCTGTTTTATCCAATTTTGCCACTATATGTTAAGTTTTTTTCTAGTGGCAACAGTAATATTGGCCGTGATTTCCCCTATCTCGGCGAGTCCATGGCGGGCGACATCGATGGCAGGTTCCGGCCCCACTGCCGGCTCCAATCAACTCTGTGAAATGACTTTTCGTTGATTGGGCTTGTTAAGCCTGCCCTGTGAGATTCCCGGCCAATTGAAGGAAGTGGGTCTGATGACGTAATTTGATGACACATCATGAACCAGTTTCCTTCAAGGAACCATGTGCAAATTTAGATGGACAGTTATGCTGTCAGTGTTCTACAGCATTGAGGTGCTGCAAACACTGACAAACACTGCACAAAGTTGCACGGCTGCACCCAGGCTCTCCCATGACAACCTCCATATACTTATGGAGGGAGTCACAGCATGAAGGGAGGTTCTCTTCCCTTCCAATGGGTGAAAGAGACCTCCTCAGAACACCACGCAGCCTGGTTGCACATTGCACAGGAGGGCACAATCAGGGATGGTGTCAGGAGGACCTGGCTGCAGTGGCGCAAACCTTTCAATGATCTCAGTAGATCACGAAACGCTACTGCAAAGCCACACTCAACCTCATCCTGCTGTGCCACTCATCACATCCTCATCACTGTGCCATCCCTACCCAACTCCTGCACACCAATTTACCTTGCACCTCTGCCCATCCCACTCTATCTACATATTCACATCCCCATCTCACTAGCCACCCCTCACACTCACCCTCATCCTAGTGCAAGCATATCAACTGACAATACACAAGTGTAGGCACTTAGGTATTTTATGCAATGTTCATGTAAACTTTCTGTTAATCTGGTGTCAAACATTGAACCCTTTATTTTCAACACTTTGTGTTTTTGGACAGATCTATGTGCACCTTTGGAAGTGGCTTAGAGTTGCAGTGAATGGTGAGACATAACGGTATTTTCCACAATGGGTGCGTTAGCATAGTGATTATGTTACTGGACTAGTAATCCTGCGGCCTGGACTAATAATCTGGAGACAGAAGTTCAAATCCCACCATGGCAGCTGGGGGAATTAAAATTCAGTTCATTAAATAAATCTGGAATTAAAAAGCTAGAAAAAACTGTCCTATGCAGAATCAGTTGATTGTGGAGAAGGTTGGTGCTGTTGCTGGTATGCTTGGTACTGCTGGGGCTGATCATGGTGGGATTCTGAGAACCAGGGTGAGAGAGTAATAATTGGCTCATGAACTTGAGATGACAGAAGCGATCTGTCAATGATCGGAGAGGTTGTAGCAATAGAGAGCTTACTCCAAACATTTACAAGCTCCATAAGCTCAATCTGTTTTCCAAATGCAGTAAGCCACAGATTCTCAGATTGGAAAGTGAGATGGGAGCTTTTATAGTACATTTGCAGCTGTCAAGTAATGAGATGATTCCTTCGTCATACAACTCCCGATATGCTTACCTGACGTGATCCCCGAGATGCGTGAGCCCTATGGGTGACCTTGTAAAATGTAAAGGTGAGCTCAAAATACTTCTTAATAGGCTATAAACAAAGTCATAATGGCTTGTATTGCCTCCCCCGCCGCTGTGTGTTGGGTCTGTTCAGCGCTGACAGACCCAACAACTGGCAAAGGCGGGTTGACAGCGGGGTCCCGACCCGCTGTCGAAGAACATTTTTTTTCCCACCCGACCTGCCACCGAACGCACCCACTGACCCCACGAAAAATTCCCCCCATTGTAATTAATTTGGAAAATGTGTTAAGAATTGTCAGTGGAACAATGTGCAATTTGCTTCAAAGTTGTAGAAAATACGCATTCCACAGAATTTCACAGTGCTTGTGCCAGTATATCCCATTTGTTCAGGCATTGATTTCTGAATAACTGAAATCATTCTGCGCTCTAATGATCAAAATCCTAATCAGGGTAAGTAAGGTGGGCGAATAAGGGTCATCGTGCTTTAATTCCACTTCCATGTTGCCCCTCCCCCATTCCCCAACACACCACCAGCTCTCCTGCTGCAACTTAACATTCATTGCTTCTGCTTCCTCTATTAAATATAAGTAGAACTGTCCCGACCTCTCCAGTAGCACCTTCCAGAGTTTATTCAAAAGAGATGATGATATTACAGCTCTGAGAAAAACAGCAGTAATGTTACCCAGTGAACTGGTGGATACTATTCTCCAATTAGTTCAAGGTGATTCATATATCTTTCGAGTAAACTATGGATAGATGCCTCTTGTGTTACATTTGAGCATTTTGCTGAGCACAGCAATGAGTGTTTGTACAGGAACCATACATCACTGCTGCCCCATTTATGGATGATCAAGTATCACCTGTTCCTTTAGGAATTGATCACTGTTTAACAAGATAGTCTCTTGCATTTATTATTTCACGTGAGAAAAGCACTTGCTGAGATCAGCGTGGTGTATGCTGTAATCAGAGGCACAACAATTATTTATATCTTCATTTAATATCCACAGGGTTAGGGACATGGGAAGCAAGGGCCAAATTCAGACAGACTAGTAAAATAGTTGAATTTATTATATTGCATATTTAAGATCCTGAATGGGAGTGGCATTTGATTTGGCAGGGTGACACCATTCCTTTTCTCCTGCATTGCCACTGAATTTATGTGACAATGTGGTTGTAGGAGCGACTCTAAATCAAAGGGCAACATTCTGTGATTGCTACCAGTATAATATGATTCAGTACATCGGTCACTCTTCATTATCAGGTTGACTGGAGACACCACAAGACCTTTCCATTGCACACTCCTCTCTGTCAGTTCTAGCAGCCATTTATCCTTTTTCACATTCCTATCTAGGTCCTCCTGTACACAGTCCCACCATCTTCACAGAGACCGCACCTTCATTATTGGTCACTTTGTCCTTCTGGCTGATACTCAACAGCCTGCTAACAAAGCATCCAGCCACTGTTCGTTTGCCTTCATTGGCAATACTCTATGCAAAATAATGTTTATTCTGTTTACTGATGCAACATAAAATTAGATGCCAATGGATGAAGGTATAATGCTCCATTCATATATATTTCCACCATGTTTAAGCGCTCCCTCCGATTTACTGTTGAAGCCTTGAATACAAAGGTCTAAACCAGCTGCTAGTGAAAGGAGCCTTTCTGACTCATCCATCTCAACCTGATTAGAATGTGGTTTATTAGAGTGCTAAATTATTTCAGTTATTCAGAAAGTCCATCTCATTGGAGCTAGCCATCCTCATGTCATGGAACTTACAATATGGAAATGAAAATTGAAAAATGCTGGCCCAGTACTAGATGACCCATACCAGAAAGATGAATGTTGGCTACAATGATGCTCATAGTGCAGTAATATCGAGGCTGAAATTGATGGCCTTACCGCTCACTGCCGCCAAGATACGCCGACATTCCTCTTTGGGTTCCGCCCTGTGCCAGTTTGCACTTGGGCTGGAGTAGACGGGACGGGAGAACCGCCGGGAACCGCCCACTGATGTCAGCAGATGGCCAAGTGGCGCAAGTGACCTCCCGCCCGCCGAGATGCCAGATTGGTATGGCCGGGAGTTGGCGGAAGTCGGCACCAGATGGGGGAAGGCCATTGTGTGGAGGCTGGTCTATCCCCGACAGTAGGTATGAAGATTCGCAAAAAAAGATTAGTGAACATTTTTATTTTAATTTTCTTACAGCGTCTTACCTGCATGGGGTCACCTGAAGGTGTTGCATTTTTTTTTGCATTATTTATCTTTTCAGCTCTTCAACCCTACATGGGCCCGACTCCATCCTTGGGGACAAGAGCCTTTGCCACCGAGAATGAGACCTCCCGCCCAGATTGACAGCGTAAGTCCCTCTTTTGCCGCTGGGCACCCTTTCAAGGACCTTTTTACCAAAACTCCCACCCAAAGAACCGTCAGGTATCTCAGCAGCCATCGGCGGTCGTTTGGGCAGCACATGATTGTTGTGTCCTTGGATGCTCTAATAATGACTCCACGAGGCAGTGTGTTGTACTTGAACTGTAGTGACCTTAGTCCTTTATTTGTTAACTCCAGAGTGAGGATCACACCTGGTGGCCTGCCTTTTATACTAGGCCAGGCACACCTGTACAAGTAACCTACAAGTCTCCCACTGCTGCGCCCTCTGGTGGCACACCTTGTGATAGTACAAACAGTAGCCATGTAGGATACATGACATTGACCTTCACCAATTTCGGCCCCATCGAATTCTCAATCAATAACTATTCTCCGTGAGCAAACTTGCTAATTGGAGAAAAAGAATTAAAAAAAAACACACTGTGACAATAGTTTCATTAACAGCACCAACATTGAAACAACTTTCTGTCTGATATTTATATCATATTATTCAATTTAATGTTGCATTACAATCCACAATATAAACAGTCTTGAATATATTAGATCGTAACCGGACACCCATTTATACTTATTTATTCTCAAGATGTGGGTGCTGCTGGCAAGGCTGCATTTATTGCCCATCCCTAGTTTCCATATGAAAGTGATGGTGGATCTGTTTCTTGAAATGCTGCAGTCTATGTGGTGTTGGTGCTGCCATGATGGTGTTAGATAGGGAATTCAGGGAATTTGGCCTAGCTGTACATGCTGCATAATTAAGGCTATGCGACAGTCATATTTAGAAAATACAGGGTAGACTTCCTCACCCTCCCATTCATTTTTCAAGTGGCCAACCGACCCGTCAACAGTGCAGATGGGAGTCCCAATCAGTTTGCAGGGGCAGACCTCATTAACATAGGGTCAGTGGGCTGTGAGGAAAAATGAGTTCCCTGGGCAGCCTGCCA
This sequence comes from Pristiophorus japonicus, assembly GCF_044704955.1. Lineage (NCBI taxonomy): Eukaryota > Metazoa > Chordata > Chondrichthyes > Pristiophoridae > Pristiophorus > Pristiophorus japonicus. The sequence continues at coordinate 113,429,581 of NC_091977.1, read as the reverse complement.
GCTTCAGACCACATAACTTGAGACCTACAATATTCTGCAAATGGCATCCTAGAAAAAACTAGGTCCGGGGGTTCTCGGGAGCAGGGAGGAGACATTGTAGCAGCAGCCCACAAAAGTCAATAAAAACTTACATTTGGGCTCCTCTCTGGCTGGACCACTAGCTGAAACTGGGTGCACCCTCCGCCCAGTTGAGTCTAAAATGCCAATTGGGATCCCTTTACGTGTTACAGGACCCCAATTTGCATATTAAAAAGGGTCACCACCTGATTGAAGTGGGCACTCTGGCTGTCCAGTGGTAGGCCCTTGGTAATATAGCGTTGACCATACCATTGATGGGTACAGGGTGGTAAGTCATTCAGATCATGAGAAATGACTGAAAAGCAGGAACACCCAGTTCACTTGGTCCATGTTCTTTCAAAGTGGCAGCCCTGGATGGAATCATCATCATCATAGGCAATCCCTCAAAATCGGGGAAGACTTGCTTCCACTTCAAAAGTGAGTTCTCAGTTGACTGAACAGTTCAATATGGGAATTACAGTCTCTGTCACAGGTGGGACAGACAGTCGTTGGAGGAAAGGATGGGCGGGAAGTCTGGTTTGCCGCACACTCCTTCCGCTGCCTGCTCTTGTTTCCTGCATGCTTTTGGCGACGAGACTCGAGGGGCTCAGCACCCTCCCGAATGCTCTTCCTCCACTTAGGGCGGTCTTTGGCCAGGGACTCCCAGGTGTTGGTGGGGATATTGCACTTTATCAAGGAGGCTTTGAGGGTGTCCTTGAAATGTTTCCTCTGCCCACCTGGGACTTGCTTGCCGTGCAGGAGTTCCGAGTAGAGCGCTTGCTTTGGGAGTCTTGTGTCAGGCATGCGAACAATGTGGCCCATTCAACGGAGCTGGTCGAGTGTGGTCAGTGCTTTGATGCTGGGGATGTTGGCCTGATCGAGGACGCTAACCTTGGTGCATTTGTCCTCACAGGGGATTTGCAGGATCTTACGGAGACATCGTTGGTGGTATTTCTCCAGCGATTTGAGGTGTCTACTGTATATGGTCCACGTCTCTGAGCCATACAGGAGGGCGTGTATCACTACAGCATGTAGACCATAAGCTTGGTGCCAGATTTGAGGGCCTGACCTTCGAACACTCTCTTCCTCAGGCGGCCGAAGGCTGCGCGGGTGCACTAAAGGCGGTGTTGAACCTCGTCATGTGGATATCAGGAAGGCTATTCCACATATCATGTTTTTTTGAAGCTTCATAGTTTTTAAGTCAGCTGATTGTCAATGAAAAATTCACAATATTGATGATTCCAGAGCCAATATTGAAAATGAAGGAATACAGATCCTGTTGACTTCTAACAAATTAAAGAACATGAATTGAATACTTCTGCTGAAGCCATTTATGCAGTGGGATTTAGTCTCCTGAGCAAAATTCCCCAGCCGCAGGCTGCGGTTCCCAAAATGTTAATTTATCATCGCTGCTGACAGAGCTATTGTTAGGAGAGGGAGGACAGAATAGGAGACAATCTGTAGCAACAATAATAAATGAAGTAGTGCCTGTTCAATTTGAGATAGATGGGCTTAATTCACCTCTTTTGAGTTCAACTGATGCCTAAACTAATTGCTCCGTAATTGGTTGCCAGTTATATTGTATCACCTTCTAGGTCATGTTAATTACATAAACACCCTTATATTATTACTCTCAATATGCTGCTTGGTCATGTCCCAGGGTCAGTAGCAACGAAATGAAGCCAGCTAGGTTGTTTTGCTGCTAACATTGCTGCCCAGATCCACTCTCATTCTGTGCACATCTGTGCAACTTTCTCATTTGATGGCACTCTGTACCACAATGTAATGTGACATATTTTTTAGACATGAAGAGCAGGATCAATATGCAATGATTATGATCAAGAAGCATAAATATTACAGATTTTTATACTATATGAATCTTCATTTAAAAATATAATATGTCAAATTCAGAGTTTTATATAATAATAATACACATCGTTATTGCAATGAACACAAAATATTGCTTTAATGGATGACCAATTATATTTATTATTTTAAAGTAATGAGTTGATAATTTATTAATTATTCACATTGAACAATTGAACTAATTTTCTTCATTCAACTTTTTGTTAAAAATTGCAGTATTTCCAATTAATGTTTATTTTATGTAATGTCAGAAAGCAACAGAAAAGTTAACCTCTTTATCATGTAATTTCATTATATCCATACGCAGAATCTGTCATGCAATATCATCTGAAAACTCTTATGGATTTGAGTAATTTTAGTATAATAATTGATGATAATGGCCTCAGTTTTTGCCTTGTCACATGTTATGTGCCCTGTGCAAATTCAGTCACCAATTTAGGATTCACTTAAAAAGCACGAGGGAAACAGCAAATGACACCAAGAGGAACTTGAATTTATATCATCAACATCATCATCATAGGCAGTCCCTCGAACCGAGGATGACTTGCTTCCCCGCCAAAAAAGGATGAGTTCACAGGTATTTCAATGAAGGACCTAATATTCCAGGTCCCGAACTACATCCTGAAGAGTGGAAGATGCCTGTGCGTGGATTTTTTTAACGTGTGGTGGCCGTTGCACATGGACCACCACACTGGCTTGACAGAGCTAGGTCTTGGTCCAGTGGCAAGGGTTATCCAAGATGACTGGAGACCTGCTCTGCTGCATGGACCTATTGCGCACACATATTGCAGTGTGGGCTGGTCCGTGCTGCCCCTGGCTCCGAACTCACGCCTCTCCTCGGCCCCGATCACGTCCCTCTAGTCTCTCGCCACTCCTTCGCCCCAACCTTGTCACTCCTGCTGTGTCTGTCCATGCTCAATCACCGACCTGGACCTTGATGACGTCACTCTTCGCTGCCGTTGTCCTCCTGCACCAGCTCGCGCTGCTCCCTGAAGTAGTATGCCTCCTCACAGTCCAGGGGCCGCTCACCGCTCCTTTTATGACCCTGACCTGCCGCTGGTGTTCTCACGCAGGTTGAGGTATATAGCACCTCAAGATATCTCTATGCCCTTTCCCTCCAATTAAGTCATTTTGATGTATACTCACTATTGTTATGCAGGCAAACCCAGCTGACAATTTTAGGTGAATAACAAATGAATTTTTTTTTGGTAGTGTTGATTGAAGGCACCAGGAAAAGCCCCAGATTTTTTTGTTTGAATTATGCCAAAAAATCACATCTACCTGAAAGTGATTGGTTTAACATCTCATCCACAGGATGTGCAGAAAAGGGGCTTATTTGAATCCATGACTTTCTGACTGAGACAAGTTGACGGAAAAACTGAGAGCCAGACCTGCTGAAAGAAAGAATGACTTGCATTTATATAGCGTCTTTCACGACCACCAGACATCCCAAAGCACTTTACAGAGGTATTTTTGAAGTGTAGGAAAAACAGGAGCCAATTTGCACACAATAAGCTCCCACACGCAGCAATGTGATAATGCCCAGGTAAACTATTTTTTAATGATGTTGATTGAGAGATAAATATTGGGCAGGACACCAGGGATAACTCCACTGCTTGTCATCAAAATAGAATCTTTTACGTCCACCTGAGAGGGCAGGCACAACCTCTGTTTAACATCCCATCTGAAAGATGGCACCTCTGACATTGCAGAACTCCCTCAGTACTGTACTAGAGTGTCAGCCTAGATCTTTATGCACAAGTCTCTGGAGTTGGACTTGAACCCACAACCTTCTGAATCAGAGGCAAAGCCCACCGAGCCACAGCTGACACTCTAGTGATGCTGCATCGATCATTTTTAATTTATTGCCCTTGAAAGTGATCTACCAGGAGCATCAAGAAGCAAATAATTATTTCTCCATGAATAAAAATAACTTAAATTAGGGGATTGTGTTGCGAACTGGGCTACATCACTGACCTTTCACAATTACATAAGAACATAAGAAATAGGAGCAGGAGAAGGCCATTTGGCCCCTCGACCCTGCTCCACCATTTAACAATGTCATGGCTGATCTGATCATGGACTCAGCTCCATTTCCCTGCCCACTCCCCATAACCCTTTACTCCCTTATCGTTCAAAAATCTGTCTATCTCCGTCTTAAATAAATTCAATGACCCAGCCTCCAAAGCTCTCTGGGGCAGAACATTCCATAGATTTACAATCCGTTGAGAGAAGGAATTCCTCCTCATCTCAGTTTTAAATGGGCAGCCCCTTATTCTGAGACTATGTTCCATAGTTTCAGTTTCCCCTATGAGTGGAAATATCCTCTCTGCATCCACCTTGTCAATCTCCTCAGAATCTTATATGTTTTGATAAGATCACCTCTCATTCTTCTGAACTCCAATGTGTATCGACCCAACATACTCAATCTATCCTCATAAGTCAATCCCCTCATCTCCAAAATCAACCGAGTGAACCTTCTCTGAACAGCCACCAATGCAAGTATATGCTTCCGTAAATACGGAGACCAAAACTGTATGCAGTACTCTAGGTGTGGCCTCACCAATACCCTGTACAGTTGTAGCAGGACTTCTCTGTTTTTATAATCTGTCTACTTCCAATAAAGACCAATGTTCCATTTGCCTTCCTGATTACTTGCTGTACCTGCATACTAACTTTTTGTGTTTCATGCACCATGTCCCTTTTTACTGCAGCACTTTGCAATTTTTCTCCATTTAAATAAAATTATGCTTTTTTATTATAAATAGTTAAGGACCCAGTACAGATCCCTGCGGCACCCCACAATCACTGTTTTCCAACCGGAAAATTACCCATTTATCCCGACTCTGTTTTCTGTTAGTTAGCCAATCCTTTAGCCATGCTAATATATTACCCCCAACCCTGTGAACTTTTATCTTGTGCAGTAATCTTTTATGTGGCACCTTATCGAATGCCATCTGGAAATCCAAATACACCACATCCATTGGTTCCCCCTTATCCACCCTGCTTGTTACATCCTCAAAGAGCTCCAGCAAATTTGCCTTTCATAAAACTATGCTGACTCTGCTTGACTGCATTATGATTTTCTAAATATCCTGCTACTATTTCCTTAATAATGGACTTCAGCATTTACCCAATGACAGATGTTAGGCTAACTGGTCTATAGTTTCCTGCTTTTTGTTTGCCTCCTTTCTTAAATAGGGGCGTTACAGTTGCGGTTTTTCAATCCGCTGGAACCGCCTCAGAATCCAGGGAATTTTGGTAAATTACAACCAATGCATCCACTATCTCTGCAGCCACTTCTTTTAAGACCCTAGGATGCAAGCCATCAGGTCCAGGGGACTTGTCCACAGCAGATTGGAAAACTGCAAATATAACGCCCCTATTTAAAAAAGGAGGCAGACAAAAAAGCAGGAAGTTATAGACCAATTAGCCTAACATCTGTGGTTGGGAAAATGTTGGAGTCCATTATTAAAGAGCAGTAGCAGGACATTTGGAAAAGCAAAATTCGGTCAGGCAGAGTCAGCATGGATTTATGAAGGGAAGTCATGTTTGACAAATTTGCTGGAATTCTTTGCGGATATAACGAACAGGGTGGATAAAGAGGAACCAGTGGATGTGGTGTATTTGGACTTCCAGAAGGCATTTGACAAGGTGCCACATAAAAGGTTACTGCACAAGATAAAAGTTCACAGGGTTAGGGGTAATATATTAGCATGGATAGAGGATTGGCTAACTAACAGAAAACAGAGAGTCGGGATAAATGGTTCATTCTCAGGTTGGCAATCAGTAACGATTGGGGTGCTGCAGGGATCAGTGCTAGGATCCCAACTATTTACAATCTATACTAATGACTTGGAAGAAGGGACCGAGTGTAACGTAATCAAGGTTGCTGACGATACAAAGATGGGAGGAAAGGCAATGTGTGAGGAGGACACAAAAAATCTGCAAAAGGACATAGACAGGCTAAGTGAGTGGGCAAAAATTTGGCAGATGGAGCATAATGTTGGAAAGTGTGAGGTCATGCACTTTGGCAGAAAAAAATCAAAGAGCAAGTTATTATTTAAATGGAGAAAGATTGCAAAATGCTGCAGTACTGCGGGACCTGGGGGTACTTGTGCATGAAACACAAAAGGTTAATATGCAGGTACAGCAAGTGATCCAGAAGACCAATGGAATCTTGGCCTTTATTGCAAAGGGGATGGAGTATAAAAGCAGGGAAGTTTTGCTACAGTTATACAGGGTATTGGTGAGGCCACACCTGGAAAACTGCGTGCAGTTTTGGTTTTCATATTTACAAAAGGATATACTTGCTATGGAGGCAGTTCAGAGAAGGTTCACTACGTTGATTAGGGAGATGAGGGGGTTGACTTATGAGGAAAGGTTGAGGAGGTTGGGCCTCTACTCATTGGAATTCAGAAGAATGAGAGGTGATCTATCAAAACGTATAAGATTATGAGGGGGCTTGACAAGGTGGATGTAGAGAGGCTGTTTCCACTGATGGGGGAGACTAGAACTAGAGGGCATAATTTTAGAATAAGGGGCCTCCCATTTAAAACTGAGATGAGGAGAAATTTCTTGTCTCAGAGGGTTGTAAATCTGTGGAATTCGCTGCCTCAGAGAGCTGTGGAAGCTGGGACATTGAATAAATTTAAGACAGAAATAGACAGTTTCTTAAACGATAAGGGATTATGGAGAGTGGGCAGGGAAATGGAGCTGAGTCCATGATCGGATCAGCCATGATCATATTAAATGGCTCGAGGGGCCATATGGCATTCTGCTGCTCCTATTCCTTATGTTCTTAGTCCCATTATTTTACCTAATACTACTTCATTAGTGATCGTGATTGTCTTAAGTTCCTCCCTCCCTTAGCCCCTTGATTATCCACAATTGGGATGTTTATAATGTCTTCTACCGTAAAGACCGATCCAAAATATTTGTTCAACGTCTCTGCCATTTCCCTGTTCCCCCTTATTAATTCCCCAGTCTCATCCTCTAGGGAAGCAACATTTACTTTAGCCAATCTTTTCCATTTTATGTACCTGTAGAAACTCTTACTATCTGTTTTTATATTTCGTGCTAGTTTACTTTCATAATCTATCTTCCCTCTCTTTATCATTCTTTTAGTAGTTCTTTGCTGGCTTTTAAAATTTCCCAATCCTCTGGTCTCCCACTAGTCTTGGCCACATTGTATGCCCATTGTATGCTGAGATTCAATACAACCCAGACAACTGGAATGAAAGTTACTAACATGCCGCAATGCAGAATCCAACACAATTTTATAAATGACCCCAAGGCAGAAAAAATGTTCTGGTGGGTGGAAATCTCGCCACGTCGAAGGTGGCCCTAATTCCGCAAAACAGCCATTTGAATTTATATAGTGCCCTTAATGTAGTAAACCCTCCCAAGAATATTTTGGCTCAGATGTGGTATTGAGCAATACAAGCCAGGATGTTCCTAGGTTTGATTCCTGATCTACACTGAGTTAGAAAGAACTTGCATTTATATAGTCCCTTTCACATCCTCAGGAAATTCCAAACCTTTTTACAGCTAATGACTTATTTTGAAGTGTAGCCATTATTGTTTTGTAGGTAAATGCAGCAGGCAATTTGTGCTTCACAAGTTCCTACAAGTAGCAATGAGATGTGTGACCAATTAATTTATTTCAGCTCACTGAGGGAGAACTCCACTGAAATATCAGCCGAGATAATGTGTGGAGGTTCTGTGATTGGGGCTTGAACCCACAATCCTCTGACTCACAGATCACTAGACTAAGGATATCTTAGCTGTCCTCAGCTGGGATGCTTATGGGCATGGTCTGTGTGATCTCAGCATCCCCAGTTCACTGATAGGTGGGAAAATATCATGCAGAATCTCCACTCCTGACCACTAACTACTCTTAAATCTGCCACCTACTGCAGTCTCAACTGCGACCTTAGAGCAGGGTGAGAACTGCATTACCAGTGGCTGTGAAGGTGAACTTTTATGCACGGGCTCCTGCCATGCAGAAGCTGGAGATAGTTGCATCATCTGTCAGTTTGCCATCCACTGTTGTGTAAGGGAGATCACTGAGGCTCTGTATTCAAAGAGAGCTTACTTTATTTCATGGGGATGGGGAACCACCCCTTATGGACCTGTATCCCTTCATGGGTCAATAAATGCAAGGGAGAGGGAAGGAGACAAAATTGTGGGGATGGGGGTGGAAAGAGATTTTTTTCAGATAAATTACATATTGTTTACAAATCTTGGAGGCCCTCTGAGATTGCCTCAAATCGATGCTAATGGCTCCCTGTGGTATACATCACAGAAAATTCATATTTAACAGAAATATATTAGATGTATGGGGAAATAATAGTCAAGCAGTGTAGGAGGTATTAAACCTTATTCCATAAATGACCAACATTCGGCAAATGTATATACTGTCTTTTACAATCAACTGGCAGTAAATGCTGCAGACATTTGTCTAGTCTTACAATCAATGACAGAGGAGAGACGACAGCCAGAATCTTCCCAGCCCAGCGAGTGCAGGTTTGGAGGCGGGCCCGCTGTCAAAATGGCTTTGATTGACAGTGGGTCAGGATCATGCTCTGAACCCGCCTCCGTGTGAGTTTCTCAGCTGTCAGGTCAGTGCTCGGATAGCAGACCCGACAGCAAGTGGCGGGACAGGTAATTAACATCATAAAAAAGTACTTAAATGCTAGTTAAGAGGCTTGAAAGCAGGCATTTATAATTTTACCAACCTTTTGACGGGTTTGCCGTCCCTCAGGTTTCATGCCAGGTAAGTGGAGTTGGGTTCACAGTGACTCTCTATTGCTTTGGCTATTTGAAAGCTGCAGAAGTGGTATAAAAGCTACCATTTCACAGCTGTTCAGTTTCCAATGTCAGCAGCTGAAGCCTTCAGTCATGTATCTTACATTATTATATATAACTGTATCCTAACATGCTATACATGACTGTAATAAGATATGACCTGTAACCACCAGCATATCTTACCACCAGGGGTGCACTTGCAAGAGACAGGTATATAAGGACAGGTCTCAGGCAAGTCCAGCATTCCAGAGCTGTGAAATAAAGGTGCAGGTCCAGAGTGATCTTGACTTCACTACATGCCTCATGTGAATCTGTACTGAGGGGACAGGACTTTACAGTGGCGACGAGTTACGGGATTACAGAATCCACAGAATGGCGAACAATGGATCAGATGAAAAGTACAATGCGGGAGACAATTGGGAGGACTTTATAGAAAGGCTCCAGCAAAGCTTTGTAACCAAAGACTGGTTAGGCGATGATAAGGCAGACAAGAGAAGAGCCCATCTCTTGACCAGCTGTGGCTCGAAAACATATGCTTTAATGAAGGATCTGTTGGCACCCGAGAAACCAGCAAGCAAGTAGTTTGAAGAATTGAGCACATTGGTAAGAGACCACCTGAAGCCAGCGAGCAGCCTACACATGGCCAGACACAGGTTCTACAACTACAGACGCTGTGTGGGCCAGAGCATACCCGACTTCATGGCGGAACTTCGGAGGTTGGCTAGTTTATGTGAGTTCTCCGATGAACTGAGGAGAGAAATGCTGAGAGACTTTTTCATTGAAGGAATAGGCCACGCAGGCATATTCCAAAAGCTCATAGAGACCAAGAACCTGACCTTAGAGGCAGCAGCACTGGTTGCACAGACATTCTTGATAGGGGAAGAAGAAACAAGGTTGATTTACAATGCAGGCACGACAACTAACAAAATATCGGAGAAGTTCAAGAAGTTCACAGCATTAAACAAGCTGCTACCCCCACACACAGACAAAACCGGGAGAACAGGCTCTCGACAGCAGGCAGAAGCCATCAAGGGCCACAGGAACGGCAATTCACATCTCATCAACCCACAATGCAAGCAATCAACTACAAACTGAGAGAAGCTCAAGAGAGATCAGCCAGACGCCGCTCATTCTTTGGGAACACTTTGAACAATGGAACAGGTCTGTGCTGGAGGTGTGGGGGTGGACACTCATCAAGGGGATGTCGATTTCAGCAGGCTGTTTGCAGAAATTGTGACTATACAGGGCATTTGGCCCGCATGTGCAAAAAAACGTCAGCTCGGCTGTTATACGAATCGGATGGGTCGGAAAGCGGACCAGAAGATGGTGGGGACAGTACCCGGGACACCGATGTACAGTGGGTCAACACGATCAATGGCTGCTGCTCCGACAACAGGATGCCTCCTATAATGATGAGGGTCCTACTCAACGGGATATCTGTCAACATGGAGCTGGATACGGGAGCGAGTCAATCTCTCATCGGCGCTCAGCAATTTGAACAATTGTGGCCGCATAAAAGAGACAGACCAAAACTCACAAGGGTCGACACCAAACTAAGGACCTATACCAAAGAAATCGTACCAGTCCTCGGCAGCGCCATGCTCTCTGTCACACACAAAGGGACAGTGAACCGACTTCCCCTGTGAATTGTCCCCGGAGACCCCCCAGCACTGCTGGGGAGAAGCTGGCTGGCAAAACTAAACTGGAAATGGGATGATGTTCATGCCATGTCATTAGAGGAACGGACCTCCTGCTCAACAGTTATAAAGCGATTTGAACATCTCTTTCAACCAGGTGTGGGCACTTTCAAAGGGGCCAAAGTCAAAATCTACATCACACAGGATGCTAGACCGGTCCATCACAAGGCCAGAGCTGTACCCTATGTGATGAGGGAAAAGATTGAACACGAACTAGACAGGATTCTGCGGGAAGGCATTATATCACCTGTGGAATTTAGCGACTGGGCAAGTCTCAGCATCCCAGTCATGAAGCCTGATGGATCCGTACGAATCTGTGGGGACTACAAATCTACCATAAACAAAGTCTCCCTACAGGACCAGTACCCGCTGCCCAGAGCGGAGGACTTATATGCCACATTGGCTGGAGGTAAACTTTTCTCAAAATTAGACCTCACATCTGCGTATATGATGCAAGAATTGACCGAGGAATCCAAGCTACTCACCATCATCAACACACATCGAAGCCTTTTCATGTACAATTAATGCCCATTCAGCATCAGGTCGGCAGCTGCCATATTCCAGCGCAACATGGAGAGTCTGCTCAAGTCCATCCCGGGGACGGTTGTATTTCAAGACGACATACTTATCACGGGCAGGGACACCGACTCCCATCTCCGTAATTTGGAGGAAGTACTAAAGCGGTTGGATCGGATAGGCCTACGAGTCAAGAAATCCAAGTGCCTGTTTCTCACACCCGAGGTTGAATTTTTGGGCAGAAGGATTGCCGCTGATGGAATCTGCCCAACAGAGTCCAAAACAGAAGCAATTCGCCTGGCACCCAGGCCCCGGAATGTCTCAGAACTGCGCGCCTTTCTTGGGCTACTCAATTACTTTGGGAACTTTAAGCACGTTGCTGGAGCCTCTCCACAAGCTACTCAGGAAGGGGTGCAATTGGTTTTGGGGGGACGCCCAGGAACGCGCCTTCGATAAGGCACGCAACCTTCTCTGTTCCAACAGTGTTTTGATTTTCTTTGACCCAGGTAAAAAGCTAGTTCTCACATGCGATGCGTCAGCGTATGGGGTCGGATGCGTTTTGCAACATGTCAATAGTGCGGGCAAATTACAACCCATAGCTTATGCCTCCAGGTCACTTTCGCAGGCGGAGTGCGGGTACGGAATGGTCGAGAAGGAGGCGCTCGCGTGCGTATACGGTGACAAAAAGATGCACCAATACCTTTTTGGGGCCAAGTTCGCGTTAGAAACCGACCACAAGCCCCTCACGTCCCTCCTATCCGAGAGCAAGGCAATAAACGCCAACGCCTCGGAGCGAATTCAACGGTGGGCACTCATGCTGGCGTCCTACGACTATACCATAAGGCACAGACCAGGCACAGACAACTGTGCCAACGCGCTCAGCAGGCTACCCCTGGCGACAATGGAAGGGTCTGACGAACAGTACTGTGAGATAGTCATGGCAATCAATGCCTTTGAGTCCACAGATTCGCCCATGACGGCTCGCCAAATCAGAGCCTGGATGGCCAGTGACCCCACGTTATCCTTAGTAAAAAGATGTGTCCTAACCGGTGACTGGGCAGAGGCTCGCGATGCCTGTCCCGAGGAATTAAAACCCTTTCACAGGCGCATGCATGAACTATCACTACAAGCAGACTGCCTGATGTGGGGCAGCCGAGTAGTCATGCCTCTGCGAGGGAGAGAGGCATTTGTCCGGGAGCTCCACCGCGAGCACCCGGGGATCGTTCTCATGAAGGCCATAGCCAGATCCCACGTCTGGTGGCCTGGTATTGACGCGGACTTGGAACTCTGCGTCCGAAGGTGCACCATTTGTGCCCAACTCAGCAATGCCCCCAGGGAGGCTCCACTGAGCCCCTGGCCATGGCCTACCAAACCGTGGTCGCGGGTGCACGTGGACTATGCGGGCCCATTCATGGGCAAAATGTTCCTCGTAGTTGTAGATGCATTTTCAATGTGGATCGAATGCACCATTTTAAACTCGAGCACAACCTCCACCACTGTGGAGAGCCTCGCAACCATGTTTGCAACGCACGGAATCCCTGACATATTGGTCAGTGACAATGGTCCGTGCTTCACCAGTGCAGAATTCCAAGACTTTATAATTGACCACGGCATAAATCACATCAAGACGGCACCGTTCAAGCCGGCCTCCAACGGCCAGGCGGAGAGAGCAGTGCAAATCATTAAACAAGGCATGCTTAAAATCCAAGGTCACACGCTGCAGGGTCGCTTGTCGCAACTGCTGCTGGCATACAGATCTCGTCCGCACTCACTGAATGGGATCCCCCCCCATGCAACTGTTGATGAAAAGGACTTTAAAAACAAGGCTCTCGTTAATCCTCCCAGACATGCACGAAATTGTTGAGGCAAAGCGCCGTAAGCTGACTGAGTACCATGACAAAAATCCGAGGGGGAGATGGAATGAGATAGGGGACAAAGTGTTTGTACTAAACTATGGCAGGGGTCCCAAATAGCTTGCAGGGACAGTAACAGGCAAGGAAGGAAACAGGCTACTGGTAGTACAAATGGACAATGGCAAAACCTGCCGGAGGCATGTAGACCAAGTCAAAAGCAGATTTACCAACAACACTGCGGAACCAGAGGCAGACTACAATGTGGAACTCGCACCACACCTGGTGGACAGACAGAGGGAACAACCTGAGGAAAGGGCAATCCCAACAGACAGCCCAGGCGAGTCAACAACAATCACACCAATCAAAACAGACAGCCCAGGTGAGATACCAGCCACCACAACGAAAGAAAAACAGACACCAAGGCAAACAACTGAACCACAACTCAAACGCTCCACGCGAGAGCGTAGACCACCTGAGAGACTGAACCTATAAAGAAAATAAGACCTTGGGGGAGGGTGATGTCATGTATCTTACATTATTATATATAACTGTATCCTAACATGCTATACATGACTGTAATAAGATATGACCTGTAACCACCAGCATACCTTACCACCAGGGGTGCACTTGCAAGAGACAGGTATATAAGGACAGGTCTCAGGCAAGTGCGGCATTCCAGAGCTGTGAAATGAAAGTGCAGGTCCAGAGTGACCTTGACTTCACTACATGCCTCGTGTGAATCTGTACTGAGGGGACAGGACTTTACACCTTCAGGTTTTGGAAGCGATTTTTGAGCTGTATGGACTTGGAAGTTTTCGCAGTGAACTATCTGTTCACTGTCACCTCCTTGGGTCAACCTCTCTCACCACTGACAGGGCGCTTCTGTCATCTCAACCTCACCTGCCGTCCATTTCAGCAGCATCAGTGCCCTTGTCAAAAATCTCACCTTGGCCCTTAGAACCCTACCACAATCAGCCCCAACATCAACATCACCAGGCAAACCTGTATCACCAATAACAACACCAACCTTCTCCGCAATCACCTGCACAGTACACAGGACATCAGCACCTGACCACATTGCTGCCCGGGAAGCCAGTGATAGCCTCACCATGGCCACATTTACTTCACTTCATCCCTGCAATGTCCAACCCATTTCTTTCACAATCATCACCATTGTGGGGCGTACATTGACAAGCAATACACAAAGGTGCACAGCTGCACCCAGGCTCTCCCATCACTCCTTCTATATGCTTCTGGAGTGAGTTACAACATGGAGGGAGGTTCTCTTCCCTTCCAATGTCTGGAAGAGAGCTCCCCAGGACACCACGCAGCCTGGTTGCAAATTGCACAGGAAGGCACAAGCAGGGATATTATCAGGAGGACCTGGCTGCAGAGGCACAAATCTTTCAATAATCTCAGTAGATCACGAAGTGTTACTGCAAAGCCGCACTCAACCTCATCCTGCTGTGTCACTCATTACATCCACTTCACTCTGCCTTTCCTACCCTATTCCTGCACATCCTTACTCACACCAACATACCTTGCACCTCCACCCATCCCTCCCTCTCTATCTACATTATCACATCCTGATCTCACAAGCCACCCCTCACACTCACCCTCATCCTTGTCCAATCACACCAACTAACAACACACACGGGAGGGACTTGGGTCATTTAGCCAGTGTTCATGTAAAGTTTCTGCTAATGTGTTGCCAAACATTTAAATCCTTATTTTCAGCACTTTGCCTTTTTGGGCAGATGTGTATGCACCTTTGGAAGTGGTTTAATGAGTTCCCATGAATGGTGAGACATAAGAGTACCCCGCTCAATGGTGGTGAGTGTGAAAGGAATGGCTTGAGCATTGCAGGGATGCTTTATGGTGCTGGTGTGGGGTGATGCCAACCTGGCACATCTTGTGGAAGCCAGGGTGTACAGCATCAAGTGAAGTAAATCTGGCCATGGTGAGGGCATCCCTGGGCTACCGGGCAGCAATGTGGTCAGGTGCTGATGCCCTGTGTCCTGTACAGCATCAAGTGATTGCGGAGAAGGTTAGTGTTGTTTTTGGTCATGCTGGTATTGGGGCTCATTGTGGTGGGATTCTGAGGACCAAGGTGAGATTTTTTCAAGGGCACCAATGCTGCTGGAATAGATGGCAGCTGAAGTTGGGATGACAGCAGTAATCTGTCAATGGTGAGAAAGGATGCTCCAAGAAGGTGACAGTAGATAGAGAGTTTACTTCAAACACGTCCAAAAGCTTAAAAGTGTATTGCAAATCCTGAAGGCTCCAGCTTCTAATTTTGGAAATTGAACACCTGTGAAATGGTAGCTTTTATTATATAGGCAGCCCCTCGGAATCGAGGAAGACTTGCTTCCACTCCTGAAGTCAGTTCTTTGGTGGCTGAACAGTCCAATATGAGAGCCACAGACTTTGTCACAGGTGGGACAGATAGTCGTTGAGGGAAGGGGTGGGTGAGACAGGTTTGCCGCATGCTTTTTCTGCTGTCTGTGCTTGTTTTCTGCATGCTCTCGGCGTTGAGACTCGAGGTGCTCAGTGCCCTCCCGGATGCACTTTCTCCACTTAAGGCGGTCTTTGGCCAGGGACTCCCAGGTGTCAGTGGGGATGTTGCACTTTATCAGGGAGGCTTTGACGGTGTCCTTGTAACATTTCCGCTGCCCACCTTTGGCTCATTTGCCGTGAAGGAGCTCCATGTGGAGCACTTGCTTTGGGAGTCTCGTGTCTGGCATGCGAACTATGTGGCCTGCCCAGCGGAGCTGATCGAGTGTGGTCAGTGCTTCAATGCTGGGGATGTGAGCCTGGACGAGGGCGCTGATGTTGGTGCACTGGTCCTCCCAGGAGATTTGTAGGATCATGTGGAGACATCGTTGGTGATATTTCTCTCGCGACTTGAGGTGTCTACTGTACATGGTCCATGTCTCTGAGCCATACAGGAGGGCGTATAGCTTTTATACCACTTTTGCAGCTGTCACCTATTCAGAGCAATGCAGAATCAATGAAAACCTGGCCTACTTACCTGACGTGATCCCTGAATGCCGTGAAACTCATCATAAAGCTGAAAAAATGGTAAGTAGATGGTAAAATGCTGTTTAAGTAGCTTTTAACAACCTTTTATTTCAATTGGATCACCCACCGCTCAGTGTCGGGCCTGTAAAGCGCAGGCAGATCCGACACTTGGGAAACTTACTCGGAGGTGGGTTCACAGCGGGATCCCGACTCACTGTCAACTTTTAGATTTTGTCAGCGGACCCGCCTACGAACCCACCCTTTGAGCACTGGCAAGATTCTGGTCAATAACTTTGAACGCCGTTAAAAACGCAATTACAACATATTGAACAAGGCTTAACTTTTCCGGAGATTTGTAACTGCGATATTACAGCATAAAAAGGGAAGTTCTCATCGGTTCAGTGATTTCACAAAGATTGCTGTCTGCAAGGTCTTCAACAGCATGCTCTGTGGAACAGCAGGGAATTACTGACAGCAACTTCTGGATTTCTGCATTTAACTGCACATGTGCGGATACCAGAAGTTACTGTCAGTTTCACAGGGTAATGACGGCAAATGCTAATAGTTTCACCTTCATTACAATCACAAAATCCGAGCCATTGGCAGAGATTTGTTGGGCCAAAAGGCCTGCTGTGTGAAAAAAACGTTCTACTCGATCGTACTTTATAGTTGGGTTTTACATAATAAAGAAAGAGATTTCCAGTAATTATATTAAAAGTAGCATTACTGTAAATGGAGCGTTAATGTATAATATTAATACATTACATAAGAACATAAGAACATAAGAAATAGGAATAGGAGTAGACCATATGGCTTCTCGAGCCTGCTCCATCTTTCAATAAGATCATGGCTGATCTAATCATGGACTCAGCTCCATTTCCCCGCCCGCTCCCCATAACCCCTTATCCCCTTATCGTTTAAGAAACTGTCTATTTCTGTCTTAAATTTATTCAATGTCCCAGCTTCCACAGCTCTCTGAGGCAGTGAATTCCACAGATTTATAACCCTCTGAGAGAAGAAATTTCTCCTCATCTCAGTTTTAAATGGGCGATCTCTTATTCTAAGATCATGTCCTCTAGTTCTAGTCTCCCCCATCAGTGGAAACATCCTCTCTGCATCCACCTTACCAAGCCCCTTCATAATCTTATACGTTTCGATAAGTTCACCTTTCATTCTTCTGAATTCCAATGAGTAGAGGCCCAACCTACTCAACCTTTCCTCATAGGTCAACCCCCTCATCTCCGGAATTAACCGAGTGAACCTTCTCTGAACTGCCTCCAAAGCAAGTATATCCTTTTGTAAATATGGAAACCAAAACTGCACACAGTATTCCAGGTGTGGCCTCACCAATACCCTGTATAGCTGTAGTAAGACTTCCGTGCTTTTATACCCCATCCCCTTTGCAATAAAGGCCAAGATTCCATTGGCCTTCCTGATCATTTGCTGTACCTGCATACTATCCTTTTGTGTTTCATGCACAAGTACCACCAGGTCCCGCTGTACTGCAGCACTTTACAATCTTTCTCCATTTAAATAATAAATTGCACTTTGATTTTTCCTGCCAAAGTGCATGACCACACAGTTTCCAACATTATACACCATCTGCCAAATTTTTGCCCACTCACTTAGCCTGTCTATGTCCTTTTGCTGATTTTTTGTGTCCTCCTCACTCATTGCTTTTCCTCCCATCTTTGTATCGTCAGCAAATTTGGCTACGTTACACTCAGTCCCTTCTTCGAAATCTTTCATATAGATTGTAAATAGTTGGGGCCCCGGCATTGATCCCTGTGGCACCCCACTGTTTACTGATTGCCAACCCGAGAATGAACCATTTTGTATCAGTCTTCATGGTAGAAGACACTAAAAACATCCCTAAAATGTCCTTACTACACAGTACAAATGCACACGAGGCCCATACTTGAGAGAAGGTCACTCTGTGACCAGTAACATTTATTAGCCAGCACTGAAGTGATGAAGGTGGGTGGAGCTTCCCCTTTTATACCTGAAAGTCCAGGTTAGGAGTGTCTCCTACAAGTTCACCACCTAGTGGTCAGTGTTATCACGGTGTACAACTTAGGTCAGTTTATACATGGATTACAATGACAGTTGAAGACATGACATCACCTCCCCCGCAAAGTCTTATTGGGATCACAGGTTAAATCTCTCTGGTGGTTTACGCTCCCTTGTAGAGCGCCTGAGTTGGGGCTCCGGTTGTTAGGCGCTGGCCTGGGTGTCTGCCGTTTGCGGTGCCTCAGGCCTGTCTGGATTGCCCACAGCGACTGGGCTCTCCTCCACTTGGTTCCGGTTTTCGGTCACCTGTGGAGGAGTGAACGCTACATCGTGTTCTTCCTCTGCTTCTTATGTGGGGTTGCTGAACCTCCTTTTTGTTTGATCCACGTGTTTGCGGCAGATTTGTCCATTGGTAAGTTTAACTACCAGAATCCTATTCCCCTCTTTGGCAATCACAGTGCCTGTGAGCCATTTGGGCCCTGCAGCGTAGTTGAGGACAAAGACAGGGTCATTGACATCAATACATCGCGCCCTCGCATTCCCGTCATGATAGTCACATTGTGACTGAGGCCTGCTCTCCACAATTTCTTTCATGATGGGGTGTATAAGGGATAACCTGGTTTTGATCCTTTTCATTCTTTTCATTAGCAGCTCTGCGGGTGGAACCCCTGTGAGCAAGTGTGGTCAGAATCTATTAGCCAACAGAAGGCGTGATAAGCGGCTTTGTAGGGAACCCCGTTGGATTCTGAGCATCGCCTGTTTGATTATCTGCACTGCTCGTTCCGCCTGGCTGTTTGAAGCCGGCTTGAACGGTGCCATTCTGACATGGTTGATAACATTTCCTGCGATGAAATCCTGGAACTCAATGCTTGTAAAGCACGGGCCATTGTCGCTGACGAAGACATCCGGTAGACCATGGGCGGCGAACATTTCCTGTAGACTTTCTACCGTGGCAGAGGATGTGCTTGAATTGAGAATGTCACACTCGATCCATTTGGAGTAGGCGTCGACGACAACCAAAAACATTTTTCCCATGAAAGGACTTGCGTAGTCCACATGGATGCGTGACCATGGTTTGGTGGGCCTGGACCAGGGGCTAAGGGGGGCTTCCCTGGGCACATTGCCCAGCTGGGCACATCTGTTGCATCTATCCCTGGCCATCAAACGTGTGACCTGGCAATTGCCTTCATCATGACAATGCCCGGGTGCTCATTGTGGAGTTCTCGGATGAACACCTCTCTGCCCATCTGGGGCATGGCTACTCGGTTTCCCCGTAGTAGGCAATCGGCCTGAATCGAGAGTTCATCCTTGCGCCTGTGAAATGGTTTAAATTCCTGAGGGCATGCCCCGTACGTGGCTGCCCAGTCCCTATGCAGGACACATTTCTTGACTAAAGACATCAGCGGGTCTCTATTTGTCCAGACTTTGATCTGACGGGCTGTCACAGGTGAGTCTTCGCTTTCGAAAGCTTCAACAGCCATGCCCATCTCAGCAGCATGCTCGGTTGCCCGCTCGGTGGTGGCTAGTGGGAGCCTGCTGAGTGCATCGGCACAGTTTTCAGTGTCCGGTCTGTGCCGAATTGTACAGTCATAGACGACTAACATGAGTGCACACCTCTGTATGCGGGCCGACGCATTCACATTTATGGCCTTGTTGTCGGCCAAAAGGGACATTAGGGGTTTGTGATCTGTCTCCAGCTCAAATTTCCTGCCAAACAGGTACTGGTGCACTTTTTTACTGCATATACACATGCTAGCGCTTGCTTTTTTACTGTCCCGAAGCTCCTTTCTGCCTGGGACAGACTTCTGGAGGCATAAGCTATCGGCTGTAACTGACCCTTGGCATTAACATGCTGCAAAACACACCCGACCCCATAGGACGATGCATCGCACGTTAAAACAAGTTTCTTACATGGGTCATCGAGCGTTAACAGATTCTTGGAGCATAACAAATTGCGTGCTCTATCAAAAGCCCTTTCCTGGCTGTCCCCCCAGACCCATTCGCGACCTTTGCGTCGGAGCACATGTAGCGGCTCTAACACCGTGCTCAATTTGGGAAGAAAGTTACCAAAATAGTTCAGGAGCCCCAGGAACGAACGCAGCTCCGTCGTATTACGGGGTCTGGGTGCTCTCTGGATCTCTTCCGTTTTGGACGCAGTAGCTCTGATCCCGTCTGCTGCTATCCTCCTCCCCAGGAATTCTACCTCTGGAGCTAGGAAGATGCACTTCGCCTTTTTCAGTCGCAGACCTACCCGGTCTAGTCTGCGTAGCACCTCCTCCAGATTGTGGAGGTGTTCTTCAGTATCGCAACCCTTGATGAGGATGTCGTCTTGAAAAACCACCGTCCTTGGAATCGACTTGAGGAGGCTTTCCATATTTTGTTGAAAGATCGCGGCAGCCGAGCGAATCCCGAACGGACATCTGTTATACTCAAACAACCCCTTGTGTGTCATGATGGTGATCAGCTTCTTTGACTCACTTGCCAGCTCCTGGGTCCTGTAAGCTGAGGTCAGGTCCGATTTTGAAAAAAGTTTGCCACTGGATAGCGTTGCAAAGAGGTCCTCCGCTCTCGGTAGCGGGTACTGGAGTGACACCCAATTGATGGTGGCCTTGTAATCACCACATATTCTGATCGACCCATCTGCCTTGAGCACCGGCACAATCGGGCTCGCCCAGTCACTGAATTCGACTGGCGAGATGATGCCTTCCCTCAGCAGGCGGTCCAATTCGCCTTCTATCTTTCGGCATCACGTTCGGCACCATTCTGGCCTTGTGGTGTACTGGCCTGGCGTCCGGGTTTATGTGAATCACTACCTTGGTCCCCATGAAAGTGCCAATGCCATGTTGAAATAGTGAGTCAAATTTGTCCAGGACCTGTGAGCATGATATTCGCTCCACACAAGAAATTGCATTGACATCGCCCCATTTCCAGTTCATGACAGCAAGCCAACTCCTCCCCAGCAGTGCGGGACCATCCCCCGGGACAATCCAGAGTGGCAACCTGTTCTCTGAATCTTTGTGGGTCACAACTACCGTGGCGCTGCCTAGCACCGGAATGATCTCCTTTATACATGTCCGTAGCAGTGCGTCAATCGGCACTAATTTTGGCCTCCTGGCCTTGGACACCCACAACTTGTCGAACTGTTTGATACTCATCAGGGACTGGCTGGCCCCCTTGTCTAGCTCCATTGATACTGGGATGCCACTGAGGGGCACTTTCATCATTATCGGTGGCATCCTGGTGTATGAACTGTAGATGTGCTCCACATGAACTCGCTGAACTTCAGCTTCCAGCGATTTCCCCCAGTGTCCATTTGGCCTCGTAGGGCTTACATCGGGCCCATCCTCCTCGTACATCAACCTGGATACAGGCTTCCTGCACGTACGCGCCAAGTGACTGCTGACGTTGCAGTTTCTGCAGGTTTATTGCTGATACCTGCAAGCTCTGGCTGTGTGTTTGCCTCCACACCTCCAACATGAGCCGTGGTTGGAAACAAATGGTCCATTACCAGTCGATCGTCTCTGACTGTCTCTGTAACTGTCCTTAATCGCACCATTGACAGGTGTTGATGGCCCCATTACTGGCCGCATTGTCCCTTGCGATGGCATGAATCGCCATTCAGCTCGCCATTGTCTCTGTTGAATTCCTCCTTTGGGTTCGACTACATGCTTGGGCATGTCTGATTGCCCTGGTCTGCTTGCAGAACTATGTGCCGCATTAACAATGTTGACTCCCTATCCATTTGCTGCATTTAAACCAGGATTTTTGTCAAACATCATTTTGGTCTCTTCCTCCCCTGAGATAAATGTCTGGGCCATCAAAGCCGTCATTTCCAGGGTCATGTCTTTGGTCTCAATCAGTTTCCTGAAAACCCCAGCGTGCCCAATGCCCTCAATAAAAAAGTCTCACAGCATCTCCGCTCTGCATGCATCTGGGAACTTACATAGGCTCGCCAGTCACCAGAGGTCTGCCACGAAGTCTGGAACGCTTTGCCCTTCTAGCCGCCGGTGCGTGTAAAAACCAGTGTCTCGCCATGTGCATGCTGCTCGCCGGTTTAAAGTGTCCCCCGATCAACTTACTGAGCTCTTCAAAAGTCTTGTCCGCTGGCTTCACTGGCGCTAGAAGGTCCTTCATCAGGAAGTACGTCTTGGATCCACAAACCGTCAGGAGATGAGCCCTGCGTTTGTCGGCCGAATCCTGTCCCAGCCATTCCTTAGTGACGAAACTTTGCTGTAGTCGCTCAATAAAATCGTCCCAATCATCACCAACACAGTACCTCTCGTCTGTGCTGCTAGTGGCCATGCTCGCGTGGTTTAAATCCCAGTTTCTCGTCGCCAATAATATGTCCTTACTACACAGTACAAATGCACACGAGGCCCATACTTGAGGGAAGGTCACTCTGTGACCAGTAACCTTTATTAGCCAGCACTGAAGTGAAGAAGGTGGGTGGAGCTTCCCCTTTTATACCTGAAAGTCCAGGTTAGGAGTGTCTCCCACAAGTTCACCACCTAGTGGTCAGTGTTCTCACAGTGTACAACTTAGGTCAGTTTATACATGGGTTACAATGACAGTTGAAACATGACAATCCCAACAGTGGATAATCAAGTGGCTATAGGTAGGGAGGAACTTAATACGATCACTATTACTAATGAAGTAGTACTAGGTAAAATAATGGGACTACAGGCGGACAATTCCTCTGGACCTGATGCCTTACATCCTAGGGTCTTAAGAGAAATGGCTGCAGAGATAGTGGATGCATTGGTTGTAATTTACCAAAATTCCATGGATTCTGGGGCGGTCCCAGCAGATTGGAAAA
This sequence comes from Pristiophorus japonicus, assembly GCF_044704955.1. NCBI lineage: Eukaryota > Metazoa > Chordata > Chondrichthyes > Pristiophoridae > Pristiophorus > Pristiophorus japonicus. The sequence goes on along the minus strand of NC_091977.1, from coordinate 113,406,935 downwards.
CCACAAAGTTAACACCTCTATTTAAAAAAGGAGGCAGACAAAACGCAGGAAACTATAGACCAATTAGTCTAACATCTGTCATTGCGAAAATGCTGGAGTCCTTTATTAAGGAAGCAGTAGCGGGACATTTGGAAAAGCATGATTCAATCAAGCAGAGTTAGCATGGTTTTATGAAAGGGAAATCATGTTTGACAAATTTGCTGGAGTTCTTTGAGAATGTAATGAGCAGGGTGGATAAGGGGGAGTGGATGCGGTGTATTTGGATTTCCAGAAGGCATTCGATAAGGTGTCACATAAGTGGTTACTGCACAAGATAAAAGCTCACGCCGTTGCGGGTAATATATTAGGATGGATAGAGGATTGGCTACCTAATAGAAAACAGAGAGTTGGGATAAATGGGTCATTTTCCAGTTGACAACCAGTGACTAGTGAGGGATTGGTGCTGGGTCCTCAACTATTTACAATCTATATTAATGACTTGGATGAAGGGACAGAATGTAATGTAGCCAATTTTGCTGATGATATAAAGATGGGTGGGAAAGCAAATTGTGAGGAGGACACAAAGAATCTGTAAAGGGATATAGACAGGCTAAGTGAGTGGGCAAAAATTTGGCAGGTGGTGTATAATGTGGGAAAATGTGAGGTTATCCACTTTAGCAGAAATAATAGAAAAGCAAATTATAATTTAAATGGAGAAAAATTACAAAGTGCTACAATACAGAGAGAGCTGGGGGTCCTTGTGCATGAAACTCTTTTTGAGTTTACCTGAAAAAAAACATAAACATTAAACCGTGCCACCAGCCCTGGATGACACAGCAGACATTTACAAGGCCCTTTTTTTCTTTTTTTTTGTGGTTTTTTTTTGTGTTTTTCTTTTTTTTTTTGGTTTTTTTTTTGGGCGCTAAAATCCCATTTTTTTTCCCAGTGCCCCCTATAAAAGGGGGGGGGATACTAAAAGCACTGGCAATTAAAACAAATTAAACTTTAAAATGTAATATCAAATTAAAATTTGGTTGCCGGGCGTGATGATGCACTCCAGTCCCTCCGGTGCCCACCTCTCGCGGAAGGCCGCGAGCGTACCGGTGGACACCGCGTGCTCCATCTCCAGGGACACCCTGGCTCGGATGTAAGAGCGGAAGAGAGGCAGGCAGTCAGGTTGAACGACCCCCTCGACCGCCCGCTGCCTGGACCGGCTGATGGCACCCTTGGCCGTGCCCAGGAGCAGTCCTATGAGGAGGCCTTCGGTCCTTGTGCATGAAACTCTTTTAGAGTCTACCTGCAAAACATAAAACATTAAACCGTGCCACCCGACCTGGGTGACACACCAGACATTTACAAGGCCCTTTTTTTTCCTTTTTTTTTTGTGTTTTTCTTTTTTTTTTTTGGGGCACTAAAATCACAATTTTCCCAGTGCCCCCTATAAAAGGGAAGGGGACACTAAAAGCACCGGCAATTAAAACAAATTAAACTTTAAAACGTAAAATCAAATTAAAATTTGGTTGCCGGGCGTGATGATGCACTCCAGTCCCTCCGGTGCCCACCTCTCGCGGAAGGCCGCGAGCGTACCGGTGGACACCGCGTGCTCCATCTCCAAGGACACCCTGGACCGGATGTAAGAGCGGAAGAGAGGCAGGCAGTCAGGTTGAATGACCCCCTCGACCGCCCGCTGCCTGGACCGGCTGATGGCACCCTTGGCCGTGCCCAGGAGCAGTCCTACGAGGAGGCCTTCGGTCCTTGTGCATGAAACACAAAAAGTTAGTTTGCAGGTGCAGCAAGTAATCAGGAAGGCAAATGGAATGTTGGCCTTTATTGCAAGGGGGATCGAGTATAAAAGCAGAGCAATCCTGCTACAAATGTACAGGGTATTGGTGAGGCCACACCTGGAGTACTGCGTACAGTTTTGGGCTCCATATTTAAGGAAGGATATACTTACATTGGAGGCTGTTCAAAGAAGGTTCACTAGGTTGATTGCGGAGATGAGGGATGTTATGTTCATAATAAAGTAATGGAGCTGAGTACTGTAGATGTGGGTAAGTGTGACCTTAGCTCCTTTATTCTAACTCCAGAGTGTTGGTACAGCATGGGAGGCCTGCTTATGTACAGTGCTCCCAAGGGATGCTGGGATCCCTTGGGGACTGCAACAGGTAAGCCCTTTGGTGGCGGTACGATACTGGTTATATAGGGTTGCATACATAACATCGCTCCACCCCAAAGTCAATAGTACACCTATTTACAGGGTGAGACGATCTGGGGCCTTTCGCTCCCTAGTCAATCGTCTCGGTACAAATGCAGGTATAGGTGAGTTGGTTGGTTCTTCACTGGGCTGCTGTGCAGCTGTGCAGCTGGCCTTGCTGGGCTGCTGGGGATGGTGAGTTCAGCTTCGTGGTCAACCGTGATGTCGGTTGCCACTTGTGTGTGTATCGGAGAGTTGAAATTGGTGGTGTCCTCTTCGGGTTCCTCGTGGCTGTCTGTGAATCGCAGTGTGGTTTGGTCCAAATGCTTTCTGCAAGTTAGTCCATTTGCGCGTTTGACCTGAAACACCCTACTCCCTTCTTTGGCTACGACAGTGCCATCAAGCCATTTAGGACCATGTCCATAGTTGAGTACAAATACAGGCTCATTGATTTTAATATCGTGTGACAAGTTTGCGCGATCATGATACATGCTTTGTTGATGCCGCCTGTCCTCGATGTGATCATGGAGATCAGGGTGGACAAGAGAGAGCCTTGTTTGAGCGACCTTTTCATGAGCAGTTCGGGTGGGGGAACCCCGGTAAGCGAGTGGGGTCTGGTGCGGTAGCTGAGTAGGACTCGGGATAGTTGGGTCTGCAAGGAGCCTTCTGACATGTGTTTCAAGCTTTGCTTGATGGCTTGGACTGCCCGTTCTGCCTTGCTGTTAGATGCGGGCTTAAACGGGGTGATATGATGTGCTTGATCCCATTGCGGGTCATGAATTCCTTGAATTCAGAATTATTGAAGCACGGCCCATTGTCGCTGACAAGGACAAGAACATGGCGAACATGGCTCATAGACTTTCGATGGTGGCAATGGACGTGCTTACAGACATTATTACACAGTAAATCCATTTTGAATAAGCATCCACAACAACCATAAACATTTTGCCTAGAAACGGGCCAGCAAAGTCAACGTGGATCCTAGACCATGGTTTGGAGGGCCATGATCACAAACTTAGCGGTGCCTGCCTGGGTGCACTGCTCAGTTGAGAGCAAGTGTTACATTGGCGCACGCAAGACTCCAAATCTGAGGCAATGCTGGGCCACCACACATGGGATCTGGCTATAGCCTTCATCATTATTATGCCTGGGTGGGTACTGTGTAGATCACGTATGAACGTTTCCCTGCCTTTCTTAGGCAAAACCACGCGATTGCCCCACAAAAGATAGTCCGCCTGCATGGGCATTTCATCTTTGCAGCGCTGGAACGGCTTGATTTTTTCATGCATCTCCGCTGGGACGCTGGACCAGCTCCCAGGGAGGACACAGTTTTTTCAAATGTACAGTAAAGGATCCTGGCTGGTCCAGGTCCTGATCTCACGTGCCATAACGGGTGACTTTTCATTTTCAAATGCATCCATCACCAAGTGCAAGTCTGCAGGCTGTGCCATTTCCAACCCGGTGGGTAATGGTAACCGACTGAGAGCATCAGCGCAGTTCTCTGTGCCTGGTCTGTAGCAGATTTCATAGTTATATGCAGACAGCGTGAGCGCCCATCTTTGGATGCGAGCGGAGGCATTGGTATTAATCCCTTTGCTCTCTGAGATATGAGCGGCTTATGGTCAGTTTCGAACTCAAACTTAAGATCAAACAGATACTGGTGCATTTTTTTCACCCCGTAAACGCATGCCACAGCTTCTTTTTCAATCATGCTGTAGGTCCTTTCGGCCTTGGACAAACTCTTGGATGCATAGGCGACTGGTTGCAATGTTCCCGATTCGTTTGCTTGCTGTAACACACACCCGACCCCCTACGAGGACGCATTCGCAAGCTAGCACTGAACGTTTACATGGGTTATACAGAACAAGCAGTTTCTAGCAACATGACAGATTTCTGGCTTTCTCAAAAGCAGCCTCTTGAGATTTCCCCCATACCCAGTCATCTCCCTTGTGTAGCAACACAAGTAGGGGTTCTAGCAAGGTGTTTAACCCGGGTAGGAAACTACCAAAATAATTGAGGAGTCCCAGAAATGACCGGAGCTCCGTCACATTCTGTGGTTCTTGGCGCCGGTGGGTCTGATGCTGTCTGCCGCGATTCTTCTCCCTAAAAACTTGACCTCTGGCGCCAGGAAAACACACTTTGAGCGTTTCAACCTGAATCCCACGCAATCTAGCTGACTTAGAATCTCTTCCAGGTTCTGCAAGTATTCGATGGTGTCCCGACCTGTGATCAATATTTCGTCCTGGAACACCACGGTGCGCGGAACTGACTTAGAAACATAGAAACATAGAAAATAGGTGCAGGAGCAGGCCATTCAGCCCTTCTAGCCTGCACCGCCATTCAACGAGTTCATGGCTGAACATGAAACTTCAGTACCCACTTCCTGCTTTCATGCCATACCCCTTGATCCCCCGAGTAGTAAGGACTTCATCTAACTCCCTTTTGAATATATTTAGTGAATTGGCCGCAACTACTTCCTGTGGTAGAGAATTCCACAGGTTCACCACTCTCTGGGTGAAGAAGTTTCTCCTTATCTCGGTCCTAAATGGCTTACCCCTTATCCTTAGACTGTGACCCCTGGTTCTGGACTTCCCCAACATTGGGAACATTCTTCCTGCATCCAACCTGTCCAAACCCGTCAGAATTTTAAACGTTTCTATGAGGTCCCCTCTCACTCTTCTGAACTCCAGTGAATACAAGCCCAGTTGATTCAGTCTTTCTTGATAGGTCAGTCCCACCATCCCGGGAATCAGTCTGGTGAATCTTCGCTGCACTCCCTCAACAGCAAGTATGTCCTTCCTCAAGTTAGGAGACCAAAACTGTACACAATACTCCAGGTGTGGCCTCACCAAGGCCCTGTACAACTGTAGCAACACCTCCCTGCCCCTGTACTCAAATCCCCTCGCTATGAAGGCCAACATGCCATTTGCTTTCTTAACCGCCTGCTGTACCTGCATGCGAACCTTCAATGACTGATGTACCATGACACCCAGGTCTCGTTGCACCTTCCCTTTTCCTAATCTGTCACCATTCAGATAATAGTCTGTCTCTCTGTTTTTACCACCAAAGTGGATAACCTCACATTTATCCACATTATACTTCATCTGCCACGCATTTGCCCACTCACCTAACCTATCCAAGCCACTCTGTAGCCTCATAGCATCCTCCTCGCAGCTCACACTGCCACCCAACTTAGTGTCATCCGCAAATTTGGAGATACTACATTTAATCCCCTCGTCTAAATCATTAATGTACAATGTAAACAGCTGGGGCCCCAGCACAGAACCCTGCGGTACCCCACTAGTCACTGCCTGCCATTCCGAAAAGTACCCATTTACTCCTACTCTTTGCTTCCTGTCTGACAACCAGTTCTCAATCCACGTCAGCACACTACCCCCAATCCCATGTGCTTTAACTTTGCACATTAATCTCCTGTGTGGGACCTTGTCGAAAGCCTTCTGAAAGTCCAAATATACCACATCAACTGGTACTCCTTTGTCCACTTTATTGGAAACATCCTCAAAAAATTCCAGAAGATTTGTCAAGCATGATCTCCCTTTTACAAATCCATGCTGACTTGGACCTATCATGTCACCATTTTCCAAATGCGCTGCTATGACATCCTTAATAATTGATTCCATCATTTTACCCACTACTGAGGTCAGGCTGACCGGTCTATAATTCCCTGCTTTCTCTCTCCCTCCTTTTTTAAAAAGTGGGGTTACATTGGCTACCCTCCACTCGATAGGAACTGATCCAGAGTCAATGGAATGTTGGAAAATGACTGTCAATGCATCCGCTATTTCCAAGGCCACCTCCTTAAGTACTCTGGGATGCAGTCCATCAGGCCCTGGGGATTTATCGGCCTTCAATCCCATCAATTTCCCCAACACAATTTCCCGACTAATAAAGATTTCCCTCAGTTCCTCCTCCTTAATAGACCCTCTGACCACTTTTATATCCGGAAGGTTGTTTGTGTCCTCCTTAGTGAATACTGAACCAAAGTACTTGTTCAATTGGTCTGCCATTTCTTTGTTCCCCGTTATGACTTCCCCTGATTCTGACTGCAGGGGACCTACGTTTGTCTTTACTAACCTCTTTCTCTTTACATACCTATAGAAACTTTTGCAATCCGCCTTAATGTTCCCTGCAAGCTTCTTCTCGTACTCCATTTTCCCTACCCTAATCAAACCCTTTGTCCTCCTCTGCTGAGTTCTAAATTTCTCCCAGTCCCCAGGTTCGCTGCTATTTCTGGCCAATTTGTATGCCACTTCCTTGGCTTTAATACTATCCCTGATTTCCCTAGATAGCCACGGTTGAGCCACCTTCCCTTTTTTATTTTTACGCCAGACAGGAATGTACAATTGTTGTAATTCATCCATGCGTTCTCTAAATGTCTGCCATTGCCCATCCACAGTCAACCCCTTAAGTATCATTAGCCAATCTATCTTAGCCAATTCATGCCTCATACCTTCAAAGTTACCCTTCTTTAAGTTCTGGACCATGGTCTCTGAATTAACTGTTTCATTCTCCATCCTAATGCAGAATTCCACCATATTATGGTCACTCTTCCCCAAGGGGCCTCGCACAATGAGATTGCTAATTAATCCTCTCTCATTACACAACACCCAGTCTAAGATGGCCTCCCCCCTAGTTGGTTCCTCGACATATTGGTCTAGAAAACCATCCCTTATGCATTCCAGGAAATCCTCCTCCACCGTATTGCTTCCAGTTTGGCTAGCCCAATCTATGTGCATATTAAAGTCACCCATTATAACTGCTGCACCTTTATTGCATGCACTCCTAATTTCCTGTTTGATGCCCTCCCCAACATCACTACTACTGTTTGGAGGTCTGTACACAACTCCCACTAACGATTTTTGCCCTTTAGTGTTCTGCAGCTCTACCCATATAGATTCCACATCATCCAAGCTAATGTCTTTCCTAACTATTGCATTAATCTCCTCTTTAACCAGCAATGCTACCCCACCTCCTTTTCCTTTTATTCTATCCTTCCTGAATGTTGAATACCCCTGGATGTTGAGTTCCCAGCCCTGATCATCCTGGAGCCACGTCTCCGTAATCCCAATCACATCATATTTGTTAACATCTATTTGCACAATTAATTCATCCACCTTATTGCGGATACTCCTTGCATTAAGACACAAAGCCTTCAGGCTTGCTTTTTTAACACCCTTTGTCCTTTTAGAATTTTGCTGTACAGTGGCCCTTTTTGTTCTTTGCCTTGGGTTTCTCTGCCCTCCACTTTTCCTCATCTCCTTTCTGTCTTTTGCTTTTGCCTCCTTTTTGTCTCCCTCTGTCTCCCTGTATAGGTTCCCATCCCCCTGCAATATTAGTTTAACTCCTCCCCAACAGCACTAGCAAACACTCCCCCTAGGACATTGGTTCCGGACCTGCCCAGGTGCAGACCGTCCGGTTTGTACTGGTCCCACCTCCCCCAGAACCGGTTCCAATGCCCCAAGAATTTGAATCCCTCCCTGCTGCACCACTGCTCAAGCCATGTATTCATCTGCGCTATCCTGCGATTCCTACTCTGACTAGCACGTGGCACTGGTAGCAATCCCGAGATTACTACTTTTGAGGTCCTACTTTTTAATTTAGCTCCTAGCTCCTTAAATTCTTTTCGTAGGACCTCATCCCTTTTTTTACCTATGTCGTTGGTACCAATGTGCACCACGACAACTGGCTGTTCTCCCTCCCATTTCAGAATGTCCTGCACCCGCTCCGAGACATCCTTGACCCTTGCACCAGGGAGGCAACATACCATCCTGGAGTCTCGGTTGCGTCCGCAGAAACGCCTATCTATTCCCCTCACCATCGAATCCCCTATCACTATCGCGCTCCCACTCTTTTTCCTGCCCTCCTTTGCAGCAGAGCCACCCATGGTGCCATGAACTTGGCTGCTGCTGCCCTCCCCTGATGAGTCATCCTCCCCAACAGTACTCAAAGCAGTGTATCTGTTTTGCAGGGGGATGACCACAGGGGACTCCTGCACTATCTTTCTTGCACTTTAACAGGCTCTCTATGTTCCTTTGAAAAATAGCCGCAGCCGATCGAATCCCAAACGGACATCTATTGTAGATGAACAGACCTTTGTACGCGTTAATGCAGGTGAAGCCTTTCGAAGATTCCTCCAACTCCTGCGTCATGTAGGCTGAGGTCAGGTCCAACTTGGTGAACGTCTTTTCTCCTGCCAGTGTCGCAAATAGGTCGTCTGTCTTGGGTAGCGGGTACCGGTCCTGCAGCGAAAAACAGTTAATCGTTACTTTATAGTCCCCACAAATTCTGACCATGCCATCGCCCTTGAGGACTGGAACAATCGGACTAGCCCACTCGTTGAACTCCACCGGCGAGATGATGCCTTCTTGCTGTAGCCTGTCCAGCTCGATCTCCACTTTCTCTCGCATCATATATGGCACCACCCATACCTTGTAGTGGATGGGTTGTGTACTGGGAACCAAGTGGATTTGCATCTTCGCCCCCGAGAAACTTCCGATGCTTGGCCGAAACAACAACAGAAATTTGCTCAGAACCTGGGCACATGAGGCATCGTCGACAGATGTCATCCCAGTTCCAGCGGATTTTTCCCAGCCAGCTTCTGCCAAACAGTGTAGGGCCATCTCCTGGTACAATCCATAGTGGTAGTTCATGCACCACTCCATCATAGGAGACATTTACTGCTGCACTGCAAATTACAGGGATCAGCTCTTTGGTGTAAGTTCTCAGTTTGGTATGAATGGGGCTAAGCTTGGGCCTGTATGCCTTATTGCACCACAGCCTGTCAAAGACATTTTTGCTCATGATAAACTGACTTGCACCCGTGTCCAGTTCCATGGAGACTGGAATTCCATCCAGTTTGACTGTTAACATGATTGGTGGACATTTCGTGATGAAGGTGTATACACCGTATACTTCTGCCTCCTTGGTTCAAGTCTCTAGTTCAGTTTGATCCGCCATGGATCGATCCTCCTCTGCAACGTGGTGGTTTGCAGGGTTTGCAGCTCGTCTGCACATTCACTGGAAGTGTCCCATTGTTCCACAGCCTTTGCACACATAGTGTTTGAATCGGCATTGATAGACTCGATGATCACCTCTGCAGCATCAACAAGGTATTAACTGCCTCGCATTAACGTTCGATGGCGGACTCTGGGTCATCTGAGGTCGTGCAGCTGCATGTGTGTACATTCTGCCATATGCATTCCTGCCTGAAAACGACATTACTTTGTGTACAGTGCTTGCCGATGCATCTTTATGCTGCAAAATTTGTTTGGTGTTATCGCTGGTGGACATAAATGCCTACGGTATCGTTATGGCTTTGCTCAGATTCGGTTTTTCAACAGTCAATAGTTTGCGAAGGATAACTTCATGGCCAATGCCAAGCACAAAGAAGTCTCTTAGCATTTGCTCCAGGAATCCATCGAATTCTCAATGTCCTGCAAGGTGCCTTAGTTCGGTGACGTAGCTCGCCACTTCCTGGCCTTCAGAACGTTGATATGTGAAAAATCGAAACCTTGCCATTAGAACGCTCTCCTTCGGATTTAGGTGCTCCTGGACCAGCATACACAGTTCTTCATACAATTTGGTTGTTGGTTTCACCGGAGCTAGAAGATTCTTCATGAGACCATAGGTTGTTGCCCCGCAAACGGTGAGGAGTATCGCCCTTCGTTTGGCAGCATTCTCCTCCGCTTCCAGCTCGTTGGCCACGAAGTATTGGTCGAGTCGCTCCACGAAGGCTTCCCAATAGTCCCTTTCTGAGAATTTCTCCAGGATCCCAACAGTTCTCTGCATTTTTGCATGATGGTTCATTATCTCATCGCCAATTTTTATGTTCATAATAAAGTAATGTACCTTAATACAGTAGACATGGGTAAGTGTGACCTTAGCTCCTTTATTCAAACTCCAGAGTGTTGGTACAGCATGGGAGGCCTGCTTATATACAGTGCTCCCAAAGGATGCTGGGATTCCTTGGGACTCCAACATGTATGCCCTCTGGTGGCGGTATGATACTGGTTAAATAGGGTTGCATAAATAACAAGTGGGTTGACTTATGAGGATAGCTTGAGTAGATTGGGTCTATACACATTGGTGTTCAGAAGTATGAGAAGTGATCTGATTGAAACTTATAAGATAATGAGGGGGCTCGACAAGGTGGTTGCGGAGAGCATATTTCCACATAGGGGAAACTAAAACTAGGGGACATAGGGCTAGAAATGTTTTTGTATGTAAACCTGTATTTACCATGTCTAACCACCAGACGGTTTATCCACTGGAGTCCCAAGGGATCCCACAATCCCTTGGAAGCACCTGTATATAAGGAGACCTCACAGGCTGGAGAGGCACTCTGAGATCTGTAATAAAGGACTATGGTCACACCTTACTTTGAGCTTGCAGTATCTAGTCTGACTCTTTATTCAAGACATAACAACTGGCGACGAGATACAGATGACGAACCCCACCGCAACAATGCAGAGAACCATGCAATCACCTGTTACCGCCCGACAGATTAGAACCTGGACGAGCCAGGACCCCTTACTGTCCTTCGTAAAAAACTGTATGCTCCACGGGAGTTGGTCTCGTGTCCCATTAGAGATGCAGGAAGAAATAAAGCCGTACCAGCGGCGCAAAGATTAAATGTCTACACAAGCAGACTGCTTCCTAAGGGGCAATCGGGCAGTGGTGCCAAAAAAGGGCAGGGACACTTTCATTCGTGATCTCCACAGTACCCAACCAGGCATTTTAATGATGAAAGCGATAGCCAGATCCCACGTGTGGTGGCCCAGTATCGATGCAGATTTGGAGTCCTGCGTGCTCAAATGTAACACATGTTCACAGTTAAGTAATGCACCCAGGGAGGTGCCACTAAGTTTATGGTCCTGGCCCTCCAAACCGTGGTCCATGTTCCATGTCAACTATGCAGGCCCATTCTTGGGAAAAATGTTCTTAGTGTTTGTAGATGTGTACTCCAAATGGATTGAATATGTGATAATGTCGACAAACACGTCCGCTGCCACCCTTGAAAGCCTACGGGCCATGTTTGCCATGCACGGCCTGCCTGATGTTCTTGTAAATGGGCTGTGCTTTACCAGTGCTGAGTTCAAAGAGTTCATGACCTGCAATGGGATCAAACATGTCACATCTGCCCCGTTTAAAAGAGCGTCCAATGGTCAGGCAGAACAAGCAGTTCAAACAATCAAGCATAGCTTGAAAAGGGTAACTGAAGGCTCACTGCAGACTCACTTATACTGAGTCCTGCTTAGTTACCGCACAAGACCCCACTCGCTCACTGGGGTCCACCCCGTTGAACTGCTCATGAAAAGGGCACTTAAGACAAGGCTCTCGCTAGTCCACCCTGATCTACACGAACAGGTAGGGAGCTGGCGGCTTCAACAGAATACATATCATGATCGCGCAAATGTGTCACGCAAAATTGAGATAAATGATCCTGTATTTATGTTGAACTATGGACAAGGTCCCAAGTGGCTTCCTGGCACTGTTCTGGCCAAAGAGGGGAGTAGAGTGTTTGTGGTCAAACTTGCAGATGGACTGACCTGCAGGAAACACTTGGACCAAACCAAACTCAGATTTACAGACTATCCAGAACAACCCAGAATAGACTCTACCTTTTTCGACCCTCCAACACACACACATGTGGCAATCGACCCAGCAGTTGACCATGAAGCAGAACCCATCACCCGCAGCAGCCCAGAAGGACTCACCACCCCCAGCAGCCCAGCAAGGCCAGCTGCGCAGCAGCCCAGCGAGGGCCCAACAAACAACTCACGAAAACCAGCATTTGTACCGAGACGATCAACCAGGGAAAGGAAGGCCCTAGATCGACTCACGTTGTAAATAGTTACACTGTTGACTTTGGGGGGCAGGGAGTGTTGTTATGTATGTCTAACCACCAGAGGGCTTATCCTTTGGATCCCAAGGGATCCCACAATCCCTTGGGAGCAGCTGTATATAAGGAGACCTCACAAGCCGGAGAGGCACTCTGAGACCTGGAATAAAGGACTACGGTCACACCTCACTTTGAGCTTGCAGTATCTAGTCTGATTCTTTATTCAAGACATAACAAGAACCTCCACTTTTTTTGCATGCTTAACGCCCACTTAACGCCTATTTTACCGCTGAAATGATGTATAACGCCCATATATCGCCCATTTTGGCACAAAATGGTAACTGACCGGCCTTCTTAGGAGACTTATCGCCGAGTGCTATTTTCCCAATGGGCTTAACGGCGGGAAAAAATATTACCGCCCGTCCACTTTTTTGGGGGCAGAATGAGTGAAATCAACGCCCATAATATCACCCAGCATTACTTTCCGCATGGAATTAACCCGAGATTCAATATGAACGCCCGGCCACTGTTTTTTGTTGTAAAGAGCACATTTACCCAAACTAGCGGTCATGGAGATCGCCCATCATCAATTTCACCACCTCGCACACATACCGACCACAATATCGCTCGCTGAAAAAAAAATCCACAACAAGTGGAACTAACCAGAACAAACACCAGTGGTGTGGCTGGCATTAGTTAAATCCCACTCTTACTGATAGTGGAAAGATTTGCCTGAAAGAGCGCTGATGTGAGTGACAACGCTGTCACACTGCTGTGTGTGTACAGCTCAGACATCAATGGTGCCCATCAGCTTGGTGCCAGTTAATGTTTATGTTGATTGATGCTACGTTGTATTTAACCCTTTCATGGTAAGGAATCACCAGTGTGTAACAGTCCAGCTATCTGAGACAATGCGCAACAAGGTTATGTTCAATAACAAAAGTTTACTGCTAACATTGGTCTGAAATTCTAAGTATCACAACCAATAACACCCAACCCCCGCCCACACCCCACTTTTTCCACCATTGACATAAATCACATGTTCAACATGTCCAGCAACACAGAATACAAAGGCAAAGCAGGAGTGTGGTCCCCAGCCCCGTACATTACAACAAATTGCATATACCCAGCTGGAGATATAACACAGCCATCACCTGCGCACATGCACCTCACTTTCCTTCCCCCCCTCTCCTTTTTCTCCCCACCTCTACCCCTTCCCCTCCTCGCTCCATGGCGCCTGGCCAAGGAGCTCCTCAGGCGGTGCCTCATTGGGGGGGATGAAGGCAGATGTGGTCATTGCAGGGTATGGGAGCGGGGGGGTGCCGAGGGGGCAATACTCTCTGATGCAGAAGTAGGATCTTGGTCCTTGCTCTCATCAGTCATTCACAGTGGTGGTGCAGAACCTAGGGGTGGAGTGCCGCACTCTGGGACCACTGGGAGCCCTCTGCCACCAGTGTTCCTGGCTACCAGCTCCAGGGCGTCCTCCATCTCTTTCATGTTATATCTTATTTGTTGGACAAAAACTCAGTACCAACTATGTTTTTGGTGCTTAGTCAGCTTTTTGCTGCTGGTGAATCTCCCTCGTGTCTCCCACAACAGCCAAACAAGCACACACCACAGCCACATACACTTTCAGTGCCTCTGAGCTCCCTTTCTCTCTGTCTCCTCTTCTGCGCATGTCATGATAACCCTTGACCTCCTGAATTTCGGGAATCGAGCGTTGCCATGCCGTTGCTAAGGACGGCACTTTATGGCAGAAGATCAAAAAAATGTAACACTACCGCCCATTTGATATCGCTCGCGGTAACGCCCATTTTCAAAAATGTAAACTAGGTGTTTTGTGAATGGACGAGAAGCCGCTGATCTGAAAACCCTTTTATACCACTCAAGCCGGAAATAACGCCCATTTTTGGGCGATAAGCACAAAAGTGGAGTTTCTAGCAATTAGTCTTAGAATAAGGGGCGGCCCATTTAAAACTAAGATGAGGAGAAATTTCTTCTCTGAGGGTTGTAAGTCTGTGGAATTCTCTGTCCCAGAGAGTTGTAGTGGCTGTGTCATTGAATATATTTAAGGCAGGGATAGATAGATTTTTGAGTGATAAGGGAGTAAAGGATTATGGAGAGCGGGCAGGGAAGTAGAGCTGAATCCAAAATCAGATCAGCCATGATCTCATTGAATGGTGGAGCAGGCTCGAGGGCCAAGTGGCCTACTCCTGCTCCTATTTCTTATGTTCTTATATTCTTATAAACGTGTTGGCTGCAAACTAGCTATAATTCATGCACAAAGACTTTGATGCTTCTTAAATTACATTCACCTCGTACCTCCTGATTACTTAGCATTCCTCTGTGGATTCGTAACATAATATAAACCATGTGTTAGCCACTCTCACACAGAATACATTCTCATTAAGCAAAGATACTAATGCTGACTTCTGTATTGTTAAACTATTTTTCTTATTATATTATACACTATCCTACAAAACTATCCAACAGTAACTATCCTACATACACTATCCTACAAAACTATCCAATAATAACTATCCTACATACAGTGTTGTACAAAACTATCCTACAGTGGTGAGAGCGGGATCTGAGCAGTGGGAGCAGCAGGATTAAAAACAGGTAACTGAGAGCAGTGCGAACGGACCTGTGAGAGAAGAAAAAAAAATCAAAGTATGACGTCACAGGAAAGCAGGTTGCTAAGTATTTCTCTCATTTTTTTCTAAACTTGGGCATTTGTTTGAATTAAGAGCCGTGATTAAAAACTAAACATAGATAATTGATATTTCAAAACTTGAAAACCATTTAGTTAAATAAAATACAATAGAGATGGCAGGGCAGGTGATGTCTTCCAGCTGTAGCATGTGGGAGCTGGTGGACACCAGTGTCCACGGTGACCACAACTGCAGTAAGTGCCGGGGGCTCGAGGAACTTCGGCTCAGAGTTGATTAGTTGGAGTCTGAGTTTCAGACACTGCGATCCATCAGGGAGGACGAGAGTTATCTGGATGCTGTGTTCCAGGAGGCAGTCATACCCCTTAGGATACATATTTCAAATTTGGTCCATGGTCAGGAACAGCAGGGTGTGACTACAAGTGAGGTAGGTATGGGTATCCAGAAGATAGCATTGGAGGAGCCTCAGCCCTTGCACTTGTCCAACAGATGTGAGGTTCTTGCTCCTTGTGTGGACAAAAGCAGGGACTGCAAGGATGATGAGCAAACTGACCACAGCACTGTGGTACAGGAGGCCATTCAAGTTGGGGGAGTAAAAAGAAATGTTGTAGTGGTAGGAGACAGTATAGTTAGGGGGATAGATACAGTTCTCTGCACCTGAGAGCGTGAATCCTGAAGGCTGTATTGCCTGCATGGTGCCAGGGTTAAGGACATCTCCTCTGGGCTGGAGAGGAACTTGGAGTGGGAGGGGAAAGATACAGTTGTTGTGGTCCACGTGGGTACCAACGACATAGGTAGGACAAACAAAAAGGTCCTGCTGAGGGAGTATGAGCAGCTAGGGGCCAAATTAAAAAGCTGAACCACAAAGGTAATAATCTCTGGATTACTATGTAAGCCACGAGAAAATTGCCATAGGGTTAATAAGATCAGAGAGATGAATGCATGGTTCAAAGATTGGTGTGGGAGAAATGGGTTTCGAGTCATGGGGCACTGACATGATCTGTTGATCCGTTGGGACGGGCTTCATTTGAACTATGCGGGGACCAGTGACCTGGCTAATCGAATAACTAGGGCTGTAGACAGGGCTTTAAACTAAATATTGGGGGTAGGGTTCAGATGAGGTGAAAAAAAATCAAAGAGAAAGGAGAAGGCAATAGTGCAGGGTAGCGATACGGGTAATGATAACCAGATTGTGACAGGAAGGGACAGAGCATATAAAGATAAGAGAGCACCAGAAAGTAGAGCCAGAGTAGGGAAAAATGGTAACAAGCCAAAATTAAAAGCTCTTTATCTGAATGAACGCAGCATTCGTAACAAGATAGATGAGTTGACGGCACAAATAGAAATAAATGGGTATGATCTGATAGCCATTACAGAGACATGGCTGCAAGGTGACCAAGGCTGGGAACTGAATATTCAGGGGTATTTGACAGCTTGGAAGGATAGGCAGAAATGAAAAGGAGGTGGGGTAGCTCTGTTAATAAAGGATGAGATCAGTGCAGTAGTGAGAAATGATACTGGCTCAGAAGATTAAGATGTAGAATCAGTTTGCGTGGAGATAAGAAATAATAAGGGAAATAAGTCACTAGTGGGAGTAATCTATAGGCCCCTAACAATAGCTACACTGTAGGACAGAGTATAAATCGAGAAATAATGGAGGCTTGTAAGATAGGTAATCTTGGGTGATTTTAATCTTCACATAGAATAGACAAATCAAATTGGCAAAGGTAGCCTTGAGGACGAGTTCATAGAGAGTATGCAGGATGGTTTCTTAGAACAATACGTTGTGGAACCAACCAGGGAGCAGGCTGTTTTAAATCTGGTAATGTGTAAATAGATAACATTAGTTAATGATCTCATAGTAAAGGATCCTCTTGGGAAAAGTGATCATAGCATGGTAGAATTTCAAATTCAGTTTGTGGGTGAGAAACTTGGGTCTCAAACTAGTGTCCTGAACTTAAATAAAGGCAATCACAATGGTATGAAGAAAGATTTGACTAAAGTGGATTGGAAAAATAGATTAAAGGGTACGACGAAAACAAAAGCATACAATGTTACCAGAGGATTGGGAATTTTTTAGAAACCAGCAAAGGACGATTAAAAATATAGTAAAGAGAGGGAAGATAGATTATGAGAGTAAAGTAGCAAGAAATATAAAAACAACAACAACTACTTTTATTTATATAGCACCATTAACGTAATAAAACATCCCAAGACGCTTCACAGCAGTGTTATAAGACAAAACAGATAAATTTGACACACAAAAAACAGACAGTAAGAAGATTCTGCAGATATATAAAAAGTAAGAGAATAGCTAACGTAAACGTTGGTCCCTTAGAAGATGAGACTGGGGAATTAATAATGCAAAACAAGAAAATAGCAGAGACTATGAACAAATATTTTGTATCGGTCATCACAATAGAAGACACTAAAAACTTTCCAATAATAATAGATAATCAAGGGGTAATAGGGAGGGGGGATCTTAAAACAATCACTGTCACTAGAGAACAGGTACTAGGCAAACTAATGGGACTAAAGGTGGACAAGTCCCCTGGACCTGATGGCTTGCATCCGTGGGTCTTAAAAGAAGTGGCTTCAGAGATAATGGATCCAATGGTTGTAATCTACCAAAATTTCTTGGATTCTGGAGAGGTCTCAGTGGATTGGAAAATTGCAAATGTAACGCTCCTATTCAAGAAAGGAGGGAGAAAGAAAACAGGAAACTATAGACCAGTCAGCCTAACATCTGTCATTGGGAAAATGCTGGAGTCCATTATTAAGGAAGTAATAGCAGGACATTTAGAAAACCATAATACAATCAAACAGAGTCAGCATGGTTTTATGAAAGGGAAATCATGTTTGACAAATTTGCTGGAATTCTTTGAGGATGTAATGAGCAGGGTGGATAAAGGTGAACCAGTGGATGTGGTGTATTTGAATTTCCAGAAGGCATTCGATAAAGTGCCACATAAAAGGTTGGTGCACAAGATAAGGGGATAGAAATTCACCTCTGCCTGAAATGGGGCGCTCCTACTGCTTCTTGCCGGTCATTACCTGCTACAATGGTTGCGGTGGCCATTGGAGCAAAATTCAGCATTTTTGCTGAAAAATTGGAGAGGAGAGGTATTGGTTGGCGGGAATCATCACTTTGCAGCGGGGCAGGTGCGGGGTAGCGTTTGAAACGCAAAATTCACCGACTGCTGATTTGCTGCTAATAAGCCAGCTGCTCGCTGGCCTTCTTAAAGGGCAAGGTTTGCAGCAAGAGGCCCTGAGCAGGGAAGCCATTTGAGTGGAAATCCTGAAAATCGAACGTCCGTCCGCATCATGTATCCCTGTGGTAAAAACAGAAAAAAACTCATAGGTGCGCCAGCTTTCTTGCGCGACTGAATTTCGGCCCCAAAGAATCTGCAAAGGGATATAGACAGGCTAAGTGAATGGGCAAACATTTAGCAAATGGAATATAATGTGGGAAAGTGTGAGATTATCCACTTTGGCAGGAGAAATAAAAAAGCAAATTATTATTTAAATGGAAAGAGATTACAAAATGCTGCAGTACAGAAGGACCTGGGGGGTCCTTGTGCATGAAACACATAAGTTAGTATGCAGGTACAGCAAGTAATCAGGAAGGCAAATGGAATGTTGGCATTTATTGCAAGGGGGATGGAATATAAAAGCAGAGAATTCCTGCTACAACTGTACAGGGTATTTATGAGACCATAACTAGAGTACTGAATACAGTTTTGGTCTTCTTATTTAAGGAAGGATATACTTGCATTGGAGGCAGTTCAGAGAAGGTTCACTAGGTTGATTCCTGAGATGAAGGGGTTGACTTATGAAGAAAGGTTTAGCAGGGTGGGCCTATACTCATTGGAGCTCAGAAGAATATGAGGTGATCTTATTGAAACATATATGATACTGAGGGGTCTCGACAAGGTAGATGCAGAGAGGATGTTTCCACTCGTAGGGGAATCTAGAACTAGGGGGCATAGTTTAAGAATAAGGAGTTGCCCATATAGAACTGCGTTGAGGAGAAATTTCTTCTCTCAGAGGGCTGTAAATCTGTAGAATTCTCTGTCCCAGAGAGCTATGGAGGCTGGGTCATTGATTACATTTAAGGTGGAGATAGACAGATATTTGAACGATAAGGGAGTGAAGGTTATGGGGAGTGGGCAGGGAAGTGGAGCTGAGCCCAAGATCAGATCAGCCATGATCTTATTAAATGGCGGAGCAGGCTCGAGGGGCCAAATGGCCTACTCCTGCTCCTATTTTTTATGTTCTTATGTAAAAGCAAGCCTTACGTAACAATTTTATGGCCATTTGTTGGGAAGAAGTTGGGCAAATAGGCTAACTCTCCATTCGCGGAGGCACTTTTCCCGGGGATGTGTGCGATCTGTCAAGATCTTCCCTTAACCTTTCAAGGTGAACAATCCCAGCTTTGTTAGTCGCTCCACATTTCTCCGGTGTCAGCCGTGGCTCAGTGGGTACTTGCCTCTGAGTCAGTACATTGTGAGTTCAAGTCCCACTCCAGGGACTTGAACACATAAATCTAGGTTGACACTCCAGTGCAGTGCTGAAGGAGTGCTGCACTGTTGGAGGTGCTGTCTTTTGGATGAGACCTTAAACTGAGGCCCCATCTGCTCTCAGGTGGATGTAAATGATCCCATGGCACTATTTTGAAGAAGAGCAGGGAGTTATCCCTGGTGTCCTGGCCAATATTTATCCCTCAATCAACATGACAAAAACAGATTATCTAGTTATTATCATATTGCTGTTTGTGGAAGCTTGCTGTGCATAGGTTGGCTGGCCCGCATCCCACATTACAATAGTGATTACACTCAAAACTACTTCATTGGCTGTATAGCGCTTTGAGACATCCGGTGGTCATGAAAGGCACCATATAAATGCAAGTTGTCTTTTTAGTGTATTTGCAAGGGGTGAACTGTACTAAAAGTCCTAGGTTCCAGAAGAGCATTTATTGTCACCTAATCATGGAGCAAAAGCATTGCAATTTTGCACTGACAGGTTCAGCCCAGGCCATCTCATCCCATTACAATTTAAAAAATAAGAAATATAAAAAATAAGCAAGAGGCAGTAGGTGTGCAACATTAAGCAGAGGTAAATAAAGGCAAAACTTTGAAAAGGAATTACAGCACCATAAAACTAATCGACAATCCCAATAGTCTTCCTCATTGTGTGTCTTATCCCTATGCTATATTTTTTTCTGTATGCTCTCCTTTTGGGGAAAAAGCTTTCAAGATTAATAATTACATACATTTCTTTAATCAATAAAATAAAGCACATTGTGCCATCTTCTGGTTTAATAGTCTCAGCAGATTGAAACTGTGAACTATATTGTGATTTTGAATAAGAATATTACACACGGAGCAGAAAACTGAACTGATAGCTTGTTTGAACCCGTCAGAAGAAGCGGAATTTCAACATTTGGAATAAAAATTGTGAAATCTGGTGAATTGCAGCCAACCCTCAAAGTATTTCACTAATGGTACCATCCTAGAATACATAGGCAGCTGGTGCTTTACTCAACTTCTGCAGTCACGTATCATCTCTGGCAGCACATTCGAAAGAAAATCAGGTGGGTTCTATAAAGAGTGTCTGATCCACCCCATCAGATTCTTGCCATTGCAGTGAAGGTGAAAATCTACCCCTGCATTTGAACACAATTCAGATTTGGAGGTACACATTCCTTTCAATGATCCCATGGCACTATTTTGAAGAAGAGCTGGGGAGTTATCCCTGGTGACCTGGCCAATATTTATCCCTCAATCAAAATTAAAAAAACAGATTATCTCGTCTTTATCACATTGCTGTTTGTGGGAGCTTGCTGTGTGCAAATTGGCGGCTGCGTTTCCCACATTACCACAGTGACTACACTCCTAAAGTACTTCATTAGCTGTAAAGCGCTTTGAGACGTCCGGTGGTCGTGAAAGGCGCTATGTAAATGCAAGCCTTTCTTCCTTTCTTTCTTTCTGTGCAATGACAACATTTTGCACACCTTGGCCATGAAAGTAGTCTGGACCCATTTTTGGCATTCGCCCGAATCGAGAGACCCGGGGTTAGATGGACATTGGCTCTCGGACTTCATCAACAAACTCCGCGTAAGCTGCCGGCACTGGTCGCACCTCCACAGGCAGGTGGCACAAACGAAGATATCATTGTCGAGCCCTCTGCCTTGTTGTTGGCGGAACTCAGGTAAGTTCAAGGGGGCTGGGACTGGAGTGGGCTACTGGGGGGGGGGGTGAGGGGCGATCACAACTGCTGTAGAGTCCTGCTCCTCCTGGCTCCATACAATTATCTTTTTTAAACATTTTTTTAAAGTCACCTGGATTTGGCAGTTGAGGGGGCCATTGAAGGATCCTGAGCGGAGCAGTCCTGACTGCTGCCCTGGATGTTTTAATAAAAGACCCCCACAAATTTAGCAATGGGACCAATGCATTGCTAAATTAGTATGCTTTGTGCCTGTTTTAGGCTGGAAAAACAGGTGCAACACAAACTAATTTCTACCCCCTTTTGGTTTTTGTAGCTCGTGGTTTCATGCCTTTTGGTTTTGGCAGCTGAAAAGCAGTAACTGTTGGCCACATTACTTTTTTCTGGATTGATTCAATACTTAGGCTTCATAGCTAACATAAAACCTCAAATATGTTGAACAATTCAGGTCTATTTTCTCCATTGAGGCTTCAAAATTCAAACTTTGCCTGAAAATGACTTCCTCAATGCCTTAAAACTGGGTTGATGACTTCCTTCAACAGATGATTCAGAATTCCCAGTCCATGACTTAAATCATCCCTGATAGATGCTTTGGAATTCCCTATGTAGCACTGAAAATCCATTAGAATCCTTGCTTTGCATGCCCGTCCTTAATTTCTTCTGACAGAAATACATGTTTTCATATCACACTTTCTGGCTGACATTTGATACGATAGAATTGTGGCAATGATGGAATTTGAATAATTTCACAATTTCATCGGGGGGATAAAAGTTAACAAATTATCCCTTAAAATTCTGAAGCCAAGCATTTAGTACCTGCACCTGATTCAAACCTAATCCAATCAAAGCAGAAACATGTAAATTACTTGTTTGTTTGGGTTATATCATTTGGCACCCAGACTAGTGACGATGGGCTTAGGTTGCTTCAGTTCCAGCCGACCCAAGAAAGCAGCACTTACTCTCCACTTGTCACACAACTTCAGCATTGACAGAAACTATTGTGAGATGACTCACAATGATGTTCTCTATCAATACAACAAGGTGCTGGAGTTTGACCTCAGGATCCATCTGTGTGGTTTGAAAGCACGTGCAAGCAGCAGGAATGTTGTACAAAACAAAACTTTATTGCAAACCAATTGCATGGCTATGTCATTACAATAACTTAATGAAATTTACAGGCATTTTGAGTGACTTTACAATGCATAAATAAAGCAGACTGCCAATGTGATTCAAAGATCTTATAATCATAGAGATAATCACTGAAGAATAACAGCATGATGGCTTTGCACTGACTGTCTGGAACGGGGACTCAGTCGTGAATTAAAAAATTGTAGAGGCTGGTGCGATCAAGCAAGTATGTACACATGCAGGTATGAACAATACTCCTCATGAAGCAACTGCTTCTGTCTCCATGCCTGATACAGGAAAACGGAGACAACCCATTCTATGCAAGAGGGACCCACAACTCTTAGGGGCTGGGATAGCAGAGGATGATACTGGCAAAGTTACACCATCAGCAGCATGGAGGGAAGCCTCTGGGAAGTAAAACCATTGTTACAGTTGGCATAGAGCCAGAAGTAGATTTTACAATTATTTGATTAAACATTTCATGAAAAATTAATAAAAAAATTAATCATTTTATTGCCACAGTGGAATCCATACTTAAAGGAATGAAAGTGACTCTTTAATACATTAAAAAGAACCACCAAGCAATATAACAATAATTTTAGCTGGAGATATATAATATTATTAGGCATAGCATTCGAGGTCACAAATGTTTTATTTATTTTCTACAGTAGTTGACCACAAAGCATTGCAAACTGATTTGGAAGTAACCAGACATCTCAATCAAAACAGAACATGCACTTGCATACAACAACAACTTTCATTTAAATAGGGTAGTTAACATAGTAAAAACATCCCAAGGTGCTTCATAAGAGCGTAATCAGACAAAATTTGACACCGAGCCACATAAAGAGATATTAGGACAGGTGATCAAAATCTTGATCAGAGGTAGGAACATAGGAACAGAAGTAGGCCATTCAGCCCCTCAAGCTTGTACCACCATTCAATTAGATCATGGCTGATCATTAACCTAACTCCATCCACCTGTCTTGGCTCCATAACCCTTAATAGTCTTGGCAAGTCGGGAGCTTGCCATCCTAGACTGGGTGATGTGTAATGAAAAAGGACTAATTAGCAATCTTGTTGTGCGAAACCCTTTGGGGAAGAGTGACCATAAAATGGTAGAATTCTGTTGTGTATCTGTAAAGCATGCACTCCCATGTTCCGCCACCAGGGTGCGCATCCCCTGAAGTCCCAAGTGATCCCAGCATCCCTTGGGAGCACTGTATATAAGCCGGCCCCTAAGGCCTGTTACTCACTCTGGAGTGACTTAATAAAGACTGAGGTCACTGTTACTCTAACCTCCCTGTGTGCAGTCTCATCTGTGTTAGGAACACAACAACTGGCAATGATTACACGAATCCAATGCAAAGATGCAGCAAACTGTGGGCATCCTGGAGAAGTTCTCGGTGGGTGAGGTCTGGGAAGCCTATGTCGAACGGCTGGACCAGTACTTTGTAGCCAACGAGCTGGATGGAGAAGGAAACGCTGCAAAAAGGAAAGCGGTTCTCCTCACGGTCTGCGGGGCACTGATCTACAGCCTCATGAAGAATCTTCTGGCTCCGGTGAAACCCACAGATAAGTCATATGAGGAGCTGTGTACACTGGTTCAGGAGCATCTTAACCCGAGGGAGAGCATGCTGATGGTGAGGTATCAGTTCTATACGTACCAGCGATCTAAAGGTCAGGAAGTGCTGAGTTACGTCGCCGAGCCACGGCGACTTGCAGGACAATGTGAGTTTGATGGCTACCTGGAGCAAATGGTCAGAGACTTTTTTGTACTGGGCATTGGCCAGGAGACCATCCTACGAAAACTTTTGACTGTAGAGACACCGACCCTCAGTAAGGCCATTGCGATAGCACAGGCGTTTATGCCCACCAGTGATAACACCAAACAAATCTCTCAGCACACAAGTGCTAGCAATGTTCATAAATTAACTGGAACTGTGTTTGCGAGCAGAAATGTACAGGGCAGAAACCACGAGTCTGCAACTGCCAGCAGGCCTCAGGTGACCCAGATGACTCAGAGTCCGCAACAAAGGATGAATGCAAGACAATTCCCACCTTGTTGGTGTTGTGGAGGCTTCCATTCAGCCTATCCATGCCACTTGAAAGGGTAAGTTTCCAAGAGCTATGGAACAATGGGGCACCTCCAATGAGCTTGTAGATGAGCTGCAAGCTCCGCAAAACCTGCAAACCAGCACGTAGCAGAGAAAGATCGGTCCATGGTGCATCAAAGCAATTTCAAGCCTCAGAGAGAGGAGGCAGATGCTGAAGAACACGGGGTGCACACATTTTCAACGAAATGTCCACCTATAATGCTAAATATAAAATTGAATGGCTTACCCGTAGCCATGGAACTAGACACTGGCGCTAGCCAATCCATCATGAGTAAAAAGATGTTTGAGAGACTGTGGTGCAACAAGGCACTCAGACCAACCCTGAGTCCCATCCACACGAAACTGAGAATGTACACCAAAGAGCTCATCACTGTCTTGGGCAGTGCCATGGCCAAGGTCACCTACGAGAGCATGGTGCACAAACTGCCATTTTGGTTTGTCCCGGGCGATGGCCCCACACTGCTTGGATGGTGCTGGCTGGGCAAAATCCGCTGGAACTGGGATGACATCTGAGTGCTATCACATGTCGATGAGGCCTCATGTACCCAGGTTCTGAACAAATTTCCTTCCATTTTTGAGCCAGGCATTGGAAACTTTTCTGGGGCAAAGGTGCGGATCCACTTGGTCCCAGAGGCACAACCCATTCACCACAAGGCGTGAGTGGTACCTCACATGATGAGGGAGAGAGTGGAAATCGAGCTGGACAGACTGCAACACGAGGGCATCATCTCCCCAATGGAATTCAGCGAGTGGGCCAGCCTGATTATTCCAGCACTCAAAAGTGATGGCACGGTCAGGATTTGCGGCGATTATAAAGTAACTATTAATTGTTTCTTGCTACAGGACCAATACCCGCTACCTAAGGCAGACGACCTATTTGCGACGCTGGCAGGAGGCAAGACATTTACCAAGTTCGACATGACTTTGGCCTACATGATGCAGGAGCTGGAGGAGTCTTCGAAGGGCCTCACCTGCATCAACACGCACAAGGGACTGTTCGTCTACAACGGAATTCGATCGGCTGCAGCGATCTTCCAGAGAAACATGGAGAGCCTACTCAAGTCGGTACCACGCACGGTGGTTTTTCAGGACGACATATTGGTCACGGATCGGGACACCGTCGAGCACCTACAAAACCTGGAGGAGGTCCTCAAGTGACTAGATCGCGTAGGGCTGCGGCTGAAGAGGTCGAAATGCGTCTTCATGGCAACAGAAGTGGAGTTCTTGGGGAGAAAGATCACAACGGACAGCATTTGGCCCACAGACGCCAAGAGAGAGGCTATCAGGAATGCGTCCAGGCCACAGAATGTCATGGAGCTGCGGTTGTTCCTGGGACTCCTCAACTATTTTGGTAACTTCCTACTTAGAGCCCTTATATGTGTTATTGCGTAAAGGTGAGAACTGGGTATGAGGAAAAAAACAAGTAATTGCTTTTGAGAAAGCTAGAAATATTTTATGCTCCAACAAGCTGCTTGTATTGTATAACCCATGTAAAAGACTCGTGCTAGCATGTGATGCGTTGTCGTACGGAGTCGGGTGTGTAATACAACAAGCTAACGTTGCGGGGAAGTTGGAACCTGTCGCCGATGCTTCCAGGAGCTTGTCGAAGGCTGAGAGGTGCCTACGGCATGATTGAGAAAGAGTCATTAGCGTGTGTCCTTGGGGTAAAGAAAATGCACCAGTAGCTGTTTGGCCTCACATTTGAGCTGGAAACCGATCACAAGCCCCTCATATCCCTGTTCGCTGAAAACAAAGGGATAAATATTAATGCCACAGGCCACATACAAAGGTGGGCACTCGCGCTATCAGCATATAACTATATCATCCGCCACAAGCCAGGCACCGAGAACTGTGCGACGCTCTCAGTCGGCTACCATTGCCCACCAAGTGGGTGGAACTGGCGCAGCCTGCAAACTTGTTGATGTTGGCGCAGCCCACAGACTTGTTGATGGTCATGGAAGCGTTTGAAAATGATAAATCATCTGTCACAGCCCACCAGATTAGGACTTGGACCAGCCAAGATCCTCTGCTGTCCCTAGTAATAAACTGTGTACTGCATGGGAGCTGGGCCAGCATCCCCGTTGAAATGCAAGAGCTAATCAAGCCGTTCCAGCGATGAAAGGACGAGCTGTTGATTCAGGCAGACTGCCTGATGTGGGGTAACTGCGTAGTGCTATCCAAAAAGGGGAGGGAGACGTTCATCTCGGATCTCCACAGCACACACTCGGGTATAGTAATGCTGAAAGTGATAGCCAGATCTCACGTGTGGTGGCCCGGTATCGACTCTGACTTAGAGTCCTGTGCACATGTGTGCTCAGTTGAGCAACGTGCCCAGAGAGGCACCACTACGTTTGTGGTCCTGGCCCTCCAGACCATGGTCCAGGATCCATGTCGACTATGTGGGCCCGTTTCTCGGTAAAATGTTCCTGGTGGTGGTGGATGCTTTTTCAAAATAGATTGAATGTGAAATAATGTCGGGAAGCACTGCCATCGCCACCATTGAAAGCCTGAGGGCCATGTTTTCCACCCACGGCCTGCCTGACATACTGGTCAGTGACAACGGGCCATGTTTCACCAGTGCTGAATTTAAAGAATTCATGACCCACAATGGGATCAAACATGTCACCTCGGCCCCATTTAAACCAGCCTCCAATGGACAGGCAGAGCGGGCAGTACAAACAATCGAAACAGAGCCTCAAACGAGTCAAAGAAGGCTCACTCCAAACCCGCCTGTCCCGAGTACTGCTCAGCTACCGCACGAGACCCCACTTGCTCACAGGGGTGCCCCCGGCTGAGCTTCTCATGAAAAGGACACTTAAAACCAGATTCTCGCTGGTTCACCCCAACCTGCATGATCAGGTAGAGAGCAGGTGGCAGCAACAAAATGTAAACGATGGCCGTGCCACTGTGTCACGGGAAATTGATCTGAATGACCCTGTGCATGTGCTAAACTATGGACATGGTCCCAAGTGGATTGTGGGCACGCTGATAGCTAAAGAAGGGATTCGGGTGTTTGCAATCAAACTAGACAATGGACAAATTTGCAGAATGCACATGGTCCAAACGAGGCTATGGTTCACAGACTTCCCTGAAAAACCCACAACAGATACCACCTTTTTCGAGCCCACAACACACATCCAAAGGATCAACAACGCCACGCCGGACCAGGAAATCAAACCCATCACGCCCAACAGTCCAGCAAGACCAGGCTCACCCAGCAGCCCTGCAGGGCCAACAACTTGCCAGCCCAGCGAGGGCACAGCCAGCACACCAGAACAGACATTTGTACCGAGGCGGTCCACCAGGGAAAGAAAGGCTCCCGACCGCCTCATCTTGTAAATAGTTTTCACTTTGACTTTGGGGGCGAGTGATGTTGTGTATCTGTAAAGCATGCACTCCCATGTTCCACCACCAGGGAGCGCATCCCCTGAAGTCCCAAGGGATCCCAGCATCCCTTGGGAGCAATGTATATAAGCCAGCCCCTAAGGCCTGTTACTCACTCTGGAATGTCTTAATAAAGACTGAGATCACTGTTACTTTAACCTCCCTGTGTGCAGTTTAATCTGTGTTAGGAACACAACAAATTCTTTATTAAGATAGAGAGTAACACAGTTAATTCAGAAACTAGGGCCCTGAACTTAAGGAAAGGTAACTTCGATGATTTGAGGCGTGAATTGGCTAGAATAGACTGGCAAATGACACTTAAAGGGTTGACGGTGGATAGGCAATGGCAAACATTTAAAGATCACATGGATGAACTTCAGCAATTGTTCATCCCTGTCTGGAGTAAAAATAAAACACGAAAGGTGGCTCAACCGTGGCTAACAAGGGAAATTAAGGATAGTGTTAAATCCAAGGAAGAGGCATTTAAATTGCCCAGAAAAAGCAGCAAACCTGAGGACTGGGAGAAATTAAAATTCTGCAAACGGTTTAATTAGGAGGGAGAGAATCAAGTATGAGAGGAAGCTTGCCGGGAACATAAAAACTGACTGCAAAAGCTTCTATAGATATGTGAAGAGAAAAAGATTAGTGAAGACAAATGTGGATCCCTTGCAGTTGGATTCAGGTGAATTTATAATGGGGAACAAAGAAATGACAGACCAATTGAACAAATACTTTGGTTCTGTCTTCACAAAGGAAGACATAAATAACCTTCCAGAAGTACTAGGGGACGGAGGGTCTAGTGAGAAGGAGGAACTGAAGGAAATCCTTATTAGGCGGAAAAATGTGTTTGGGAAATTGATGGGATTGAAGGCCGATAAATCCCCGGGTCCCGATAGTCTGCATCCCAGAGTACTTAAGGAAGTGGCCCTCGAAATTGTGGATGCATTGGTGATCATTTTCCAACAATCTATCGACTCTGGATCAGTTCATATGGACTGGAGGGTAGTAAATGTAACACCACTTTTTAAAAAGGGAGGGAGAGAGAAAGCCTGTAATTCTTGACCAGTTAGCCTGGCATCAGTAGTGGGGAAAATGTTGGAATCAATTATTAAGGATGAAATAACAACGCATTTGGAAAGCAGTGACAGGATCGGTCCAAGTCAGCATGGATTAAAGAAGGGGAAATGAAGCTTGGCAAATCTTTTGGAATTTTTTGAGGATGTAACCAGTAGAGTGGACAAGGGAGAACCAGTGGATGTGGTGTATTTGGACTTTCAAAAGGCTTTTGACAAGGTCCCACACAAGAGATTGGTGTGCAAAATCAAAGCAATGGTATTGGGGGTAATATACTGACGTGGATAGAGAACTGGTTGGAAGACAGGAAGCAGAGAGTCAGGATAAACGGGTCCTTTTCAGAATGGCAGGCAGTGACTAGTGGAGTGCACAAGGCTCAGTGCTGGGAACCCAGCTCTTCACAATATACATCAATGATTTGGATGAAGGAATTGAGTGTAATATCTCCAAGTTTGCAGATGACACTAAACTGGGTGGCGGTGTGAGCTGTGAGGGGGATGCTAAGAGGCTGCAGGGTGACTTGGACAGGTTAGGTGAGTGGGCAAATGCATGGCAGATGCAGTATAATGTGGAGAAATGTGAGGTTATCCACTTTGGGGGCAAAAACCCAAAGACAGAATATTACCTGAATAGCGGCAGATTAGGAAAAGGGGAGATGTAACGAGACCTGGGTGTCATGGTTCATCAGTCATTGAAAGTTGGCATACAGGTACAGCAGGCGGTGAAGAAGGCAAATGGTATGTTGGCCTTCATAGCTAGGGGATTTGAGTATAGGAGCAGGGAGGTCTTACTGCAGTTGTACAGGGCCTTGGTGAGGCCTCACCTGGAATATTGTGTTCAGTTTTGCTCTTCTAATCTGAGGAAGGACGTTCTTGCTATTGAGGGAGTGCAGCGAAGGTTCACCAGACTGATTCCCGGGATGGCAGGACTGACATATGAGGAGAGACTGGTTCGACTGGGCCTGTATTCACTGGAGTTTAGAAGGATGAGAGGGGATCTCATAGAAACATATAACATTTTGACGGGACGGGACAGGTTAGATGCGTGTAGAATGTTCCTGATGTTGGAGAAGTCCAAAACCAGGGGACACAGTCTTAGGATAAGGTGTAGTTCGTTTAGGACTGAGATGAGGAGAAACTTCTTCACTCAGAGAGTTGTTAACCGGTGGAATTCCCTGCCGCAGAGAGTTGTTGATGCCAGTTCATTGGATATATTCAAGAGGGAGTTAGATATGGTCCTCACGGCTAAGGGAATCAAGGCGTATGGAGAGAAAGCAGGTTTTACACGTTGTCTCGCCATGTGCATGCTGCTCGCCGGTTTACGGTGTTCCCCGATGAACTTCCTGAGCTCTTCGAACGTCTTGTTTGCCGGCTTCTCTGGCGCTAGAAGGTCCTTCATCAGGCAGTATGAAGGGCAGAGCGTTCCTGAGTTCGTGGCAGATCTCTGGCAACTGGCGAGCCTATATAAGTTCCCAGATGCTGCGAGACTTTTTTATTGAGGGCATCGGGCACGCTGGGGTTTTCAGGAAATTGATTGAGACCAAAGACTTGACCTTGGAAGCGGCAGCTCTGATAGCCCAGACATTTATCTCAGGGGAGGAAGAGACCAGAATGATGTATGACAAAAATCTTGGGTCAAATGCGGCAAACGACCAGGGAGTCAACATTGTTAACGCAATACACAGTTCTCCAGGCAGATAAGGGCAATCGGACAAGCCCCAGCATGTAGTCGAACCCAAAGAGGGAATTCAACAGAGACAATGGCTAGCTGAACGGCGATTCATGCCATTGCAAGGGACAATGCGGCCAGTAATGGGGCCATCAACACCTGTTAATGGTGCGCTTGAGCACAGTTACAGAGACAGTCAGAGATGATCAACTACTGATGGACCTTTTGTTTCCAACAACGAGGCCTCCAGCTCATGCTGGACGTGTGGAGGCAAAAACCCAGCCAGAGCTTGCAGGTACTGCAAAATACCTGCAGAAACTGCAACGTCAGCGGTCACTTGGCGCGTATGTGCAGGAAGCCTGCAGCCAGGTTGATGTACGAGGAGGACGGGCCTGATGTAAGTTCTACGAGCCTAAAGAATACTGGGGGAAATCGCTGGAAGCTGAAGTTCAGCAAGTTCATGTAGAGCACATATACAGTTCGTATACCAGGACGTCACCGATAATGATGAAAGTGCTCCTCAATGGCATCCCAGTATTAATGGAGCTAGACACGGGGGCCAGCCAGTCCCTGATGAGTATCAAACAGTTCGAAAGGTTGTGGGTGTCCAAGGCCAGGAGGCCAAAATTATTGCCAATTAACGCACAGCTACGGACATATACAAAGGAGATAATTCCGGTGCTAGGCAGCGCCACGGTAGTCGTCACCCACAAAGATTCGGAGAACAGGTTGCCACTCTGGATTGTCCCGGGTGACGGTCCCGCACTACTGGGGAGGAGTTGGCTTGCTGTCATGAACTGGAAATGGGGCGATGTCAATGCAATTTCTTCTGTGGAGCGAGTATCATGCTCACAGGTCTTGGACAAATTTGACTCATTATTTTAACCTGGCATCGGTACTTTCATGGGGGGCAAGGTAGTGATTCACATAAACCCGGACGCCAGGCCACTACACCACAAGGCCAGAGCGGTGCCGTACGTGATGCGGGAAAAGATAGACTGCCAATTGGACCGCCTGCTGAGGGAAGGCATCATCTCGCCATTCGAATTCAGTGACTGGGCGAGCCCGATCGTGCCGGTGCACAAGGCAAATGGGTCAGTCAGGATATGTGGCGATTACAAGGCCACCATCAATCGGGTGTCACTCCAAGACCAGTACCTGCTACCGAGAGCAGAGGACCTCTTTGCGACGCTATCTGCTGGCAAACTTTTTTCAAAATTGGACCTGACCTCAGCTTACATGACCCAGGAGCTGGCGAGTGAGTCGAAGAAGCTGACCACCATCATGACACACAAGGGGTTGTTTGAGTATTACAGATGTCCATTCGGGATTCGTTCGGCCGCTGTGATCTTTCAGCGAAATATGGAAAGCCTCCTCAAGCCGATTCCAAGGACGGTGGTTTTTCAAGACGACATCCTCATCACGGGTCACGATACTGAAGAACACCTCCACAACCTGGAGGAGGTGATACGCAGACTGGACCGGGTAGGTCTGCGACTGAAAAAGGCAAAGTGCGTCTTCTTAGCTCCAGAAATGGAATTCCTGGGGAGGAGGGTAGCAGCAGACAGGATCAGCCCTACTGCGTCCAAAACGGAAGCGATCCAGAGAGCACCCAGACCCCGTAACACGACGGAGCTGCGTTCATTCCTGGGGCTCCTGAACTATTTTGGTAACTTTCTTCCCAAATTGAGCATACTGTTCGAGCCGCTACACGTGCTCCTACGCAAAGGTCATGAATGGGTCTGGAGGCACAACCAGGAAAGGGCTTTTGATAGAGCACGCAACTTGTTCTGCTCCAACAAACTGTTAACGTTATGTGGCCCGTGTAAGAAACTTGTGTTAACGTGCGATGCGTCGTCCTATGGTGTCGGGTGTGTGTTGCAGCATGTTAATGCCAATGGTCAGTTACAGCCGGTAGCTTATGCCTCCAGAAGTCTGTCCCAAGCAGAAAGGGGCTACGGGATGGTAGAAAATGAAGCGCTAGCATGTGTATATGCAGTAAAAAAAATACACCGGTACTTGTTTGGCAGGAAATTTGTGCTGGAGACAGATCACAAACCCCTAACGTCCCTTTTGGCTGACAACAAGGCCATAAATACGAATGCATCGGCCCGCATACAGAGGTGGGTGTTTATATTAGCCGCCTATGACTACACAATTCGGCACAGACCGGGCACTGAAAACTGCACCGATGCACTCAGCAGGCTCCCACTAGCCACCACCGAGCGGGCAACTGAGCATGATGCTGAGATGGTCATGGCTGTTGACACTTTCGAAAGCGAAGGTTCACCTGTGACTGTCCGTCAGAATAAAATCTGGACAAATAAAGACCCGCTACTGTCTTTAGTTAAGATAGTTAAGTGTGCAGAATGGGGACTGGACAGCCACGTACGGGGCATGCTCTGAGGAATTTAAACCGTTTCATAGGTGCAATGATGAACTCTCGATTTAGGCCAATTATCTACTGTGGGGAAACCGAGTAGTCATGCCCCAGAGGGGCAGAGAGGTGTTTATCAGAGAACTTCACAATAAGCACCCGGGCATTGTCATGATGAAGGCAATTGCCAGGTCACACATTTGGTGGCCAAGGATAGATGCAGACCTGGAACTTTGTGTTCGCAGGTGCAACACGTGTGCTCAGCTGGGCAACGCACCCAGGGAAGCCCACCTTACCCCCTGGTCCTGGCCCGCCAAGCCATGGTCACGCAACCATGTGGACTATCCAGGTCCTTTCACGGGAAAAATGTTTTTGGTTATAGTAGACGCCTACTCCAAATGGATTGAGAGTGCCATTTTAAATTCAAGTGCATCCTCTGCCACAGTAGAAAGTCTACGGGCAATGTTCACCGCCCATGGTCTACCAGATGTCTTGGTCAGCGACAATGGCCCTTGCTTCACAAGCACTGAATTCCAGGACTTCATGGCAGGCAATGGAATCAACCATGTCAGAACGGCACCATTCAAGCCGGCCTCAAATGGAACAAGCAGTGCAGATAATCAAACAGGGGATGCTCAGAATCCAAGAGGGTTTCCTACAAAGCCGCTTATCACGCCTCCTGTTGGTCAATAGATCCAGACCACACTCGCTCACAGGGGTTCCACCCGCAGAGCTGCTAATGAAAAGGATGCTCAAAACCAGGTTATCCCTTATACACCCTACTATGAAAGAAATTGTCGAGAGCAGGCGTCAGTCACAATGTGACTACCATGACAGGAATGCGAGGGCGCGATGTATTGATGTCAATGACCCTGCTTTTGTGCTTAATTACGCTGCAGGGCCCAAATGGCTTGTAGGCACTGTGATTGCCAAAGAGGGGAATAGGGTTTTGATAGTTAAACTTACCAGTGGGCAAATCTGCCGCAAACACGTGGATCAAACTAAAAGGAGGTTCAGCAACTCCATAGAAGAAGCAGAGGAAGAACACGACGTAGCGTTTACTCCAGCACAGGTGACCGAACACCAGAACCAAGTGGAGGTGAGCCCAGTCACTGTGGGCAGTCCGGACAGGCCTGAGGCACCGCAAACAGCAGACACTCAGGCCAGCGCCCAACAACCGGAGCCCAACTCAGGCGCTCTACAAGGGAGCATAAACCACCAGAGAGACTTAACCTGTGATCCCAATAAGACTTTGGGGGGAGGTATTCAACTACTCATTGTAACCCATGTATGAGCTGACCTAAGTTGTACACCTTGAGAACATTGACCACAAGGGGGTGAACTTGTGGGATACACTCCTAACCTGGACTTTCAGGTATAAAAGGGGAAGCTCCACCCACCTTCATCACTTGAGGTCTTGGGAATAAAGCTAACTGGTCACAGAGTAACCTCTCAATTATGGGCCTCGTGTGCATTTATACTGTATAGTAAGGACATATCACCCTCGATCCCCTCTCATCTTCGCCCCCCACGATCCCCTCTGTTCTTCGCCCCCCACGATCCCCTCTGTTCTTCGCCCCCCTCGATCCCCTCTGTTCTTCGCCCCCCACGATCCCCTCTGTTCTTCGCCCCCCTCGATCCCCTCTCTTCTTCTCCCCATCTCGATCCTCTCTCTTCTTTGCCTCCCTCGATCCTCTCTCTTCTTCGCCCCCCTCGATCCCCTCTGTTCTTCGCTCCCCCTCGATCCCCTCTGTTCTTCGCTCCCCCTCGATTCCCTCTTCTTTGCTCCCCCTTGATCCCCTCACTTCTTCTCCCCCTCTCGATCCCCTCTCTTCTTTGCCCCCCTCAATCCCCTCTCTTCTTTGCCCCCCTCTCTTCTTTGCCCCCTCTCGATCCCCTCTCTTCTTTGCCCCCCTCGATCCCCTCTCTTCTTTGCCCCCCTCTCTTCTTTGCCCCCTCGCGACCCCCTCTCTTCTTTGCCCCCCTCGATCCTCTCTCTTCTTTGCCCCCCTCTCTTCTTTGCCCCCTCGCGACCCCCTCTCTTCTTTGCCCCCCTCGATCCTCTCTCTTCTTCGCCCCCCTCAATCCCCTCTGTTCTTCCCTCCCGATCTCCTCTTTTCTTCGCCCGCCCTCGATCCCCTCTCATCTTCGCTCCCCCTCAATCCCCTCTCTTCTTTGCCCCCCTCGATCCTCTCTCTTCTTTGCCCCCTCTCTTCTTTGCCCCCTCGCGATCCCCTCTCTTCTTTGCCCCCCTCGATCCTCTCTCTTCTTTGCCCCCTCGCGATCCCCTCTCTTCTTTGCCCCCCTCGATCCCCTCTCATCTTCGCTCCCCCTCGATCCCCTCACTTCTTTGCTCCCCCTCGATCCCCTTTCTTCTTCCCCCCCCTTGATCGCCTCTCCCCTCCCCCTGAATCCCCTCTCCCTCTATCCCATCTCCCTCCCCGCCCCCCTCGCCCCGGTGATCCCCTCCCCTGATGCCCTGCTCCAGAAAATTCTGGGCCATACATAATGCCATGTTTAATTGCAGCCCACAGTCAGAGTGAAAGACAGTTGTTACAGTGAAATTATACTTGGGCTTAGCAAATGATGAATTTATCTTAAGCCTCATATAACAATCAAATTCATTCATTAAAATTCATGTTGCAGCATTAAACCTGTCGGAAGTGTACCAGTGCTAAAAACGTCTCATCTGATGCTCAGATAGCCACCCCATTTGAAGGTGGAAATTAGTTTCTTGAGGTTATACTGTACGCTTGATTTATTCCATCTTGAAAAATCATGTGACTTAATGTTTCCTGCTTGGGCTGCTACTGTCAGCGCAAACATGACCTGATAACACATTGTCAGAAAAACTCCAGCGAGCAAGCAGCAATCTAACATCTCACTGCAGAGTGCAAAGCTTCATCAAAAATGTGCATATTGATTAACAGGTTCTCCTCTGGTCCTTTTCAACAATGAGAAAAAAGTTTAAATGAGTTAGCAAAGCTGTGGCCACGCTCGTTTATCTGATACTCTAGCCGACAACTTTGAGAAGGCAAGGTAAGTCTTGGGCTGAAATGTACAAAGCAAACAGCAAGTGGCTGAATGATTGACACCAGCTGATTTCCACAATGAATGGTGTGTTGATTCCCAGTGCTAGCATTAGGCCAGCACTGCATTTGTATTCCTATGGTTACTGAACAGTTTAGTTAAAAGAAATGCATGGGATAAAAGTAAGGGAATAGGTCAGATTTAAGTTATCTCTTTACGTCACATGAAATTTACTAGAATCACAGGTAATTCATTATTTAGCTGCAGCTCCACAGAGCCAGACAGAGATTGACAGTAGAGGCCATGACTGACTGTGGGATCATGTGTGAGTCAGTTGCTAATGACAGCAGAATGATTGCCCGCATCTCTCAGAAAGCAGCCACCATGGCCCAGAAAACTCAGGAGTATGTTTTCCTGTGAAAGTACAGTTAACAAAAAGGTCCCGAAAATCTGGGTGCACATCCTGGTGTAAGTGCGGAGTTGGGCCACCATGAGACTTCCACCATTCACCTCACTAAAATTCACAGGGTCAGTGGGAGGCCTCAACTTTGCATGAGAATGGTGAGCACCTATGCCACTCGGGCACTAGGGGTGCCTCTGGGACATGCACCATGATAGACAGGGCAGAAAGTCTGGCCAAAGAACAACCTTGTTAGGGGAAGGATGGCTGTTGCTCCCCACCGTGCCCCCGCCCCCCACCAGTCCCCCAAAACATCAGTCAGTTGCCCAAAGGTGGATCCCAATTCTGCCTTCCAACAGCCATGTACACCTGGCCGATTCTCCCCCTGCTAACTGAGATGTCGGGGTAATTCAGTTTCCCCACTGCTAGACCGACATATCATGGTGGATGTCCCAGAAGCACCCCTAATAGCATAGGTGCTCACCATTCTCATGCAAAGTTGAGGCCTCCCACTGATGCTATGAATTTTGGTGGGGTGTGTTATGTATTGATGATTGGGGTCACTAGATGCCAGGGGGTGCCACTTTTGGAGGTCCTCGGGCTGTACACGCGTGTGCGTGGGCCCTGGTCCATAAGAGTGAGTACCATGTCATGTGCATACTTTGGCGCAAATAAAGTTGAACCAGGTTTGCACCTGAGTGAGTTTACAGTAACAAGTCTTTCGAGTCATTATATACATTACATTTGATGACAAGGTAACTTAAGAGCCTTCGCATGCAGAATTTGCACCACTGGAATTCTGGAAAGATTCGAGGATTGGGTGGATTTTATCAACCGCCTGGATCAGTATTTCGTGACCAACAAAATGGAGGAAACTGGTGACGCAGTTAGACGCCGGGCTAAGGTGTGGTTCAAAAATTTATGGCCTCATAAAGAATCTTCTCTCGCCTGCACATCCAACAGACAAAGAGTATGGGGATTTATGCGCTCTGGTGCACGAACATCTCAAGCCAAAAAAGGGGATCATCATCTCACGCTATCGCTTCTACACACATGGTCTTGCTGAGGGCCAGGATGTGTTGGGATTCGTCACCGACCTGCGATGTCTTGCTGAGCCGTGTAAGTTCGGAAACGCGTTGGAAGACATGCTACAAGATTTCTTCGTGATAGGCATCAACCATGATTTGATCCTTCGAAAATTATTGGTTGCAAAAACACTGGATTTGAGCAAGGCCATCGCAACTGCCCAGGCATGCATGGCGACTGATAATTTAAAGCAGATATCATCGAAGAGTCGGAGCTCCATGGAAAGTAATGTAAACAAGATTGTGTCGTCATCTGGCAGAGTTGCTTATAGCAGGGCCTACTCGACTGCTTACGTGAAACCTGTAGCTGCTCAAAGTCCGCCAACTGATACGAATCCGATTTTACCCTGTTGGCATTGTGGGGGCGATCATCGGCCTCATCATTGTCGGTTTAAACAATAAATCTATAAAGTCTGTTCGAAAGTGGAGCATCTTCAAAGAATGTGCCCACAACTGAGTAGGCGTACTGCCGCTCATCAGATTGATGATGACCAGTCCAGTGCTGGCCCGGATATACAACCCGAGGAGGAAGTGTATGGTCTGTGTTCATTCTTGGGAAAGAGCCAGCCAATAATCGTTAATGTTAAGCTAAATGGCGTGCCTGTAGCAATGGAGCTGGACACGGGTGTGAGTCAGTCTATTAATGAGCCAAAGGACATTCGACAAACTGTGGGACAATGAGGCTGTGATGCCTAAGCTGAGTCCTGTCATGTATGTAACCTTCATGTAATTGTAACCTTCATAACAACACTGCATACGGTATACACCTAAGAAATGCACACCTTGACCACAGGGGGTGGGTGAACTTGTGGGAGACACTCCTCACCTGGTCATCCAGGTATATAAAGGGAGGTCCCACGCAGGGTCATCACTTCTTGGTCCTGTGAATAAAGGTTCAGGTCACAGAGTGACCTTGTCTGCAGAATGTGCCTCGTGTGAATTTATAGTAGTGTGTAAGGACATTACAAGTCCAGTCAATGCCAAGTTGCCTACTTACACTAAGGAACTCATACCGGTGATTGGCAGTACAGTAGTCAAGATGTCATATGATGGTGTGATTCACGACTTACCATTATGGATTGTCCCAGGCAATGGTCCAACGCTGTTTGGCAGGAATTGGCTCGAGGAAATCAAGTCGAACTGGAATGATATCAAAGCGTTGTCCTCGGTGGATGACACTTTGTGTGCCCAAGTGCTGAAGAAGTTTCCTTCTTTGTTTGAACTGGGCATTGGCAATTTTACTGGAGCCAAGCTGCAGATTCACCTGGATTCTGATGCAAGACCTGTCTATCATAAAGCTCGCTCTGTTCCGTACATGATGAGGGAGAAGGTTGAAATTGGGCTTGACAGACTCCAACGTGAAGGGGTCATATCACCGGTCGAATTTAACGAATGGGCCAGTCCTATCATTCCTGTGTTAAAGAGTGATGGCACTGTCAGGATCTGTGGAGACTACAAGATTACGATTAACCGATTTTCAAAACAGGATCAGTATCCGCTATCGAAGGCTGATGACCTGTTCGCCATGCTAGCTAGTGGAAAGCCATTCACTAAACTGGATCTGACGTTGGCCTATATGGCACAGGAGCTTGTCGACATTTTGAAGAAACTCACCTGCATCAATACCCATAAAAGACTCTCTACAACAGGTGTCCTTTCTGTTGCGTTCAGAATAAATCCACAAGACTGTATTGTAAGCTCAAACTGTTGTGACCTTGGTCTCTTTATTCAGATTCCAGAGTGGAGAAGCAGCATGGTGTATGACCTTTTATACCTGCTTGCCCCAGGGTGCAGAGGTGACCCTTAGGTCTCCCACAGGTGTGACCCCTAGTGGCAAGTCTTATATATTGGTGAGGTTTACATGCATACATAATATCACTCCCCCTCCACGCCCACCAAAGTCTTATATATAAGTTACTTGCAAGTCGAGGCGATCTGGCGCCCTGCGTCCCCGGGTCTATTGCCTGAGTTGAAGTCCTGGCATGCTCGGTTCATCCTCATGGTTGAAAGTGAGGTCAATTGTGTTAGTGGGTCGCTGAGGGACCAGGTCCTTTCACAGTCATTCCTGGTTATCTGTCGTTCGCAGTTTAGTCTGATCCAAATGATTTCTGCATTTGCCCAGTACATGGTTTCACAACAAACACTCCATTTTCATCACAAGCATTCCATTCCCCTCTTTGGCTAGCGGCCCATCTGGGGCCATGAACATGGTCTACATCATTTATTTTGATGTCACATGGAGGAGCTGTGCGATTATGGTACATTCTCTGCCCATTCATAGCATATGGAAGGCTCGGTTCTGAGTGATTCTGTCTGGTGACTACTTAGCACCCGGGACAGCCGGGTGTGTAGAGAGTCTACTGTGACACGTGTATGCTTGGCTTTGTGATTTGGACTGCCCGCTCCGGACTATTGTCGCTGACCCTAAGGTCTGGCAAGCCCAGGATGGCCGATTTGGCCTTGAGACTTTCAGTGATAGCGGGAGGCCGTGTGGTGCCCGTGGATCCTGGGCCATAGTATGGAGGCCCCGGACCACCAACTGTGTGTAGCCTCCCTGCCTTTCTTTGCAACGTTGCAGGGTTGCCCCATAGAGGGCAATCTGATGGGATGAGCCTTTCGTCTTTGCGACGGATAAGCTGCAACATCCCGTCGCGGTTCACTGTTGGCAAACGATAACGTGGGATACTGGCTGGTCCAGGTCCTAAACTGGGGGGCCGTTATGGTTGACCCCTCGCTTTCTATCACTTCCACGACAAAGAGTAGGTCTGCAGGCTGTGCCGTTTCCACACCGGTGGTGGGCAACAGTAGCCAACTGAGGGCATGAGCGCCGTTCTCCGTGCCTGTGGGATGGGCAGCTTGTCTGACTTGAGCAAATATTGGGACGCTCTTTGGTACATCTCGTTTGTCCCGTGAACCCGAGCTACTGCCTTGGTTAACTTATTGGATACATGTACAACCGGGTGGGGCTCGCCCGCTACTTTGGCTTGCTGCACAACACGCCCAACCCCGTGTGATAACACATCACTTACTACGAATACTTTGTCAGATACATATACGACCGGTTGGTGTTCGCCCGCTATTTTGGCTTGTCGTAAGGTACCCCCATATGATAGTACATCATTGGCCATGAAAGAACGCTCACATGGGTTACACAGTGCAAACAACTTATTGGAATCTAGTGGGTTCCTGGCCTTTACCTGGCTGCCCCTTTACCTTTGCCCAAAGCCCAGTCGTCTTCCTTGCTGGGCAACACATGCCTCTGTTTCGTTGCGGCGACATCCTGTGGTCTGGATGCACTCTCATCCTGTGGTCTGGATGCTCTTTCGTTCCGTGGTCGTGATGCTGACTGCCGCGATCTTCCTCCCCAGGGATTGTGCCTCTGGCGTCGGGAAGATGCATTCGAATCATTTTGGCTGGAGTCCCACTCTGCTTGGTCGACCTTGAGCCTCTTCCATTGTCACGAAGAGGTCATTGGCTTTGGGTGGTGCGTACCGCGCCTGTACTGCTGCTCGGTTAATCGTCACCTCCTCGTGGTCATGATGATTGACCTGTGCCTTGGGGATCTGCACTTCAATGCCTGGTTCAGGTGGAGGTGGGGCTTTGCTCAGCCTTTGAGCAAGGGAGACATCGTTCGCCGGAGAAGGTACGCAGAGGTCTTCCCTGTTCCATTGAATCTTCCCCATCCACCTGCTACCAAGCAGCATTGACCCATCACCTGAAACAATCCACAGTGGTAAATCGTGCACTGCTCCTTCATGGAATACTCTTATGTCTGCACTACCAATAACTGGTATCAGTTCTTTGATGTAGGTGCGCAGCTTTGCCTGAATCGGGATCAGCTTGGTCGTTGTGCTTTGTCGCCCCACAGCCTCTCGAATGCCTTCTGGCTCATAACTGATAGACATGGAGGCGAGTCAAATTCCATGGAGACTGGAGTGCTGTTGAGTTCATCTTTTAACATTATTGGAGGGCTTTTGGTGGTGAAGGTGTTTATCCCATATACTTCCTCTTTGTCCTCAGGTTGAGTTGCCTCTCCTGCTCGTTCAGCATGATCCTCGCTGGATCGGTCGTCCTCTCCCGACTCTGCCACATGGTGAGTCACAGGTCGT
Organism: Pristiophorus japonicus; assembly: GCF_044704955.1. Classification (NCBI taxonomy): domain Eukaryota; kingdom Metazoa; phylum Chordata; class Chondrichthyes; family Pristiophoridae; genus Pristiophorus; species Pristiophorus japonicus. The sequence goes on along the minus strand of NC_091977.1, from coordinate 113,365,631 downwards.
TTTCACATTCGTTGGAGGTGCCCCATTATTCCACAGCCCTTGAACACATAGCGCTTGAATCGACATTGATGAGTTCTATGTCTGCCCTCGCAGCGCCAACATGGTGCTAATGGATACGCATTCACGCCCCACGGCGGACTCTGAGTCACTCTAGGCCTAGGTCTGGCCTCTGCGGTCGTGTGGGCCCTGTCCTGTACAGTTCTGCCTGCTGAAAACATTATTTTATGGACAGTACTTGCCAGTGAGCTCTGATTCTGTGAAGATGTCTGTCTCGTGTTATTGCTTGTGGTTATGAAGGCTTGGTCTATCGTGATGGCCTTGCTCAGATCTAGGAATTCGGCAGACAGCAGTTTGCGAAGAATGATCTCGTGGCCGATTCCAAGCACGAAAAAGCCCCGCAACATTTCCCCCAAAGATCCTGCAAATTCGCACTGTCCCGCAAGGCGTCTTAGGTCGGCGACAAAACTCGCCACGTTCTGGCCCTCGGAGCGATGGTGAGTGTAAAAGCGATACCTGGCCTTTGAGATGCTCTCCTTTGGCTTGAGGTGTTCTCGCACCAGCATACACAGCTTTGTGTAAGTCTTGTCCATTGGTATGGTCGGTGTCAGCAGATTTTTGAGGAGGCCATATAACGAAGACCCACATACGGTGAGGAGAATCGCCCTGCGCTTGATCACCATCTCAGCTTTGTCCAGTTTGTTGGCCACGAAGCCCTCAATGAATGCTTCCCAATCATCACCCTCAACAAATCTCTCAAGAATACCAATGGCAGCAATTACCGCGTGAAAGTTCGTGATCCGTTACTCGTCGCCAATTTGTTACGTTCAGAATAAATCCACAAGACTGTATTGTAAGCTCAAACTGTTGTCACCTTGGTCTCTTTATTCAGACTCCAGAGTGGAGAAGCAGCATGATGTATCACCTTTTATACCTGCTTGCCCCAGGGTGCACAGGTGACCCTTAGGTCTCCCACAGGTGTGCCCCTAGTGGCAAGTCCTACATATTGGTGTGGTTTACATACATACATAACACTTTTGGAATCCATTCGGCTGCAGCCATATTTCAGAGGAACATGGAGAGTCTACTGAATTCCGTTCCTAGAACCGTCGTGTTTCAAGATGACATTCTGGTCACAGGTCGCGACATTGCTGAATATCTGAACAATCTTGAAGTAGTCCTACATCGTCTGGATAAAGTGAGATTCAAGCTGAAACATTCGAAGTTTGTCTTCATGGTACCTGAAGTTGAATTCCTGTGGAGGAAGATTGCTGCTGATGGCATCAGGCCTACTGATTCGAAAACCAAGGCCATCAACAATGCACCCATACCTCAGAATGTGACGGAGCTGCATTCATTCCTTGGACTACTCAACTATTTCAGTAATCTCTTACCCAGATTGAGCACTTTATTAGAGCCACTGCACATGCTGCTCAGAAAAGGCGACAACTGGGTCTGGGGTGTATCTCAAGATAGAGCTTTTGAGAAAGCCAAGAATTTTCTCTGTTCGAACAAGCTGTTTGTTCACTATGATCCATGTAAGCATCTTGTATTGGCCTGTGATGCTTAATTATGTGGGGTTGGCTGTGTACTCCAACAAGCAAATGAGTCGGGTAAGCTACAACCTGTTGCGTATGCTTCGAAAAGTGTGTCAAAGGTGGAAAGAGCTTACAGTATGGTAGAAAAAAAAGCTTTGGCCTGTGTGTATGGGGTCAAAAAGATGCATTAGTACCTATTTGGTTTTCATTTTGAACTCGAAACGGATCACAAGCCACTCATTTCATTGTTTTCAGAAAACAAAGATACTAATACCAATGCATCGTCGCATATCCAGAGGTGGCGTTAACATTGTCTGCCTATGATTATGTCATTTGTCATAGACCTGGCACTAAGAAATGTGCCAATGCACTGAGTCATCTGCCGTCACCCACACCTGAGGTGGAGATGTCTCAACCTGCATATCTACTGTTAGTAATGGATGCTTTTGAGAGTGAAAGAACTGTCACTGCTCAACAAGTGAGGATCTGAACCAGCCATGATCCTATTTTATCGGTTGTGAAACGTTGTGTCCTCAGTAGTTATTGGTCTGCGATACCTATGGAAATGTGTGATGAGACCAAAACTTACAATCATCGCAAAGATGAACTATCCATTCAGTCAGATTGTCTACTGTGGGGCAATCATGTTGTTATGCCTAAGAAAGAGAGAGAAAAATTTGTACGTGAACTACATAGCACTCATCCTGGTATTGTCATGATGAAAGCCATTGCCAGGGCTCATGTTTGGCGGCCTGGAATTGACTCGGATCTGGAATCATGTGTGCATCAGTGCAATACGTGCATGCAGCTAAGTAAAATACCAGCGGAATCTCCGCTGAGTCTTTGGTCATGGCCAACTAAACCATGGTCGAGGATACACATCGATTTTGCGGGCCCTTTCCTGAGAAAGATGTTTTTTGTTGTGGTGGATGCATATTCAAAGTGGATAGAGTGTGTTATTATGTCATCCAGTACGTCCACAGCTACTATTGAGAGCCTTTGTGTCATATTTGTTACTCATGATTTGTCTGACATTGTTGTGGGCGATGATGGATCTTGCTTCACAAGCCTTGAGTTACAGGAGTTCATGAAACTTAATGGTATCAGACATGTAAGGTCTGCTCCATTCAAACCTGCGTCTAATGGTCAAGCAGAGCGTGCAGTTCAAACGATCAAGCAAAGCGTGAAACGGGTTCACTGCAGACTCATTTGTCACGTATATTGCTTAGTTACAGGACAAGACCTCACAAGCTTACCGGGGTCTCCCCTGCTGAACTACTGATGAAGAGAAGTCTCAAGACCAAGCTCTCTCTTGTCCATCCTGATTTGAATGATCATGTTGAAAACAGATGTCAAAATCATCAATGGTATCATGACCGTGCTGCTGTGTCACGTGACATATCTGTCAACGATCCAGTTTATGTGCTGAATTATGGTCAAGATCCAAAGTGAATCGCCGGTACTGTTACAGTCAAGGACGGTAATAGAGTGTTTATTGTCATGCTCAAGAATGGGCAAACATGCAGGAAACATGTTGATCAGATAAAACATTGACACACTGATGATCTGGAACCTATTGAGGAAGATACAGTCAGTGACCAACCAACCAATGTTCATTCATCAGAAGACTTTGCTGTCATTACTGAATCTGGATTTTCAGAGTCTGATAGGGTCATTACCACTCCCATCAGATCGGTTACTCAGCCTCCAGTCATAACTGACTCAGAACGCTCATCCAGAACTGGAGTTGAACTGAGACGATCAACTCGTGAGCAAAAAGCCCCAGACCATCTTAATTTGTAAAGAGACTGATACTAAGATCTTGAAGGGGGATGTTGTTATGTATTGATGCTTGGGGTCACTAGACACCAGGGGGCGCCACTGTCGGAGGTCATCGGGCGCGGGCCCTGGTATGTAAGAGCGAGTACCATGTCATGTGCGCACTTTGGGCATGAATAAAGTTGAACCAGGTTTGCACCTGGATAAGTTTACAGTAACAAGTCTTTCGCATTTCTGCACTTGCTCTCGGATGGGCACCCAGATTATCGGGACCTGTTTGTTTAAATGTACACTCACAGGGAAACATACCCCTGAATGTTAATGGCCTATGCTTTCTGGGGGTGATCACTCTGCTGTCATTTCCACCATATCCAAGTCCTAGCCTATATTGCAGCATTTCCAGTGAACACTTGTCGAAGGGAATGGCTGGAGTACACCGGAAGGGCCAGATATTTAACTAACTAAATTGCCAATTGGTTTATAATGACAGTTTAGTAAAAGGGGTTTTCTTGAGGTTTACACACACAATAACAATAACTTGTATCTATATAGCGCCTTTAACATAGTGAAATGTTCCAAGGCGCTTCACAGGAGTATTATGCGCTAAAAATTTGACACCGAGCCGCATAAGTAGAAATTAGCGCAGGTGACCAGAAGCTTGGTCAAAGAGATATGTTTTAAGGAGCATCTTGAAGGAGGAAAGAAAGACAGAGAGGTTTTTAGGCAGGGAGTTCCAGAGCTTGGGGCCTGGGCAACAGTAGGCATGGTCACCAATAGTTGAGCGATTACAATCAGGACTGCTCACGAGGGCAGAATTAGAGGAGCACAGACATCTTGGGGCGGGGGGCACTGTGGGGCTGGAGGAGATGACAGAGATAAGTGGGGGTGAGGCCATAGAGCGATTTGAAAGTAAGGATGAGAATTTGGAAATCGAGGCGTTGCTTAATCGGAAGCCAAAGTAGGTCAGCGAGCATGAGGGCGAGCACAAGAAAATATATCCTTTCCACTCATATTTGTTAATTAACCCCTAGTCTTTCTCAATGAGAATATTACTCTCTTTGAATTGCTTGTGAGTTGAAGAAAACTCCAAATGTTTCTATCGAAAAAAGTTGCAATAAATATATTCCCAACATTAGCAATTAGTTCATAAGCCTTTAACAGGGTTTTCTTTAGCAGGAGGCCTTAGTAACCTAGGGTCTTTAGCGAGCACTTCTCTTATATCCACTTAAGCCAGGAGCAATGTATTAGGAGGCTCCGCTTCACCAAAGAGATGGTCACAGAACTCTCCCACCTCATGCAATCAGAGCTGCAGCCTTCGAGCAGGGACACCATGGCTCTCCCAGTGGCTCTCAAATTTACCGTGGCCCTCAATTTCTTCACCAGTGGATACTTCCCATCTGCAGCAGGAGACATAGCTAACATCTCCCAGCTTACCATTCATCACTGCATCTGGGAGGTCACAGAGGCGTTCTACACAAGGAGAACAGATTGCGTTCCCTTCACTTGAACAGAGAGAAGCAGGAAGAGCACGCATGTTGTTTTGCCAGGTTAGCAGGCTTCCCCATCGACTGCAATCACATGACTTTGCGGGCGACGCATATCAATTCAGAGATGTTCTGTAACCACAAATGCGACGTTGCTGTGTGACCACCCCCAACGCATCCTGATGGTCAAAGAACGCTATCCTAGCAGTAGTCATCCCCATCAACCACTTCCCCATCAATCACTTCCCCACCATACCATCCCTCTGACACAGAACATCATAGCGCCTCCTGGGCACAAACTGAGAAATGAGAGCCACCACAAAACAAACATTTCAAACAAAATTAATACATTTATCACTATTTAATTTAAATTATAATATCAACTAATCTCCCTTGTGCAATCCCTTAGTGTCTGTTTTCATGTGCCCTTTTCTAATCTGGTGCTCCTACGCAGTGCTACCCTAGTGGCTGCAGCATGGCTGGAGGAATTAATTTCTGTGGGGAAGACTTTACATGGCCTTGCAGGACGACCTCAACCAACTGAACTAGAGAGCCCTGCTGTGGAGTGCACCACCTGAGCATGGGCAGCAGCAGTCTGGCCTGGCTGGCTGATGGGCAGTGGCAAGGACAATAGTGGAGTGACAGTGGTGAGAGCAGAAACGCTGTCATTCTGAGAGAGGAGAGCAGGTTCCTGCTCCACAGACCCATGCCTCTCACCCGGGGCGATGCCTCAGCATTCCTATCCATCTGTTGGAGGACAGAGTGCCTGGCCTGGTGCAATACACTGCAAGGCACTTTCAACACTTCTAAAACAAGCCATGATGGCAACAGTCCGAGCTTAGGTGACAGCAAGCTGAGACAACAAGAGAATAGTCTGTGCTTCCACTGTGACATTGGGTCATTTCCGCCTGTGCTGCAATGGAAGCCAAGACATTGACCACCACACGCAGCATCATGGCTAGGTCCACAAGGTCTCCACTCGAGTTGTTCATCATTTCCATCCTGGAAATCATGGGCTCGAAGCTCTGCGCAAAGCCCCTTGACATTGCCAACAGGCTCTCTGGCAGGCTTGCCATTGCACCTCACATTTCTGTCTGCATGCCCATCACCCTTCTTCTGAAGACCGCCCCATCGAGGTCATCATCCGAGTTGTGTGCAGCAAAACTCCCGTGTGAACTCACCCTCTGGGGAGCTAGTCTCCAAACTACTCTTTTCCCCCTGGCCTTGCTGCAGCCTACTTGTGCCCAGTGCTTCACCATGTGCAAATCCGCCTCGATACTACCCTCCTGAACTCCACATGTTTCCAGTTTCTGAGCTGGTGTCTTGAGTGTCAGATCTAGTGATGGCGTGCCACCACCTTCTCCTTCACTTTCCTCCATTACTTCGAGGACAGGCTGTGCAGGCGGCAGAGCTCGGTCATCTGAAAGCAGCAAGGCACATGATCCGAGTTATGTGAGGGGAGGTGGGGAAAGCAAGGTATCCATGCATACAGCATCAGCAGCTTGTAAGTGGGAAGAGATTGTGGGATGAGAGGGACGTGGATGTGGGAAGAAGAATTAGGAATGAGCATACTGTAATTGTCCCCAAGGGCTTCAATTTTGCCCATTGCTACAGCTTGGTGACTTCCCCTCCAATGATGTTGAGGAAGAGCACGCTCTCCTCCACTTGGCTCAAGGCAAGTATTGCAGCTCGGCTGCCTCCCATCAGCCTCTGCTCATGGCGAATGTGAGTCACCTTGGCCTGCAGGAGAAAGGGAAGTGTGTCAGTGAGTGTAGTGCAATGTGTTTGGGTAATATTCCTGCCATAGTTGAATAGCTGTCAGTGTGTGCAAGGTGTGAAATATGGGTGTGAGCATTGCAGCAGTGATAAGGTTGTGAGGGGAACGTGAAGTTATGATTGTGAAGTCTGAGAGGTGAAAGGTCGAGTTTATTGGTAGGTGAGTGATGGGGGTGTAGTGCATTGAGCAGTGTGTGAGGCTTGTGGTGCAGATGGTGAGCTATGGCATTTGCTGAAGCCTTCACTCACCTTGGTCTGTGTGTGAGGTCATTAAACTTCTTGCGGCACTGGATCCATGTTCTCAGTATGACACAGTTGACCATGACATACCCAGCTACCTCTTGCTAAAGCCTTCTCAATATATATATATTTCTGCCACCCTCCTCTCCACAGCCAGTACCAATGTCTCCAGAGCCACATTGGAGAACCTTCTGGCTCGTCCTCTTTGCTGCAACTGCAACTGCATTAAAGCACCTCCCCTTTAAATAGTGGTAAAGACTAGGTCAAACATTACTGGCCATTAGACTGCACCTGATATTGGCCCACCTATTGAGCGGTTAGCCAATCAGCAGTGCATTTAGCGCTGAGATCAGCACTACAATTATGTAAATGAGCAGTCAGCACAAATTTTTCGTGCTGCCGGGACCACTTTCAACAGGCACAGGCAAATAACGCTAACCTTGACACCGCCTGTTTTTTTTGTTTAATCCAATTTCTCAGTCAGAGCTCATGTACAGCTGGTAGAGTCAGTTTCCCTGCATATGGTTGAGATAACGGAGATGTGGAAGGAATTTACTCATCATCATCAACATAGGCAGTCCCTCGAAATCAAGGAAGACTTGCTGTCACTCTAAAAATGAGTTCTCAGGTGGCTGAACAGTCCAATAAGGGAATTACAGTCTCTGTCACAGGTGGGACAGACAGTGGTTGAAGGAAGGGGTGGGTGGGGAGTCTGGATTGCAGCACGCTGCTTCTGCTGTCTGCGCTTGTTTTCTGCATGTTCTCGGCTACGAGACTCGAGGTGCTCAACACCCTCTCGGATGCTCATACTCCACCCAGGGCGGTCTTGGGCCAGGGATTCCCACACATCTGAAATACCTATCAATCTCTCATTGTTCAGGGAGCAGCTCAGAGATGTATTAGATTAGGAGTTAGAACAAATAAAGTAGCTGACATGAACGCTGACATGGTGTAGGGGGTGGTGGATCTGCCAGCTTCTGACCTTGAGCGGTTCGAATTGCTCCCACTCCCTCCTCTAGACCTTGGACTTATTAGTCAGGATGTAATAAAGAGCAGCAGACAATTGTTTTGGTGGAAAAAAAATCCTTATGTTTATTTCAGGATGACAACACAGCACTTTAAGATTATGTAGAAACTTCAATACTTAGAATAGAAGGGAGAACATTAAGTTACAGGTGGAAAAACACACTCCTAGTCTGGCCTCCCACCTCCCACTTCTAACTATCTAAGCCGGAACTCTAGGGTTACAGGGATTATGCTCATCAAATGATTCCTTGACAGTTTTGAGCTGGTTTGCGGTTTCGGGGTTCGCGGGATGTGGTGGTTGGTGCCTGCCGTACCCTGGACACGGTAGAGGACTTCCAACTGCGCACCTGGTCAGTCTTCGCGAGTCCACTGATGCGGTTGGGCACGTTTTGGAAATGTACTTGGTGAGTACCCAATTTCCTTCCTCTAGCTGTAGTTTCGGGCTCTTTTAGGTAAATTTTACCCCGTTGGTCATTAGGAATCATTTGTGATGGTTGGGTTTTGGTCGGACCCCGGTTTTTCCTTCGATCTTTTCCCTCTGGCGTCAATTTGTTGGTCGTGGTGTCCCTGTTGCTGGGATGGAAGGTGGTGGCTTCTTCTCAAGTTTCTTAGCTTCCTAGCTTCTCAGCTTCTGTTCCTTTTCTTCCTTTTTCCCTTTCACTTTGTGAGGTCTCTAGTTATACTCCTGAGGGGCCTGCTAATCTTGGTGCCAAATCTCAAGACTCCTTTGTTCTGTCTTGGCTGGCCCATTGATTCTGATGTGTGTCCTTTGTTAAGTTTGGTGTGCTCATTACCTTTTGATTAGAGTTAAATGGTTGGACTAGGTGTCGATGGGACCCGAAATTTCTGCATTTATTTTAGATGGTACTGCCGAGTCTCTGCTGGTTCCAGGAGGTCTGGGTGAGGCCAGAGATTTCTATGGGCTTGCCTCAGTATCACTGTGGGGTGGGGACACTTTGCTGTGGGCTGGTTGTTGAAGATGCTAATGTCCTTCTGGGAGTTGACTAGGTTAACAGCTTCCCAGACAGTCTTTGATCAATCCAATACCCAAAGTCCAAATTACAGTGGTAGATCCCACCACCCTGCTTGCAGCTTTTCCTTTCACAGGCCTAATATCTTCGAGAAACACTGGGATTTTGTGACCCTTACAATGGTTTAAAGAAATATTTGCAGTTAGAATATATGAAATATGCCACCGGATCATTTTGAAACATGCAGCAAAATAGAACTGGGCCATGATACCGGCCATTTTTGGGACATATCCAATTTTTAAGCCATAGAGTGATACTTTGTCAGGTTGAATTAATTCTGCCTTTAGTGGCCAGGATATCCTAGGCAATTTTCCACATTGTCAAACTATCATAGTGTTGCAACGATACTGGAACAGCTTGGCTAGGCCCTAGCCAACATTTATCCCTCAATCATCACCACCAAAAGTAGATATCATCATTTCATTGCTATTTGAGGGATTTTGCTGTGCACAAATTGGCTGCTGTGCATCAAAAGTACTCCATTAATGCGAGTGTCGTGGAGTATTCTGAGGACATGAAAGGTACGATATAAATGCAAATGTTTCTTGGCGATGTCTATGGGCCATTATTCTTTCACCTAAGTTTCTCAATAAAAATAAACTATGACCTTTGCAATCACTCAGTATCTGGAGCGAAATTGGCATCAGTACTTTTTGGATTCGCACAAAAGAATACTTTTCAAACATGATGAACAAATGCATTCCTAAGACTATGATGAATACATTTCTGCTCCTGCTCTAGTTAAACCCAGATGTCTACAAAATAACTCTCAGAAAATCTGTACTGATACCACTGCACAGTGAATTAGATTCCTCATCATTGGAAAAAATACAAATTACTTTATATACTTTGGGGTACAAGGAATTCGGAATTCTTGACGCAAACACTTTCACAACTTTGTATCTACTTCATTCAACGCCAACAGCTGCTGTGCAGCTTTTAGTAAATGCTCCGCTCCCTTTCAAACGCTACCTGCTATATTAATTCATTAAAACAAGCTTACCACCATTCATACTGAAAACTGTAAACCTACTTGCGACAATTTCAAAAACTGCTTCAACAGAAATAAATACTTTTATTTTAAATTCCAGAAGCAAATGTCTATTTCATTCTCCTCAGTAACTGCATTAGATAGAAATATTCTCCATGGCTTCTCCTGAATCACACAGTATCAATGGAGTTATGATTAAATCTATGGCCTATTGATTCGGCTGTCCTGACAGTTCTCTTCACCCTCTGCTAAATCCAGATGGAATTAAAATACATCACATCATTCTACTACACAAAGCATCTCAAACAACAGGCCTGTATTATTTCCTGTGTATCATCTACATCATGAAAATTCTTAAATACTGTGCCTTTCACAAAGCTCCTTAACTACTGTGAAGTCAATGGGAATCTGCAGTGTATGCTGGGCACTGAGACCTCTATTATTGAGTGGGGAGGCTCGCTCAGCACCATTAAACATTGCGCTTGATAACATGATCCAACAATGTTTGTGGCACTGTGACCCTGTGTAACTGTTGTGCACTTGACTCAGTGAACACCAGAAAATAATGTTAATGAGATCGTGGCCCCACAGTACAATCAGAGCTCCTGAACAGTGCTCCAGATGTTCAGCACCCAGAGGCCTGGTCATTATGTTGGATCCCTTCCCTTAAAATGGAATTGTCCTATTGTAGTTGTGAGTAGCTATCTGTTTCCACTGGCCTCACTGTTGTTTTCTTGTGTGTCCAAAACTGAACTTCTTAAAACAGTACCTATTTGTTATCTTTGGCAGTTTTCCCAAGCAATTGTTATAGTTTCCTGTCCACATAGGAGTTATGGATACCCTTCCAGGCATTCTTCTTTATTTACAGCTACTGGCGAAGGATCAGAGGAGTCATGCAAAACAGGTGCATTTTCACCTTAGGTGATAATTCTTGGTCTGTATACATGGATACACCCTTATGCCACGGCCGACACATACAGGTCAAGGTGATCATACTGGATATGCTCAAAGACACCTGCATGGAGACTAATTGGCCAAGGAAGTTATGACAGAAGTTTACAGGTCTGCAGCTAGGCCAAGAATTTATTTCCAGGGCAAGGATCCATCAGTGAGTGTCAAGGTAACAGTTGCCATAAATATCTATGCTCCTGGGATACTTCCAAGCAACAACAGGAGATCGATGTTGCATCTTCCAACTTGCAGTGCATGCCTTGGAGAATAATTCCGCTTCAGCATTCTTGGCAAAACCTCCTAAGCTGGATGTACACAATTTCTTGACTAGTGCTGCCCGGATACACAAGGGGGGAAAAATTCGGCCGCGCCTTTGTTGTGGTGTTAATCCAGGCGGAGCGGTACTTTTAGCGCCTTGGAAAAAGTTTGCATCTCCCGCCCAGAAATCCTTCAGAATCGGTCAAACAGCTGATGGGGGTGCTAAATCAGCCATTGCACACCAGAGCTGGGGGGACGATAACGAAAATGCCAGCGCTAAATTTAACCGCGTCATTGCGCAGGTGCCGAACGCTGATTCAGATCCTGGAAAACGGCGAGTCTTAAAGGCATGCCATAGTAATGCACCCATTAAAGTTTTCAAAATCACTTTTTTTCAAGCTGAACTCTTATTTCTGTCTGCCGCTGCAAACTCGGAGGCTCACGCACCATGCTCTGTGTAAACTGACTGTGACCTCTGAGGCAAGTGCTTCCTCATCCCTTTAAGTAGCCATCAGTTAACGACTCTGCAAGCCTGTACCGACTATTTTTCCAAACGTTATTTTTGGCTGTCGCTAAATAAGGCGGCCGCATCTAATTTACCGACCGGGGCACAAACGTGGGCGTTGCACCAGGACTGACGTCAGGATCGCACTGATTGTCAGCAGGCAGGTGCTACTGGTTTATGCCCCCGGTGAGCTCCGAATGAATTTTCGGTTGGGGCGCTAAAAGCTGTGCTCCTGGTCGGTATCCTCTTGCGCTCCCATTAATGCCCCCTCTGGCCACTAACTGAGGTGTTAGACAACCGAAAATCCAGCTCAAGGAGTACAGAAGTGAAACCTTTCCTCTCTTACTTGCCTGGACGAGTGAATGCATCAGTTTTCCCATGGATAAAGGCAACAAAACAAAACAGCCCTCCATTTAAAACCTATAACCGATACCTGGAAGTGCAGGGCATTATTGATGGCAGGCATGCAACCATGTGAGTGTCTACCCCAATGACACTCCTTCCATAAACAGAAAGGGGCTCCAATCCAGGAGTGCACATATATACAGAATATATTACCATATATACAGAATAATGCATGTGAATGCTGACAACCTGGCAGTTACTATAATTCCTTCATTGTCCATCAGTCCATGGTGCCACCATTATTTCAAGGGCCAGACTGTATGCTGCTAGGGTCTAAGGGTATCCACTGGAGCCATGGCTCCTTACCCCATTGAATTACCCTAGATAGATCTGAAACAGATAAAATGAAGCACATGAATCTGTAATTGTCTTGGTGGAGCAAATCATCGTCATCTTTAAATAGTGATTCAGATGCTAGGGTTAAAGTACAACTCAGACACGTATCCACAATTATGGTTGTCTGCTGTGACTTACACAAACTCACTCAATGCAGGGGCTCGGCCAGGGACCAGGCAAGACAAAACAGGCAGCATTAACCAAACACCCAACTTAGAGCCAGCCAACATATCTGCACAAACTGCTGGTCACTCACATTGCCTGCTGCAAGGAGAGCCTGCACAAGAGAACCAGATAACAATGATAGGCATGCAGACATGTGAATGATAAGACATGTTTTTACCATTCACATTCCTTTAATTCTGCCTTTTCTCATTGCAAAGGAAAAGGTAGCACATGATCAGTGCCAAAGAACTGCAACTACAGGAGAGACATCAGTTTTGAAAACTTTGGGTGCACACAAGGAGGAAGCCTTTCAGCTCGTGGACAGTCAAACTGGAGAAGTTTTTTGTTATTTGTTCCTGGGATGTGGGCATCACTGGCAAGGCCAGTATTTATTGCCCATCTCTAATTGCCCTCGAGAAAGTGGTGATGAGCTGCCTTCTTGAATCGCTGCAGTGCATGCAGTGAAGGTATTCCCGCAGTGCTGTTAGGGAAGAAGTTCCCAGATTTTGATCCAGCGACGATGAAGGAACGGCAATATATTTCCAAGTTAGGATGGTGTGTAACTTGGAGGGGAACTTGGAGGTGATGGTGCTCCCATGCACCTGCTACCCTTGTCTTTCGAGGTGGTAGAGGTCACGGATTTGGGAGATAGAAACATAGAAACATAGAAAATAGGTGCAGGAGTAGGCCATTCGGCCCTTCGAGCCTGCACCACCATTCAATGAGTTCATGGCTGAACATGCAACTTCAGTACCCCCTTCCTGCTTTCTCGCCATACCCCTTGATCCCCCTAGTAGTAAGGACTTCATCTAACTCCCTTTTGAATATATTTAGTGAATTGGCCTCAACTACTTTCTGTGGTAGAGAATTCCACAGGTTCACCACTCTCTGGGTGAAGAAGTTTCTCCTCATCTCGGTCCTAAATGGCTTACCCCGTATCCTCAGACTGTGACCCCTGGTTCTGGACTTCCCCAACATTGGGAACATTCTTCCTGAATCTAACCTGTCTAAACCCGTCAGAATTTTAAACGTTTCTATGAGGTCCCCTCTCATTCTTCTGAACTCCAGTGAATACAAGCCCAGTTGATCCAGTCTTTCTTGATAGGTCAGTCCCATCATCCCGGGAATCAGTCTGGTGAATCTTCGCTGCACTCCCTCAATAGCAAGAATGTCCTTCCTCAAGTTAGGAGATCAAAACTGTACACAATACTCCAGGTGTGGCCTCACCAAGGCCCTGTACAACTGTAGCAACACCTCCCTGCCCCTGTACTCAAATCCCCTCACTATGAAGGCCAACATGCCATTTGCTTTCTTAACCGCCTGCTGTACCTGCATGCCAACCTTCAATGACTGATGTACCATGACACCCAGGTCTCGTTGCACCTCCCCTTTTCCTAATCTGTCACCATTCAGATAATAGTCTGTCTCTCTGTTTTTACCACCAAAGTGGATAACCTCACATTTATCCACATTATACTTCATCTGCCATGCATTTGCCCACTCACCTAACCTATCCAAGTCACTCTGCAGCCTCATAGCATCCTCCTCACAGCTCACACTGCCACCCAACTTAGTGTCATCCGCAAATTTGGAGATACTACATTTAATCCCCTCCTCTAAATCATTAATGTACAATGTAAACAGCTGGGGCCCCAGCACAGAACCTTGCGGTACCCCACTAGTCACTGCCTGCCATTCTGAAAAGTACCCATTTACTCCTACTCTTTGCTTCCTGTCTGACAACCAGTTCTCAATCCACGTCAGCACACTACCCCCAATCCCATGTGCTTTAACTTTGCACATTAATCTCTTGTGTGGGACCTTGTCGAAAGCCTTCTGAAAGTCCAAATATACCACATCAACTGGTTCTCCCTTGTCCACTTTACTGGAAACATCCTCAAAAAATTCCAGAAGATTTGTCAAGCATGATTTCCCTTTCACAAATCCATGCTGACTTGGACCTATCATGTCACCTTTTTCCAAATGCCCTGCTATGACATCCTTAATAATTGATTCCATCATTTTACCCACTACTGAGGTCAGGCTGACCGGTCTATAATTCCCTTTTTTCTCTCTCCCTCCTTTTTTAAGCGTTAGCGAGTTGCTGCAGTGCATCTAGTAAATGGTACACACTGCAGCCACGGTGCGCCGGTGGTGCAGAGAGTGAATATTTAAGGTGATGGATGGGGTGCTGATCAAACAGGCTGCTTTGTCCTGGATGGTGTCGAGCTGCTTGAGTGTTGTTGGAGCTGCACTCATCCAGGCAAGTGGACAGTATTCCATCACACTCCTGACTTGTGCCTTGTAGATGGTAGAAACAATTTGGGGAATCAGGAGGTGAGACACTCGCCGCAGAATACCGAGCCTCTGACCTGCTCTTATAGCCACAATATTTATATAGCTGGTCCAGTTAAGTTTCTGGTCAGTGGTGACCTCCAGGATATTGATGATGGGGGATTCGGCGATGGTAAAGCCATTAAATGTCATGGGGTGGTAGTTAGACTCTCACTTGTTGGAGATAGTCATTGCCTGGAACTTGTGTGGTGCGAATGTTACTTACTACTTATCAGCCCAAACCTGAATGTTATCCAAGTCTTGCTGCATTCGGGCATGAACAGCTTCAATATCTGAGGAGTTGCGAATGGAACTGAACACTCTGCAATCATCACTTCTGACTTTATGATGGAGGGAAGGTCATTGATGAAGCAGCTGAAGATGGTTGGGCCTAGGACACTGCCCTGAGGAGCTCCTACAGCGATGTCCTGGTGTTGGGACGATTGACCTCCAACAACCACAACCATCTTCCTTTGCGCTAGGTATGGCTCCAGCCAATGGTGAGTTTTCCCCCAATTCCTATTGACTTCAATCTTACTAGGCTTCCTTGATGCCACACTCGGTCAAATGCTGCCTTGATGTCAAGGGCAGTCACTCTCACCTCATCTTTGGAATTCAGCTCTTTTGCCCATGTTTGGCCCAAGACTGTAATGGGGTCTGGAGCCGAGTGTTCCTGGCAGAACTCAAACTGAGCATTGGTGAGCAGGTTATTGATGAATAAGTGCCGCTTGACAGCACTGTCGATAATGCCTTCCATCACTTTGCTGATGATTGAGAGTAGACTGATGGGGGTTGTAATTGGCCAGATTGGATTTGTCCAACCTTTTGTGGACAGGACACATCTGGGCAGTTTTCCACATTGTCGGATAGATGCCAGTGTTGTAACTGTACTGGAACAGCTAGTTCTGGAGCATAAGTCTTCAGCACGACAGCCGGGATGTTGTCAGGGCCCATAGCCTTTGCTGTATCCAGTGTGCTCGGCCATTTCTTAACAGCAAGTGGAGTGAATCAAATTGGCTAAAGATTGGTTTCTGTGAGGACCTCAGGAGGAGGCCAATCTGAATCATCCACTTGGCACTTCTGGCTGAAGATGGTTGCAAACACTTCAGACTTGTCATTTGCATTCACGTGCTAGGCTCCACCATCATTGAGGATGGGGATATTCATGGAGCCTCAACCTCCTCCCATTAGTTATTTAATGGTCCACCACGATTTACGACTGGATGTGGTAGGACTACAGAGTTTTGATCTGATCTGTTGATTGTGGGATCGCTTAGCACTTTTTAAAGCATGCTGTTTCCGTTGTTTAGCATGTAGTCCTGTATTGCAGCTTCCCCAGGTTGACACCTCATTTTTTGGTCTGCCTGGTGCAGCTCCTGGCATGCTCTTCTGCACTCCTCATTGAGATGGGATGAGGCGAATTTAGGGAGCTAGCAGATAAATTAAAAGGTAGGATCTCAAAAGTAGTAATCTCGGGATTGCTACCAGTGCCATGTGCTAGTCAGAGTAGGAATCGCAGGATAGCGCAGATGAATATGTGGTTTGAGCAGTGGTGCAGCAGGGAGGGATTCAAATTCCTGGGGCATTGGAACCGGTTCTGGGGGAGGTGGGACCAGTACAAACCGGACGGTCTGCACCTGGGCAGGACCGGAACCAATGTCCTAGGGGGAGTGTTTGCTAGTGCTGTTGGGGAGGAGTTAAACTAATATGGCAGGGGGATGGGCACCAATGCAGGGAGACAGAGGGAAACAAAAAGGAGGCAAAAGCAAAAGACAGAAAGGAGATGAGGAAAAGTGGAGGGCAGAGAAACCCAAGGCAAAGAACAAAAAGGGCCACTGTACAGCAAAATTCTAAAAGGACAAAGGGTGTTAAAAAAACAAGCCTGAAGGCTTTGTGTCTTAGTGCAAGGAGTATCCGCAATAAGGTGGATGAATTAACTGTGCAAATAGATGTTAACAAATATGATGTGATTGGGATTACGAAGACGTGGCTCCAGGATGATCAGGGCTGGGAACTCAACATCCAGGGGTATTCAACATTCAGGAAGGATAGAATAAAAGGAAAAGAAGGTGGGGTAGCATTGCTGGTTAAAGAGGAAATTAATGCAATAGTTAGGAAGGACATTAGCTTGGATGATGTGGAATCTATATGGGAAGAGCTGCAGAACACCAAAGGGCAAAAAACGTTAGTGGGAGTTGTGTACAGACCTCCAAACAGTAGTAGTGATGTTGGGGAGGGTATCAAACGGGAAATTAGGGGTGCATGCAATAAAGGTGCAGCAGTTATAATGGGTGACTTTAATATGCACATAGATTGGGCGAGCCAAACTGGAAGCAATACGGTGGAGGAGGATTTCCTGGAGTGCATAAGGGATGGTTTTCTAGACCAATATGTCGAGGAACCAACAAGGGGGGAGGCCATCTTCGACTGGGTGTTGTGTAATGAGAGAGGATTAATTAGCAATCTCATTGTGCGAGGCCGCTTGGGGAAGAGTGACCATAATATGGTGGAATTCTGCATTAGGATGGAGAATGAAACAGTTAATTCAGAGACCTTGGTCCAGAACTTAAAGAAGGGTAACTTTGAAGGTATGAGGCATGAATTGGCTAGGATAGATTGGCGAATGATACTTAAGGGGTTGACTGTGGATGGGCAATGGCAGACATTTAGAGACCGCATGGATGAACTACAACAATTGTACATTCCTGTCTGGCGTAAAAATAAAAAAGGGAAGGTGGCTCAACCGTGGCTATCAAGGGAAATCAGGGATAGTATTAAAGCCAAGGAAGTGGCATACAAATTGGCCAGAAATAGCAGTGAACTCGGGGACTGGGAGAAATTTAGAACTCAGCAGAGGAGGAAAAAGGGTTTGATTAGGGCAGGGAAAATGGAGTACGAGAAGAAGCTTGCAGGGAACATTAAGGCGGATTGCAAAAGTTTCTATAGGTATGTAAAGAGAAAAAGGTTAGTAAAGACATACATAGGTCCCCTGCAGTCAGAATCAGGGGAAGTCATAACGGGGAACAAAGAAATGGCAGACCAATTGAACAAGTACTTTGGTTCGGTATTCACTAAGGAGAACACCAACAACCTTCTGGATATAAAAGGGGTCAGAGGGTCTAGTAAGGAGGAGGAACTGAGGGAAATCTTTATTAGTCGGGAAATTGTGTTGGGGAAATTGATGGGATTGAAGGCCGATAAATCCCCAGGGCCTGATGGACTGTATCCCAGAGTACTTAAGGAGGTGGCCTTGGAAATAGTGGATGCATTGACAGTCATTTTCCAACATTCCATTGACTCTGGATCAGTTCTTATTGAGTGGAGGGTAGCCAATGTAACCCCACTTTTTAAAAAAGGAGGGAGAGAGAAAACAGGGAATTATAGACCGGTCAGCCTGACCTCAGTAGTGGGTAAAATGATGGAATCAATTATTAAGGATGTCATAGCAGTGCATTTAGAAAATGGTGACATGATAGATCCAAGTCAGCATGGATTTGTGAAAGGGAAATCACGCTTGACAAACCTTCTGGAATTTTTTGAGGATGTTTCCAATAAAGTGGACAAGGGAGAACCAGTTGATGTGGTATATTTGGACTTTCAGAAGGCTTTCGACAAGGTCCCACACAAGAGATTAATGTGCAAAGTTAAAGCACATGGGATTGGGGGTAGTGTGCTGACGTGGATTGAGAACTGGTTGTCAGACAGGAAGCAAAGAGTAGGAGAAAATGGGTACTTTTCAGAATGGCAGGCAGTGTCTAAAGGGGTACCGCAAGGTTCTGTGCTGGGGCCCCAGCTGTTTACATTGTACATTAATGATTTAGACGAGGGGATTAAATGTAGTATCTCCAAATTTGCGGATGACACTAAGTTGGGTGGCAGTGTGAGCTGTGAGGAGGATGCTATGAGGCTGCAGAGTGACTTGGATAGGTTAGGTGAGTGGGCAAATGCATGGCAGATGAAGTATAATGTGGATAAATGTGAGGTTATCCACTTTGGTGGTAAAAACAGAGAGACAGACTATTATCTGAATGGTGACAGATTAGGAAAAGGGGAGGTGCAAAGAGACCTGGGTGTCATGGTACATCAGTCATTGAAGGTTGGCATGCAGGAACAGCAGGCGGTTAAGAAAGCAAATGGCGTGTTGGCCTTCATAGCGAGGGGATTTGAGTACAGGGGCAGGGAGGTGTTGCTACAGTTGTACAGGGCCTTGGTGAGGCCACACCTGGAGTATTGTGTACAGTTTTGGTCTCCTAACTTGAGGAAGGACATTCTTGCTATTGAGGGAGTGCAGCGAAGATTCACCAGACTGATTACCGGGATGATGGGACTGACCTATCAAGAAAGACTGGATCAACTGGGCTTGTATTCACTGGAGTTCAGAAGAATGAGAGGGGACCTCATAGAAACGTTTAAAATTCTGACGGGTTTAGACAGGTTAGATGCAGGAAGAATCTTCCCAATGTTGGGGAAGTCCAGAATCAGTGGTCACAGTCTAAGGATAAGGGGTAAGCCATTTAGGACCGAGATGAGGAGACACTTCTTCACCCAGAGAGTGGTGAACCTCTGGAATTCTCTACCACAGAAAGTAGTTGAGGCCAATTCACTAAATATATTCAAAAGGGAGTTAGATGTAGTCCTTACTACTCGGGGAATCAAGGGGTATGGCGAGAAAGCAGGAAGTGGGTACTGAAGTGCATGTTCAGCCATGAACTCATTGAATGGCGGTGCAGGCTAGAAGGGCTGAATGGCCTACTCCTGCACCTATTTTCGATGTTTCTATGTTTCTATCCAGCGTTAGTCGCCTGGCTTAACGGTAAAGGTTGAGTGAGGGATATGCCAGGCCATGAGATTAACGATTGTGGTGAAATACAATTCCGCTGCTACTGGTAGCCCACAGCACCTCATAGATGCCCAGTTTTGAGCTGCTTGATCTGTAGGCTGTAGTAGTTGAGGAAATAGAAAGTGTGGTGCAAAGATCGGGGTGGTAATGGAGACACATTGGATTGAATTTTGACATATAGATCCGCCAGGAGTGGAGGTGGCCTGGAAGAGCACAGGAAACCGGGAAATCTGCGTTTTCACTCTGCAGCATGCATGTGATGTCACGGACAGGTTCCCCGCCTGGAAGTCAGCCTGATTGACAGGCTAGCTTCCAGATGGGCGGGGAACGCTGGACAAGGGGCTGCAACCCCAGGTAGGTGCGAGCCCTGAGCCGGACAGGGGTGAATGAAGCCAATCCGGGGGAACATCGACCTGGGGAGGGGGGGTGGGGGGGCATCCAATCTGTGCGGGTCCAATCCTTGACCCCGGGGAGCGCGAACACCGACCTGGGGGTGGTGGTGGGGGGCGGGGGGGCGGTCCAATCTGAGGGGTAGGCTGATGGTGCGGGAGCTTGGGGGGAATGGGATGAATCAATCCTGCTCCTCTCGGCACACAAGGTTTGGTTCCCGAGGCTTGTCCTTTCCTCGCTGTAGTTGCTGGAAATCCCGAAGCCTGGGATCCCTAAACCTATACAGCAGGTTAAATCTGATGCCTCAAACCTCATTATGAAATGTAAACTGCCAAACCGCCTCCTGGGAGCAGGTTGGCTGCCCGCCCCTCATCCCACCTCCGAAGTTTGTGCAGGTTGGATGCAGATTAGGGTCGGGATTCACATATTTACCACTTTAATCTCCCACCCAACTCTAATCCAGTTGTTTTATGGAGTTAAAATTTCCCCCATTTTTTCAGATTTATGTGGTTTGTCAAAAATATAGGAAGAGCCATGCTCTCAGACTCTATTTATTCAAACAATCACATAAATGTTTACACAGCTAAACAAGCTTTCATGTTTTTGAAATCCTGTGGAATAACTTTGAATCAGCTGCTCAGATGAAGAGCTGGGAATATTAAGATTCATAACTCTAAGCCCATCATTGCCAATTCTGTTATAGCATCTTAGCTGATGCAGCATCAACCTGGATACACCCTGTAGGTAGTAAGTCAGGAGGATTTCACTGAGTGAAGCACCACGCACTATTGAGCAGGAGGAAGTGGGACTGTAAGAGCGGGTGAGGTATGGTCCTCCCTGGAGAGTGGAGAATATCTGCTCTTGGCTGAGAGCCTAGGGACCCAGACTTTAGGGGCCCAGTCTTAAAAAGAACAATGATTTGGAGATAATGGCCTACAAAATCGGAGGTGTAGTGCTGGCCGTTAAAGCTCACTTTGAAGGAGAAATGGCAGTTGTCTCGCTTCCGCCCGCTTCCAGTGGGTCCCACGACAGCTGCCATTTTGGGAAGGTCAGCAGCGCTGCCATTACCTGCACTCACTGCTAATATTTAGATTAGTCAGATCATGACGTCAGTGAGTGTGTGCCAAGTGAGCGTTGCACAATCTGCCATTTTGCCGTCGCTGCTCCACTTACCGCCCTCTTTTAATCCTGACCAGGTGACCACGCGTTCAGTATCAGGATGGAGCCTCCTGCAGTGTGGCCCTCATATTCTTCGCCAGTGGCTCCTCCCAGTCTGCATCATGATGCTGAATGCCCTCTATCCTGGCAGCAGTCATGATGCCTTATCCTGCACCAGTCAACTGTGCCAGCAATCGTCCAGCCACCACATTGAACCCGATTGTGGCTGCTTGGAGACCAGGGCTATCCATTCTACAATTGGCTGATGACGCTCCTCCATAACCCCACCAATCCTGCCCAGCATTAATATAATGAGAGCCATGCTGCCATCAGGAACCTCATCGAGCAGACCATCGGGGTGCTCAAGCAACAGGCCCGCTGCCTTGACTGCTTGGGAGACGTATTCGATGGAGCGGGGGTCCCATTTTGTGATGGTCTGCTGCATGCTTCACAACTTAGCCATCACGAGAGCGAAGCCCTTGCCACCAGGGATTGCCGGACCACTTCAGAGGAGGGCAAGGAGGAGGGCAAGGAGGAAGAGGATGAGGAGGAAGGGAGGAGGCAGGCAGCAAAACCCTGTTCCAGATGGGCTGTCCATGAAGGTCTCATCAGACTCTGATTCCAGGAAATAAAACCCCAGATCCCCATTGCTCACCACTTCTCCATCATATCATCCCTCTGTCATGGAACATCAAAGCATCCACCTGGGCACAAAACTGAAATGAGAGCCACCACAAAACGCACATTCCAAACAACAATATCAACTAAGCACACTTGTGCAATCCCTTAGCGCCTGTCGTTAGTGTGCGGAAGGCTACTGGCTTTCAGTGGGGGAGACTACAGATAGCTTTGTAAGATGACCTCAACCAGCTGTGGACCTAGAAGGCCCAGCTTTAGACTGCATCACCTCGTCATGGGCGGCAGCAGACTAGACTGGCTGACTGATATGCTGCGGCAAGGGCAGTGGTGAGAATAGGGGTGCTGTCATCCAGAGAGAGGACAGCAGGTTTTTGCTCCACAGACTCATTGCCACTTCCCTGGGCCAGGGCCTCAGCATTCCTCGCTATATGTTGGAAGACAGATTGTTGGCCTGCTGCAACAGCCTGCAAGCCCCTTTCGACACTCGTAAACCCAGTGACGATGGCCGCAGTTTGAGCTTGAGTGGCATCAAGCTATCGACTACAGGAGAGCAGTCTGCACTTCCACTGCAGCAATGGAGCCACGACATTCTGGAAATCATGGGCTCCAAACTCTGCGTAAAGCCCCATCCAATGTTGGAGCCAGACACCTCCATGCTCCTTGACATTGACAAAATGCTCTCTGACATGCTTACCATTGCATCTAGCATTTCTTTGTGCATGCCCATCATCCTTCTTCTGAAGGACTCTTCATCGAGGTCATCATCTGAGTCCTGTGCAGCAGAACTAGTGCATAAATTTACCCTCCAGGGTGCTGGCCCCTGAGCTACCCTTTCCCCCGGCCTTGGTGCAGCCCACCCGTGCCCAGTGCCTTAACATGTGCAAGTCCCGCCTCCATACTACCCTCTAAATTCTGTGCAGTGCCATTTTCTTAGCTGGTGTCTGCAAGTGTAAGATGCAGTGATGGTGTGTCTTCTCCTCCATCACTTTCCTCTACAACTTCAGGGACAGGCTGGCTGCTGGCACTTCTTGGCTATCTGAAAGCAGAAAGGCACAAGGGTCGGGTTGTGGTGAGGGGAGGGGGCAAAGCAAGATATCCTGGCATATACCAGCTTGTAAGTGAGAAGAGATTACGGAATGAGGGAGAAGTGGGATCTGAGAAGAAGGATTAGGAATGTCCATACCATCATTATCAGTAATGGCTTCAATTTCTCCCTTTGCCACTGCCTCAGTTATTGCCCCTCCTATAATGTCAAGTATGGCTTCCTCCATGTGGCTGATGTTCTGTGTAGCGTCTTGGGTGCCTCCCATCTGTTGTTGCTCCCTCCTGTTTTTAGCCACCTTGGCCTGCAAGAGAAAGGGAAGTGTGTCAGTGAGTATAGTTTAGGTGATGTGCCTGCCATAGTTGAATAGCTGTCAGTGTGTGCAAGGTGTGAGATGTGGGTGTGAGTGTTTCAGTAGTGGTAAAGTTGTGACGGTGAAGTGAAGCCATGATTGTGAGGTGATAGGTAGTAAGTGAGTGAGACTAGTGCTGCAGATGGTGGGATATGACATTTTCTGAAGCCTTCATTCACCTTGACCGGCCATGTGAGGTCATTAAACTTTTTCTGACATTAGATCCAGGTACTTGGGACCACACTGGTGGCCGTGATGGAGTTAGCCATCTCCTCCCAGTGCCTTCTGCAAGTAACCTTCGATGGCTTTCTGCCATACTCAAGGAACAGTACAGCCTGCCTTCTTTGAACAACCATGATCAAGGCTGCTAATGCAGCATCTGAGAATGTTCCCTTCATTGCTGAGCAATGTCTTCAGCCTGACTGACAATGAGATGCTGCTGCATCATGGCAAGTTCCCTTTAAGTAGTGCAGAGAACTGAGGCCAAACATTTCTGGCCATTAGATGGCACCTGATATTGGCCCACCTGTTCAGCACTAAGCCAATCAGCAGCGTGTTTAGCGCTAAGCCAATCAGTGCTCCAATCATTATAATGCGCTGGCAGCATGAATTTTGCGTGTTGCCTGGACCACTTTCAGCGGGCACAGGCAAATAGCGCTGGCCCTTGACACTGACAGTTTTTGGGCCTTTTCTATTCTCTTTCCAATCTCTATCCAATTTCTAGGCCGCAGAGTTCATGTACAGGCAGTAGAGTCAGTTCCCCTGCATATGGTTGAGATAATGTAGAAGTTGAAGGGGTTTACTCACACATCTGAAATACTTATCAATCTCTCATCATTCAGGCTGCACCTCAGAGATGTATTAGACTAGGAATAAGGCTGACCTGAATGCTAGACATGGTTTTAAGAAATAGTTGCAGTTATATGAAATAAATGGAAGCTTTTGTTGAATTTTGTTCTGGAAAGCAAAAAATAGTTTGTTTGATCATAGACTTTAGAGTTTATTTCTATGTATGATTGCAACTAAGTGGACTTGAATGATAATAATAACTTGTATTCATATAGCGCCTTTAATGTAGTAAAATATCCCAAGGTGTTTCACAACAGTGTTACAGACAAACAGATAAATTTGACACCATGCCACAGAAGAAATTAAGGCAGATGATCAAAAGCTTGTTTAAAGAGGTAGGTTTTAATAAGCATCTTAAAGGAGGAAAGTGAGGTAGCGAGGCGGAGAGTTTAGGAAGGGAGTTCCAGAGCTTAGTGCCCAGACAGCTGAAGGCACATCCACCGATGGTTGAGCAGTTATAATGAGGGATGTTCAAGCTGCCAGAATTTGAGGAGCGCAGACATCTTGTGGGATTGTGAGGCTGAAAAAGATTACAGAGATAGGGAGGGTCAAGTCCATGGAGTGATTTGTAAAAAAGGATGAGAATTTTGAAATCAAGGCATTGTTTAACTGGGAGCCAATGTAGGTCAGAAAGCACAGGGTTGATAGGTGATCTTGACTTGGCGTGGATTAGTACGCGGGCTGCTGAGCTTTGGATGACTTCAAGTTTACATAGTGTGGAATGTGGAAGGCCAGCCAGAAGTGAGTTGGAGTAGTCATGTCTAAAGGTAACAAAGCCATGAATGAGGGTTTCAGCAGCAGAAGAGCTGAGGCAGGGGCGGAGGTGGGCAATGTTACAGAGGTGGAAAAAGGCGGTTTTAGTTATGCCACAGATATGTGGCTGGAAACTCATTTCGGGGTCAAATATGACACCTAAGTGTGAACAGTCTTGTTCACCCTCGATTGATGCTGGGGAGAGGGGTGGAGTCAGTGGTTAGGGAACACAGTTTGTGGTGGGGACCAAAGATAATGGCTTCGGTCTTCCCAATATTTATTTGGAGAAAATTTCTGCTCATCCAGTACTGGCTGTCGGACAAGCAATCTGACAATTTAGATACCAAGCAGGGATCGACAGAAGTGGTGGAGAGGTAGAGCTGGGTGTCATCTGCGTACAGGTGGAAACTGACTCCATGTTTTCAGATGATATCGCCAAGAGGCAGCATATAGATGAGAAATAAGAGGGGACCAAGGACAGTTCAACAATGTGGGAGTGGGAAGAGACGCCATTTCTGGAGATTTTCTGGCTACAATTAAATAGATAAGAATGGAACCAAGCGAGTGCAGTACCACCCAGCTGGACGACGATGGAGAGATGATGGAGTAGATGGAGGGGTCACCTGTGTCAAAGGCTGTAGACAGGTCCAGGAGGATGAGGAGGGATAGTTTGCCTTTGTCACAGTCACAAAGGATGTCATTTGTGACTTTGACGAGAGCAACTTCTGTACTGTGGCAGGGGCGAAAGCCAGATTGAAGGAAATCAAACAATGAATTCATGGAAAGATGATCACGGATTTGGGAAGCAACAGCACGTTCAAGTACTTTGGACAGGAAAGGGAGGTTGGAGATGGGGACAATAGCTAGCAAGCAAAGTGGGGTCAAGGGTTGTATTTTTTGAGGAGAGGGGTGATGGCAGCAGATTTGAAGGAGAGGAGAACAGTACCTGAGGACAGAGAACCATTAACAATGTCGGAGCCAGAAAAGGAAGTTGGGTGGTCAGCAGTTTAGTGGGAATAGGGGCAAGAGAGCAGGAAGTGGGTCTCATGGATAAGATGAGTTTGGAGAGAAACTAGAGAAAGATATGGGTTTAGAGCTAGGGCAGGTTGGAGCATCAGATGAATTTTGGCCCTGTGGGCTAGGGAAAGGAAGGGAACTCGCAGAGGCAGCTGGTCGATGGTTTCAATCTCTGATACAAAGAAGTTCATAACCTCTTCACACTTGTTGTTGGAGGTGAGTGTGGTGGAGACAGGGGAGAGGGGTTTAAGGAGACGGTTAGCAGTAGAGAATAGTAGCCTGGGGTTATTTTTGCAATCCAGAATGATCCTGGAATTCTGAGCAATTTTTGTAGACATGAGTAAGAACCGATAGTGTTTTATGTGTTCGAGCCAGATCTGGCAGTGAATGGCTAAACCAGTTGTCCGCCACATCCGTTCAAGTCTACACCCTTTTAATTTGAGGGATCGAAGATGAGGGCTGTACGAGGGGGAATGGTAAGGGTGGAAGAGAGTAATCATTTTAATAGGGACTAGGGCATCAAAGGTGGTAGTGAGGGTGTGATTGAGTAGATCGATGGCTGAAGAAATGTCATTGTTAAAAGAGGGCCAAAGGTTGTATTACCATTAGGTCCAGGGGACTTGTCCATCTTTAGTCCCATTAATAGCATGGATAACAGATTGTCTAACTAACAGAAAACAGAGAGTCGGGATAAATGGGTCATTTTCTGGTTGGCAAACGGTATCTTGTGGGGTGCCGCAGGGATCGGTGCTGGGGCCTCAACTATTTATAATCTATATATTAATGACTTGGATGAAGGGACAGAGTGTAATGTAGCCAAGTTTGCTAATGATAGAAAGATGGGTGAGAAAGCAAGTTGCGAGGAGGACCCAAAGAATCTGCAAAGGAATATAGACAGGCTAAGTGAATGGGCAAACATTTGGCAGATGGAGTATAACGTGGGAAAGTGTGAGGTTATCCACTTTGGCAGGAAAAATAAAAAAGCATATTATTATTTAAATGGAAAGAGATTATAAAATGCTGCGGTACAGAGGGACCTGGGGGTCCTTGTGCATGAAACACAAAAAGTTAGTATGCCGGTACAGCAAGTAATCAGGAAGGCAAATGGAATGCTGGCCTTTATTGCAAGGGGGATAGAGTATAAAAGCAGAGAAGTCCTGCTACAACTGTACAGGGTATTGGTGATGCCACACCTAGAGTACTGCGCACAGTTTTGGTCTCCTTTCTCCTTTTTTAAGGAGGGATATACTTGCATTGGAGGCTGTTCAGAGAAGGTTCACTAGGTTGATTTCTGAGATGAGGGGGTTAACTTATGAAGAAAAGTTGAGTAAGTTGAGCCTATACTCATTGGAGTTTAGATGAATGAGAGGGGATCTTATTGAAACATTTAAGGTACTGAGGGAGCTGGACAAGGTAGATGCAGAGAGGATGTTTCCCCTCGTGGGGGAATCGAGAACTAGGGCATAGTGAAGAATAAGGGGTCGCCTATTTAGAACTGAGATGAGGAGGAATTTCTTCTCTCAGTGGGTTATAAATCTGTGGAATTCTCTGCCCCAGAGAGCTGTGGAGGCTGGGTCATTGAATATATTTAAGGCGGAGATAGACAGATTTTTGAAAGATAAGGAAGTCAAGGGTTATGGGTGGCGGGCAGGGAAGTGGAGCTGAGCCCAAGATCAGATCAGCCCTGGTATTATAGAATGGCAGAGCAGGCTCAAGGGGTCAAATGGCCTACTCCTGCTCCTATTTCTTATGTTCCTATAGCCAATAAATGATTGGTGCTTAAACTAAAAGAGGGGTGAAATTGCCCCCTTTTTTAGGCCCGTTAGTGCCTCCGCATTGCGCTTAACTCCCCACCCCAGTAGCGCCTCGGTTACTGGCCCCAAAGTAAGTGGAGTGCTTCACAATCGGGGTGCAAGGCAATTTCATCACAACTCTTTTGGGGACAAAAATAAACATTAAATCAAGTGCCCCATGATCTGGAGGACACTCCAAACATTTTTCAAGACCCTTTTTTGTGGTATTTTTGGGGGTTTTTTGGGGGGTTTTTTTGGGCACTAAAATTATAAATTTTACAAGTGCCCCCTATAAAAGGGGAGGGGGACACTAAAACCGACATTTAAAACAAATTAAACTTTAAAACATATAAATTCAAATTAAAATTTGGTTGTCGGGGTAATAATGCACTCCAGTCCCTCCGGCACCCACCTCTAGCGGAAGGCCGCGAGCGTACCGGTGGACACCGCGTACTCCATCTCTAAGGACACCCTGGCCCGGATGTAGGCGCGAAAGAGAGGCAGGCAGTCGGGCTGAACGACCCCCTCGACCACCCGCTGCCTGGACCGGCTGATGGCACCCTTGGCCGTGCCCAGGAGCAGTCCTACGAGGAGGCCCTCGGACCTACCCGCTCCCCTCCGCACAGGGTGCCCAAAGATCAGGAGTGTGGGACTGAAGTGCAACCAGAAATTGAGGAGCAGCCCCTTTAAATAATGGAACAGGGGCTGCAACCTCGTACATTTAATTAAAACCTGGAACACGGACTCTTCCAGACCGCAGAAATTGCAGGCGGCCTGGGAGCCCGTGAACCGACTAAAAATTTATTGCACGGGACTGCTCCGTGCACCACCCTCCAGACCAAGTCCCCGATAAATAGTGGGAGGACTCCCGCGTAGAGTGCACTCCATCGGGGACCCCCGCCTCCTCCGGACGGCAAGATGGTACGCCATGGCGTGTCCGGACGGCAGACGAGGATGGCAAAGTTGAGAGTGTGCAGGAGCAGCCCGTAAAGGAAACCCCTCCGCGCAGAACTGAAAGGCACAGAAGGGATTTCCCCGAGGCGGCTCAAGTTGTGAGGCGCCAGCTCCCGAGGGAGGTTCCGGGGTTTGGCGCCGATGAGGAATTCCGTCCGGACGGGGGTCAGTTCGGACGGGATCTCCCCATGTGCTTGAGCCTCCTCGACACACCTAACGGAGTCAGGGCCCAGAGCTGTTTTTAGCGACTCGATGGCATCAGCGCGCGGCAGACGTTGGCCGAATTTAGGTGCCGTGCCAGCGTGTCTGCCGCCATCCAGCCCGCCAATTTCACCACAAAGTGGTTGAACTGCGCCACCTGAAAATCGTCTATGATACAAAATTCGTGCTAATTCCTAATTAAAATGATCGCAGTGATGATTCTAGTCTAAAAGCTCAAGCTCATTGGCATTATACTGAAAAGTTGGACCAAAATCGAGGGCACCTAATTACAATGATTGTCACAGGTTTTTTCCACTACTTAAAGGGAAGGTTCATTGATGCCGTAGCATCTTATTCTCAGATTGTTGGGTGTGCCCCAACAACCATAGAAGGAGGACAAGGAGAAGGAACAGTTAATAACACATCGTGATAGCAGATCGTCACCCCAGGGAGAGAGGTTTTCGGATGAAGCTTTGGAGGCATTGTTTTTTGTGTTGGAGAGAAGGTGAGCGGTCCTGTACACGGCAAGTGGCAGGAGGCCATTGCCAGAAGTTTGCTGCACTATGTGGAGTGAGGTGGCACACCACTTCAGGGGCTGCACTGTGGTCCTCAGGTCCCACAACCAGTGCAGGAAGAAGTTTAATGACCTCACACAGATGGCCAGGGTGAATGAATGCTTCAACAAATGCTGTACCCTCCATCTGTACCACAAGCTTCATACACTGCTCAATGCACCACACCCCAGCACTCACCCACCAACAATCTCTGCCTATCAACACTCACACCCACATCTTACACATAGAAACACAGAAACATAGAAAATAGGTGCAGGAGTAGGCCATTCGGCCCTTCGAGCCTGCACCACCATTCAATAAGATCATGGCTGATCATTCCCTCAGTACCCCTTTCCTGCTTTCTCTCCATATCCCTTGATCCCCTTAGCCGTAAGGGCCATATCTAACTCCCTCTTGAATATATCCAATGAACTGGCATCAACAAGTCTCTGCGGCAGGGAATTCCACAGGTTAACAACTCTCTGAGTGAAGAAATTTCTCCTCATCTCAGTCCTAAATGGCCTACCCCTTATCCTAAGACTGTGTCCCCTGGTTCTGGACTTCCCCAACATCGGGAACATTCTTCCTGCATCTAACCTGTCCCGTCCCATCAGAATCTTATATGTTTCTATGAGAGCTATTCAACTATGGCAGGCACATCACCCAACCACATTGCATCACACTCACTCACATACTTTCCTTTCTCTTGCAGGCCAAGGTGGCTCACAAACAACGTGAGCAGGAGTGGATAGGCATGGGCCACACCCAATTTGAAGACCTCAGCCAGCTGTAGACGAGAGCGTTGGAGATCATTGGGCGCC
Organism: Pristiophorus japonicus; assembly: GCF_044704955.1. NCBI lineage: Eukaryota > Metazoa > Chordata > Chondrichthyes > Pristiophoridae > Pristiophorus > Pristiophorus japonicus. Next base: position 113,335,452 of record NC_091977.1, on the reverse strand, counting down.
AGGTCAGCGGCACCATGGCTACCAGCAACGTTGACCGCCTTGGGGGCAACAACGGTGTAATATAGCTCCACCGAATGGACTACTGCATCACCTAGTGGACTACTGTGGTACTGCAACTGCTGATATTTATACAATGAAGGAAGTTCCTGTGTAAGTGTGTGTTTGTGATGTCGTAAGGAAGATATATCACAAATGGTATGTTCATTCCTAATCCTTCTTCTCATCTTCCACTTCCTCCTCAGCCCACAATCTTTTCTCATTTTTAAGCTACTCATACAGTATGCATGCATTTCTGCCTGATTGTCCCCTCCCCCTCACCATAACCCAACTCTTGTGCCTTTCTGCTTTCAGATAATCAGCAAGCACCCGAACAGCCTGTCCCCAGGGGCACTGCAGAGAGCAAGGGGGGAGAAGACACCGTGTCACTGCATCTGTCTCTCTCAGATACTGGCACTACACGTTCTTTAGTGACTAGTGTAGCAGCGGGATCTGTACAGAGTGAGGTATCGGGCACGAGTGGGCTGCAGCAAGGCCGGGGGAAAGGGTAGCTCGGGGGCCAGCTCCCCAGTGGGCGAGTTTGTGCGTGAGTTCTGCTGCACAAGACTCCGATGAGAACCTCGATGGGGAGCCAGTCAGAAGAAGGGTGATGGTCATGCAGTTGCAATGGCAAGGCTGCCAGAGAGCCTCTCGGCAATGGCAAGCAGCGTGGAGGATTTCGACTCCAACATTGCACAGGGCTCTGCACAGAGCATGGAGCCCAGGATTTACCGTCTGGAAATGATGGTACACTCCCAAAGAGACCGTGACAACCCAGATATGATGAACGATATCGCAGCTTCCATGCAGCACAGGCGGAAGTGACCCATCGTCTCAGTGTTGCTGTGGAAGCTCTGACTGCTTTCATGCAATCTCAGCATAATGCCACCTAAGCTCTGACTGCTGCCATCATGGCTGGGTCTACCAGCGTCAACCGGGTCTTTCAGGGTGTCGGTAGCAGCAGTCCAGCAATCTGTGCTCAAACAGATTGCTAGGCATGCTGAAGTGCTGCCCGGGGGGTGTGGCAATGTGTCTGTGGAGCAGGAACCTGCTGCCCTCTCTAAGCATGACAGCATTCCTACTCCACTACTGCCACTCCGTAATTGCCCTTGCAGATGCCTGTCAGCCAGCCAGCCCAGACTGCTGCCGCTCATGCCGAGCTGGTGCAGTCTACGGCCAGGTCTTCTGGGTTCACAGCTGGTCGTGGTCGTCCTGGAAGGCCATCTGAAGTCTCCCGGATGGAAACTCAGCAGCCTCCTACCAGCCCTACTGCAGCCACTGGGAGCACTGTGTAAGAGCACTAGAGTAGGTAAAGGCACACAAATGACAGGCACTAAGGTATTGCACAAGGGGGATTAGTTATTAGAATTCATGTGATGTGTGATATGTTTATAGATATATTTATTAATTGTGTTTGGAATCTTTTGTGGTGTCTCTCATTTCAGCTTTGCGCCCAGGAGAACTCTGTGATATGGCCTGTGAGAGGGATGGTATCATGGGGATGGGGTGAGCTACAAGAATCTGGGGTTTCATTCATGTGAATCGGAATCTGATGAGCCGGTCATGAGCAGCCCATCTGGAATGCCGATTGTCTCGCTGTCTCCGCCCTCCCTCTAGTACCTCCTTCTCCTCGTCCTCCTCATCCTCCTCTCCCTCATCATCTTCCTGAGGTGGTCTCACAATCCCTGGTGGCAATGGCTGCGCCCTCATGACGGCCAAGTTGTGGAGCATGCAACAGGCCACCTCGAAAAGGGACACCCGCTCCTCCCGAGCGGTCAAGGCAGCGGAACCATTGATTCAGTAGGCTGATGGTCTGCTCAGTGAAATTTTTTGGTGGCAGCGTGGCTCTCATTATATGAGTGCTGGGCATGAGTACTTGGGTTGCGGAAGGGAATCAGAGGTAGAGAGCGGTTAACCCTTATCTCCGAGCAGCCACCCTTGAGCTTGACGTGGTGGCTGGAAGAGTTTGGCGCAGGTCGATTGCATCGTGTCTGCTACCACCATAGCGGCATTACCATTGAGGATTCGCCATGTATGTTCGCACACCAACTGCACATTAAGTGAATGGCAGTCTTTGCGGTTCCAGAAGATCTCAGGATTGTTACGCGGTGCCCACAAAGCCACGTGGGTGCAGTCAATCACCATTGCCTGTGAGGTGATGGTAGTGCTCCCGTAAGAGATGGATTCCTCCATTCTCTGTACATTTGCAAACAACGCGGCTGCAAAAGCTGCCAGAGTCTCATGCAATTGTTGCTGCCCCTCCAAGATCACCCTTTGTCTCGATGGCTCCCGAGGCTCAGCGTCTGAATGCAGGTCTGCAGAGCTTGGAGCATCCTGTGTCCTCCGGCGAGGAGTATCCACTGCTGTCCCTGTCAACACCATCTGCTCTTGCTCACTTGTGATGTGAGAGACACCAGGTGACAACACTATTCTATCTCGCTCAGGACCCACCGAGGTGTGCGTATCTCGCTGGTGCCGGCTGTGCATGGGTCTGCTGACAGTGCACCCTCAGAGACTGGAGCTTCCTATGAGGAGTGAACTTCCTCCTCTGATTGGACAGTGGAGAGCGGGGAGGCTGGAGGGCGCTTGATGGACATGTGGGAGAGTAAGGAGATGAATTACAAATGTTATAATAACAATGGGTAACGTTACTATTATGCACATGATGACTTTTCACTGAATGCTGAAATCAGTCACCATATATCTGTGACTGTTGTATGCCATGTAACTGTATGAAATGTAATTCTGTCACCATGTTGCTGGGAGGTCCCCCTCTTTCCAACTCCTACCACCAGCAACTCTGCAACTCTAGAGATCGCCAGGCCTCCTCCGCTGTTGGAGTCTATTGACTGACTACTGGAGGGCCATCTCCAGTTCTCTGTCTCATTCTGTTGTTGTACGCTCTCTTCTCCTGCAAGAAGGGAAAGAAGAATGGAATGAGTATACGGAATGGACAGGCTCCATCTGTAGAGGGTAAGTATGAGGGAGTGGTGTGACATTGCCAAATGGCTTCCTCTGTGGTGTTACTTGCTATGATTGCATTAGGATGATGGGGAGTGTCAGTGGTGGTTAGTCAGATGGGAATATGAATAGGTGCATAGACCATGAGGGGTGGGTGCAACTGCAAGGTAGGTTGATGTAAGGAGTGGCGTGCAGGAGTAGGCTTGGGAAGGCAGAGTGATGGGGTTGTGGTGACACACACATCAGGATGTAGTTGAGTCTGACATTGAACTCTCCTTTCCTAACCTGATGAGATCATTGAATCTTTTCCAGCACTGGATCCACATCCTCCTGACCACATCCCTGCTGCTGACCTCCCCTGCCATCTCCAGCATCTGAATTAAAAGTGTATTTTGGATGTGGATTTTAATTGAATGGATACCACACACCTTTTAAAAAGCCATTTGAGTACGATGGTAATGCAATGAAGTTGAAATTCAACATTGGTGAAGCCACGAAATGGGGGATATTGGATCGGCTGCCCGCCCAATTTCCCTTTCCAGTGACACAGTCTGTAAATGTTTTGTTTTGTTTTATAAGTAGCAATTTTTACAGATTTCAGGATCCCTATCAATACAGTTTCCATATTCCATAGGTGCCATACCTTGGTTGTGATAAATTGGAGCCAGGGAAGGTAGAAACAGTGGTATCTGAAATAGTTAATAGAGAAACAATTTATAACCTTAAAATTAAAGGAATCTCTAATTGAGTTTCTCACTGCAAAGATGCTCCTATTGTGGCATTGAAAGCTATTTTGTTTTGAAAGTTGGCCTGTAGCCAAGGTTTGAGGGCTAATTAGAATTAGAATAACATTTCTCACAGGCCAATCATTTGCTAAGCCTGAGTACGAATTACAATACAAGAAGGGTGAGGGTTCCTAATTACATTGGATAATGATGTATTATTTATTTGTAACAATGTACAGTCATTCTGGATGGGAAAAAGTCAGACAAGCAAGTGACATTTTTTGTAAATTATTAATAAGTGAACCCATGCCGATGAATTGTGATTAATAAGTTAATTTTCAGCTTTTTTTTTTAAACCATTTAAGGTTCCCAAAACCCTCCTGTCCAACCAGCCAATCACATCTTTTCCTATTTTCTCCTTTTCCCTCCTGTTGGCGTCCATCCTTTCCCTTCTCTTTGTGGAGTAATTTTGGGCATACATGAGGAACATTGTAGAAAATTCCTTGGCCTAGATATTGGAAGTGTTAGCGCTGGCCGTTAAGGCCTGTTTTGATCAAATAAAATGGCGACTGCCTCACCACTGCCCGCTGTCAGTAGGTCCCGTGGCGGCTGCCATTTTCGACTGGGTGGCAGCACTGTTGATGTCTGCGCTCGCGAGGGATATGTAGATTATGCAGATTGTGACGTCAGTGAGTGTGCAACGGTCACCTGATGCCCGATCTGACATTTTGGAGTTGGCCGCTCCACTTACTGGCGTGTGTTAATTACGGCCAGCTGACCAAGCATTCACAAGTATAAATGAGCTTCCAGCAATGCTATTTAAAACTGCCCCGGGGCGGTGCTTCAGCAATCCAAGCAATCTGTTGGAGGACGGACTGCTGGCCTGCTGCAACACCCTGCAAATGCCTTTTGACACAGGTAAACCCAGCCACGATGGCAGCAGTCTGAGCTTGGGAGGCAGCAATGTTGTGTACTGTCTGCACCACTTTGAAAGGGTGCAGCCAAATAGCGCTGGCCCATGACACTGCCCATTTTTGGACAATATCCAATTTCTAGGCCATATATGATTGATATAAATCAAGTAAAATTATATAGATTAAATTTGAGTTCAGTTATGGGACACCAAAAGGGGATAGAACTTCCACGGGGATTATCCCGCTCACCCACTGTAGCATTGGTGGGCGAGCCATGGAAATTCCAGACAAACAATTAATTTTCAATTGGCCAGTGTTTCCAGCTTTCTGTGGTTCTTCTGACAAATTTATGGTGGCAAGTAGGAGAACCTCATATGGAAATTCATCCCCCTGATGTCCTACTGGTATAATTTATGAAAATGTATGAGAATTTATAAGCACATATTGAAACATCATGGACTTGGTCTCCAAACCTACCTTTAAGTGTGAGCTCTAAATTCAAGTGAACAATTTTCTGTCCATAAAACATTAAGGGGGTGAAATTGCCCTGCACCTCGAGGTGACAGACATGATGACATCAAAAGTCTGCATGACCATGCTAATAGCCTGCATGGATTCATTTGAGAGGCATGTTTGAAGATCGGATTCAGCATCTGTGTCCTGCCGAGCAGAGCTTGGAGAGGATTATGCCCCATGATGTGATCTCTCCACAGCTGTCCCTGCCACCAGTGTCTGCTCGTGCTTATTTGTGAGTTGTGAATCACCAGGTCAAACCCAACTAAATGTCTAACTGGACCCACAAAAGTGCAAGTATCTGTGCTGGTGCATGGCTGTATGTCCTGTGACAAAAGAAAGGGATATGAATCAGTTGTGGTAAAGTCATAATCTTGACAATCACCATACTGAATCTGCTCATAGTTCAGTCATTGATGAAATGAAGTCAGTATATGTGTGTCAGAGGTATTTGTAATTCTGTCACCAGCAATCTGCAAGATCCCTGTCTCTCCAACTCCTACTGAGAGGGCTGCAAATGGACCATTTATCTCCATGCCATCCTCTTCCACATCTGTGAGCTACACTAGTTGTGCCAGGCCACCTCCAGTCCTCTCCCTCTCCTTTGCGTTTTGCGTTCTCTTCTTTTATAAGGGGCAAAAGAACAGACCTGTCAGTGAGTGAAGGTCAGGTATTCATCCGATAGATGCAGTGCATTAGGTGAGGGTAATTATGAGACCGATGCATCACATTGCATAAAGATTGGAGTGCATGGCAACAGTTAATGGATAAATGGGAAGTGATGAAGTGCATAGAAAGTGAAGGCGGGTTGCTGAAGTTTGACTGGGGGTGTGAGGAGTGATGTGATGGATTATGCTTGGCAAGACAGAGTGAAAGTTAGGGATTAAACCACAGGATGTAGGTGAATCAGCAAATGTGCTCACTTAGGTCATTAAACCGCTTCCTGCACTGCATCCAAGATCGGGGTACAAAGCTTCTGCTGCTCACCTCCTCAGCTATCTCAAACCACATCTTCTTGGTGAGAGTCGCAAGTTTCTTCCTTCCATTGCTGGGGAAAAGTATGTCCCTTCTGATCCTGACTGCACCCAGCAGTAATTCCAAGGATGCATCATTAAATCTAGGTGCCGCCCTTGCTCTCTGTGCATCCATCCTAAACACCTCCTGGTTGCTCCAAATTCCAATTCTACATTGTCCCTTTAAATAGAGTTGGGGTCGCATTATGCGGATGCACATCACACTCGCTGCACAGCTTGGAGAAGCGAAACATGGAGGTCAAAATTTATTGTCTCAATCATATTGAAATCATAGAATCTGATGGGTTAACTTGAATTACAGGTTTCACCCAGATAATTCCATCCCCAAACACCCACCACAGGCTAGGAAGCCGCCTTCATATTAATATTAAGGCTGAGTTGTTAAGTATATATCTGCTTTGCCTTCACTTCTTTTGACATTGGGTTACTCCTCTTCCCACTCCCTTTGTTCCACTATTGGCAGCCTCTGTTTGAGCCATTACACCCTGCTCTCTAGAACTGTCTCCCTAGAATGCTGGTTTGACAAGCAATTAGGAAGGCAAATGGAATGGTAACCTTTATTACAAGGGGTTTGGAGTATAAAGGTAAGAGGCGGGGGGTGAAATTGCACCTTTCCAAAAGCTCCGTTACAGCCTCTGGGAGGCGGCAGAAGCGACCCGTCCAGAATTGTTCCCAGTTCACCAGACTGATTCCTGGGATGGCTGGACTGACTGGATCAACTGGGCTTTTATACATTGGAGTTTAGAAGGATGAGAGGGGATCTCATAGAAACGTATAAGATTCTGATGGGACGGGACAGGTTAGATGCAGGTAGAATGTTCCCGATGTTGGGGAAGTCCAGAAGCAGGGGACACAGTCTTAGGATAAGGGGTAGGCCATTTAGGACTGAGATGAGGAGAAACTTTTTGTTAACCTGTGGAATTCCCTGCCGCAGAGAGTTGTTGATGCCAGTTCATTGGATATATTCAAGAGGGAGTTGGATATGGCCCTTACGGCTAAAGGGATCAAGGAGTATGGAGAGAAAGCAGGAAAGGGGTACTGAGGTGAATGATCAGCCATGATCTTATTGAATGGTGGTGCAGGCTTGAAGGGCCGAATGGCCTACTCCTGTACCTATTTTCTATGTTTCTATGTTTCTATGATATCGCAGGTGAAAACGGGTACTTTTCGCCTCGGGTGGGGACACACACGGCGATGATGTCATCGCCATGCACGCCGACCCCTTATCACCACGTGCCGACAACTTTGCACCCTGCGGGGGAAATTGCCCCCCGGGACGCGAGATTGGTGTGGGGCAATGCCAACAACAGCTGGCTGGGGCGCCCCAGCCTCCCTTAAAGGGGAAGGCCTTGCGCTGTGGCCACCATCTTTTTTTTTGTCGGCCAACTTTGCTGTCGGCCCGATAATGTCGGCCACTGATTCAGCCGGGCCGCCAACATGCAACCCGGCACCCCCGCTTGGGTGTCGGGCTGCTGGCCTAGCCGAAGCCCTCCCTGGTGGCCCTGTGGGCACCAGGAAAGCGGCTTCAGAGTTCGCAGTGGCCCTTCCCTTTAAAAGAAGGGATGGACATTGTGACGCGTCAACATGACAGTGTCGCGCTGCGCTTCTGCTCCTCCATCGCCCGGCTAGTGCCCCACAGAGGTGAATTACACTTCCAATACCGACCCATAGATTTTTTTGATTCAAAGACCCCAATTCCGGGACATTTATCTGCCCATCTTGCCGGTCACTAAGTTTTCATTTAATTCAAATGGAGCGTGGGGCAATTTCACCCCCAGGAAGTCCTGCTGCAATTATATAGGGCTTTGGTGAGACCACACCTGTGTACAGTTTTGATCTCCTTAACTAAGGAAGGATATACTTGTCTTAGAGGGGTGAAACAATGGTTCACTAGATTAATTCTTGGGATGGGAGGGTTGTCCTATGAGGCATATATTAAAAAAATGAGAGGTGATCTCATTGAAACATAAAAGCAGGCTTGACAGAATAGATGCTGAGAGGCTGTTTCCCCTGGCTGGAGAATCTAGAACCAGGGGTCACAGTCTCAGGATAAGGGGTCGGCCATTTAGGATCGAGATGAGGAGAAATTTCTTCACTCAGATGGTTATGAATCTTTGGAATTTTCTACCCCAGAGGGCTGTGAATGGTCAGAGTATATTCAAGACTATCAATCGATTTTTGGGCACTAAGGGAATCAAGGGATATGGAAATCGGGTGGGAAAGTGCAGTTGATGTAAAAGATCAGCCATGATCTTATTGAATGGTTGAGCAGGCGTGAGGGGCCATATGGCCTACTCTTGCTCCTATTTATTATGTTCTTATGTACCTTGCCACTGCCCTCCCTATTTGTAGGAATCTCAAAACTCTCCTCTTTGATCATGCTTTCATGACTCCACGACTTATTTTGTTTTCCTTTTTTCCCCGACTGCTCTACATCCACTAATTTACTCCTTAGTTTAAAGTTCATTGTTATGTCTTCTTGTACATGAGGAGTGCTATAGAAATGTCAGTTGATGTGGTTCAGACAGATTTATGCATTGGCCAGTGGAATTGGATCTCTGCATTTAACTTTACGGCCACTTGACTTCTGTACCTCTGCAAACAGATCCTGAAGAAAATCAATTTCTCTCCTGTGCCAAGGACTCTAGAATCACATTCATCAACTAGTATCAATCTTCCCCTTCTTCCCAGGGAACAACTCCTACAGCCACATATGTGATGTTTCAATTTCTGATTTTTACATCAAGCAACATCTAAACATGGACAGAACGGCCTTCCTTTTACATTCTAAATATTCAAACAACGAGGCCATGAAATTCGGGGGTGTAACGCCAGCTGATAAGGCCAGTTTTGCTGAAAAAAATGGTGGCTGCCTCGCTTCCAGCCACTTCTGATGTGGAACAGAATGGCTGCCGTTTTGGGGAGCTCATTAATGCTGCTGTTGCCTGCACTCACCTCTCACATGTAAATATGTCGATCATGCTGTTAATCGTCATGCAATGCCTGAATTAATGCACAACTATGATTTTGGAGTTGCCACTCTTGATATGGTCCTCTTCTAACCACGCACAGAAAAACGTGCCTGTAGTAGTACTACAGAGAGGCTGCTAGCCCTTTTTAAAGGGACACACGCATCTTTCGGGTAAGTTTCAAATTTAGCTTTTGGACTGCTTTCTTTACATTTTATTGTAGTAGTGGCCAGATGCAATACATTAAAAAAAATGTTATGGTGTGCAGGGAATGCTGCTGGACACTTGCAAGGCTTTGGATGTTAAAGGAAGCACTCTGAGAGCATGACTTGGTCCCAGTCCTGGGGGCTCCAGTCGCAGTCCACCTTGGGCTGCAGCACAACATGGAGATGAAGCAGAGACAGCAAAGGGGAAAAGTTGCTCACAGAGGGAAGAGGAGGAGGATGAGGAAGATGCAGAAGAGGAGGAAACATAAGGAAGGAAGCAACTCAGACAGCCCCTTTCTGGTCGGTTTATCTGGGAATGAATCATTCACCTGCAGCACCAATGAACACAACCCCAATTTCCCTTTCAATATTTGTCCCATACCTTACCTTCCTTCTATTCCCACATCCTCCCTCTTGGCCCCCTGTGGGTAGAATCCCGCTCTTCCAGTGTTGACCCCCCTGCATAAAGCTCCAGTGCTATATGTGAGATCATGGGTGCCCTTTCCTTGGTCTGTTGAGCCATTTGTGTTAATGCTGAAGCACTTTTACAATTTATGTTCAAAAGGCAGTTCAGCTTTAAGAACTGCAGACTGCCTAGTTTGGAATGCTTTTTAATTTTTTTCAGAAGTCAGTTCACCTTTAAGTGCTAGAGACTGCCTTCAAAACTAACAGCCTTGCTTTTAGGAAAGGCAGGGGCCAAAATTCATGGTCCCGCTAAGGCCCGTTAATGCCAGTTTACGGCGGCTGTGCGGTGAAATCCAATGGCCACCACTTTGCCGTCAACTGGCCACTGCGACCAAAATTTTCCTTGGGAGTTTTGTGGCGTTGTAAACTTCTGCCCCGATCTGCCGATTTCCGTGGCAGGGTGGGGCTTGCAGCAGTGATGATGCTATCAAAGTGTGCACTACTGCCATGCTGACCCCAAACCTCTTTACAGCTATTAATTACAGTGCCCCCGCCAGCTTTTTGGGTTGGTGTACTGCTGGAGACTGCCAGATAGTGAATAAGGTGTTGGTGTAGTTTTGTGCAAGAGTGAAAAAACGACAGCAGCCTTGTGGGAACTTTTGCTGAGTGAGCAAAGTTTTTTCCCTCCCTCTCAGTAGTCCTCATCAGTAGGGGTAATTCTCAGCTCAACAGAGGCCACCAAGTGAGGGTGGAGCCTACAGACATAATGGGATCAGTTTTGGCAGGGGAACGGCTATTGCACATTGTCAGAGGCAGGCGGCACGCAGGAGGAGGTGTCGCCGTCACCAACGGGTCCAGAGGCAGCGGGCAAGGCAGGCAGCAGCCATGGCTGCCCAACATGGAGAAGGGCCTGCAGATGGTGGCAGACGTCAACTAACAGAGGTTCGCCAGGAGAGAGATGGTGTGAGCAGGAGGGTCAGGTACGCTGACCTCCCTCGCCAGATAGTGGGCAAGGAGACTTGCCACCAACAGCCTGCAGAGGCTCCGGACCATCAGCAGCAAGAGGGAGAAGGTGTTCAGCCCGCTGGTATGGAAGGGGCCCAGCACGTACCTCTGGCAAGGAGATCCTACCATCCAAGTATCTACTGGCGTGAGTTCCCCTTCCTACAGCTGAGCAATGAGCAGCGTGTGAGAAGGCTGCGATTCTCGAAGGACATCCTAACAGAGCTTTGCAACGTACTGTGGCCAGATCTGGAGCCTCACACAAGACTGTGGACACCTCAACGTAGAGACAAAAGTCACGATTGCTCTGAACTTTTACGCTACGGGCTTGTTCCAGTTTGCAAGTGCAAACATCTCCAATATCTACCAATTCTCCACACATCGCTCCATCCGGCAGGTCACCAATGCGCTATTCAAACGAAGAGTCCAATATATCACCTGCCCCATGACCAGGGAGAAACAGATGGAGTGCCAGGCTGGACTTGTCCGGATTGCAGAGTTCCCCAGGATGCAGGGGGCCATCAACTGCACACATGTCGGACTGAGAGCCCTACAGAACCAACCAGAATTATTTATCAACAGAAAGGGATACCACTCCCTCAATGTGCAGCTGGTGTGCGACCACCGGCAAAGGATCCTGGCAGTTGATGCCAGGTATCAAGGCAGCAGCCATGATGCTTTCATCCTCGCAAAAGCAGCGTGCCCGCCCTCTTCACTGGGCCAAACCAGGATTGTGGTTGGCTGCTTGGAGATAAGTGATATCCCCTGTCCACTTGGCTGCTCACTCCACTTTGCAACCTCAGGACTGCGGCCAAGCATGCGTACAACGATGCTCATTCTGGCACCAGGTGTGTCATTGAGCACTGCATTGGCATACTGAAACAAAGATCCATTGCCTGGACTGCTCTGGTGGCACATTGCAGTACTCACCTGAATGGGTCTCCATCTTTGTAGTCATCTGCTGCATGCTGCACAACCTGGCTGTCATGAGGGGACAGCCGCTGGAGGTCGATCCAGCAGTACCACCTCAGGAGGAGGCACAGCAGCAGGAGGAGGAGGAGGACCAGGATGTGGTTGGACCCAGCCGCGAAAGCAAGACTGAGGTCTCAGGTGGTATCGACCTGAGGCTACATGAGAGCAGCCAGAATGTCAAAGCCACAGATATGACAGCATTCAACGTTCCTTCGACCCTCGCAGAGTCGCGGCTATCCTCTCCAAAGCAGCACTGATGCGCTCGTTCCCTCGCACCTGTGCTGCAATGGCAGCAGCCACATCACCTACAGGTTGCGGTATCACAGCAGGATCCGCACGGTCACTCTGGGAGTCCACCATCGCCTACACACTGGCAACGATGGGCTCCATGGAGTGCGCAGAGCTGTCGACAACGCGGGAGGCAGACTCCTCCACGCTCCTCACCACTTCTGACAGGCTCTCTGGCACCCCGTGCCAGTGCCCCCAATATCTGGGACTGCATGGCCTCCACCCTTCTTTCATAAGTCACAACATCGAGGGGCCCAGCTGAGTCCTCCTCAGCAGAACTCCGGTATAAACTTGAGGTGGCCTAGCCCCATCACCATGCTGCAGCCCGCTATTCCCCAGTGCAACATCCAGTGCAGACCTCGACTATATTAACTAGATTGGACGACGCACTCCCAGTATCTGAGCTGGCGCGTGTGGGTGGAAGCAGTGACATGGTGCTGGCAGCACTGTCCTCCTCTTCTTCCTCCTCATGGGAGAGGTCTCTAAAAGATGGAGTGTGCTCCAGGGTGTCAGCAGTGCTGGATTCCTCAGTCTTATCAATGCTGTCAGTATGTACATGTATATCTGTGCCAGCAAGGGTGTCCTCCAGCCTTATGACGGTCTCTCATGACCATCGTCTCCTCAGCTGCCACTGCTCACTGGGGTCCCCTCCAGGCCCTGCGACGGCCCTTCAGGAGGTTCCTCTCCCTCACCTCGGCTGCCACTCAGCCTCTGATCTGCAAGCATCAATGAGAGAAGGGCTGCCATGAGTGGAGGTAGGGGATTTACGCATGAAGCCTGCAACTAGCACACTTACAGAAGGAAAGGCCCAGTGTGCGCTGTCTCATTCAGGGAGACTTAACATTAAAGGAAGGCCTTCACTTACCCATACTGCCCACATCGGCATCGCCAATCTCATCTGCAAGCATAAATGGGAGAAGGGCTGCCATGAGGGGGAGGTGGTGAATTTACACATTACGATGCCTGGGTGGGTACTGTGGAGGTCATTGATGAAGGTGTCTCTGCCCTTCTTGGGGACCACTACTCGATTGCCCCACAGAAGGCAGTTTGCCTGTATGGACATTTCATCTTTGTGCCGCTGGAACGGCTTTATCTCTTCCTGCATTTTCACTGGGACACTGGACCAGCTCCCGTGAAGCACACAGCTTTTGACTAGAGATAATAAGGGATCCTGGCTTGTCCAGATTTTGATCTGCCAGGCAGTGATAGATGATTGCTCACTCTCAAATGCTTCCATAACCATGGCTAGATCTGCGGATCGTGCCATTTCCACCCCCATGGTGAAAATGGCAGCCTACTTAGAGTATCGGTGCAATTTTCTGTGCCTGTCCTGTGGCGGATGGCGTAGTTGTGTGCGGACAATGTGAGTACCCGTCTTTGGATGTGGGCCAATGCGTTGGTATTTATCCCTTTACTCTCGGAAAACAGGGATATAAGTGGCTTATGGTCAGTTTCCAATTCGAATTTTAGCCCAAACAGGTATTGATGCATTTTCTTTACCCCATAGACACACGCTAATGCTTCTTTTTCAATCATGCTGTCGGCACTCTCAGCCTTAGACAGACTCCTGGATGCATAAGCAACCGGTTGCAGTTTCCCGAAATCATTAGCTTGTTGCAATACACACCCGATGCCATATGACGACGCATCACATGCTAGTATCAAACGCTTACATGGATCATACAACACAAGCAATTTGTTTGAGCATAACAATTTTCTCGCTTTTACAAAGGCATTTTCTTGGCTTTTGCCCCAAACCCATTCGTCCCCTTTTCGTAGTAAGACATATAGTGGTTCTAGCAGGGTGCTGAGACCCAGTAAGAAGTTACCAAAGTAGTTCAAGAGTCCCAGAAACGACCGCAGCTCTGTCACGTCCTGTGGCCTCGGTGCGTCTTCGATTGCCTCCGTCTTCGCGTTGGTGCGCCTGATGACATCCTCCGCAATCCTCCTTCCCAGAAACTCCACTTCAGGTGCCAGGAAAACGCACTTCGAGCATTTTAACCTGAGTCCCACGCGGTTCAGTCGACTAAAAACTTCCTCCAGGTTCTGCAGGTGCTCGACTGTGTTCCGACCTGTGAACACGGTGTGCGGGACCGACTTCAGTAAACTTTCCATGTTTCTCTGGAATATCGCTGCCGCTGTTCAGATTCCAAATGGGCATCTGTTACAAACAAAAAGACCTTTGTGTGTGTTGATGCAGATGAGGGCCTTCAACGATTCCTCCAGTTCCTGCTTCATGTAGGCTGAAGTCAGATCCAGCTTTGTGAACGTCTTTCCTCCCGCCAGCGTTGCAAAGAGGTCGTCGGCTTTTGGTCATGGGTATTGGTCCTGCAGGGAGAAACAATTGATAGTTACTTTGTAATTGCCACAGATTCTGACGGTGCTGTCTCCCTTGAGGACTGGGCCAATAGGACTGGCCAACTCGCTGAACTTGATCGGTGAAATGATGCCCTCTCGTTGCAGCCAGTCCAGCTCAATCTCTACCCTTTCTCTCATCATGTACGGTACTGCTCTCGCCTTGTGATGGATGGGTCACGCCCCCGGAATTAGGTGGATCTGCACTTTTGCTCCTTGGAATTTCCCGATGCCTGGTTCGAACAGTGAAAGAAATTTGTTTAAGACCTGGACACATGAAGTGTCGTCAGCGGGCGATAGCGCTCAGACATCGTCCCAGTTCCAGCGTATCTTTCCCAGCCAGCCCCTGCTGAGCAGCGTGGGACCATCTCCCGGTACCACCAGAGTGGTAGCTTGTGCACCGCTCCATCGTAGGAGACCTTTACGGTAGCTCTGATGATTACAGGAATCAGTTCTTTAGTGTAAGTTCTTAGTCTCGTGCGAACTGGAGTTAAGACTGGCCTTGAGGCCTTGTTGCACCACAACCTTTCGAAAGCCTTTTTGCCCATGATGGACTGGCTCGCGCCCATGTCCAGCTTCATTGACACCGGGAGTCCATTTAGTTCAACATTCAGCATTATCGGGGGACAATTCGTGGTGAATGTGTGCACCCCATGTTACTTTGCCTCCTCTATCTGAGGCTCTGGTTCGTAATGATCCTCCATGGATCTGTCCTCCTCTGCAACGTCGTGGTTTGCAGGTTTGACAGGCTTTGCAGCTCGCCTACACACTCGAAGGTGTCCCATTGTTCCATAGCCTTTGCAAACGTATCCTTTGAATTGGCATGATTGAAAACGATGATCACCCCCGCAGCGCCAACAAGTTGTTAATGGCCTTGCATTCATCACCCTTGATGGTGGACTCTGAGTCATCTGCGGACGTCTAGCTGCAGGTATGTGTGACCTGCCCTATACGTTACGATTCAAAAACAACGTCACTTTGTTCACAGTACTTGCAGCAGCACTTGTGTGCTGAGAGATTTGCTTAGTATTGTCACTGGTGGCAATGAACGCCTGGGCTATCGCTATGGCCTGACTCAAGGTTGGGATCTCTACAGTCAAAAGCTTGCAAAGTATGGTTTCCTGGCAAATGCCAAGTACGAAAAAGTCTCTGAGCGTGTACTCCAAATGTCCTTCAAATTCACAATGTCCTGCAAGGCGTCTCAGCTCAGCGACATAACTCGACACTTCCTGGCCTTCAGACCTTCTGTAGGTGTAGAACCGGTACCTCACCATCAGAACGCTTTCCTTCCGGTTCAAATGCTCTCGGACCAGTGTGCACAAATCATCGTACGATTTCTCCGTGGGTTTCGCTGGAGTGAGCAGATTATTCATGAGGCGATACGTTGATGCCCCACAGACGGTGAGGAGGATCGGTCTACGTTTGGCAGCGCTCTCTTCCCAATCTAGCTCGTCGAGTCGCTCCACAAAAGTTTCCCAATCATCTCCCTCCGAAAAATTTTCCAGGATGCGCACTGTTCTCTGCATCTTTGGGTTCGCTATCAGTATCTTGTCGCCAGTTGTAGTGTATGGAGAAAGAGTCAGACTGAACACTGTGAGCTCAAAGTAAAGTGTGACCTTGGTCTTTTATTGCAGGTCTCCAGAGTGCTTCTCCAACCTGTGAAGCCTTCTTAAATACCCGTGCTCCCAAGGGATTATGGGATCCCTTGGGACTCTGGGGAATGAGCCCTATGGTGGCTGTACAGAGTAAATACAAGTCCACATATATAATAGGGTCGCCATCCGATTTATATATGGAGGTCCCCAACACCTCGACTGCAATCTCCCTCCAGGCATTGCTGAACACTTGTCGAGTTGGTCCCGGATAAATGACTCTCCTCCTCCCCTCGACACCCTGAATGAGGGTCTCCAGCCCCACAACAGAGATTCACCTTGCCCTCCTTCCCACATCAGCAACAACACCACCACCAGCATCACCATGACCTTTACTGAAAGGCCTTCCCTCTTCAGGGCCTAGCTGCAAACCCTGGCCTTTAAGAAGGCGAGGGAGCAGCTGGCTCGTTGGCTACCTATCACTATAAGGGTGAATTTCCTCATGCCATTAGCGCCTCAATCTACCCATCCACACCACTGCAAAGTGACAATTCTGAAGGGCAATTAACGCTGGAGTACATTTTTTCAAAAAAGAACCTGAATATCGCTCCATTGGCTGCTGCAACCATAGCGGCAGTAATCATGGGAAAAAGGCGTTCAGTGAGCCAGTTTTCTGGCGGCATTGAATTTCGGCCCCACCGTGTCGCTCCAATAACTTTGGACCTCCTGCTGAGTGCACAGTCTGTCAGCAGCACCTTAGTCATTTCAATTAGCAGGCAGCATCAAATTAACATGCTGCCTGCGCTTTCTAAATGGTACAAACAAATCTCGCCTTGTGGTGCCTGTGCCTCATTTCAGGCCTTATCCAATTTCCCGGCCTTATTCTTCTGATTCTGACCATCTGTTTGGAAAAGATAGGTCCAATTTTCCTTTAACTCACTGCATATTTTGCAACAGATGCAGGATGGATGATGGAGGAAAAAGAATTGCGGAAGCCTAGTACCAACTCTCATGTTCGAATTTCCCTCTGCCCAGAATGTGGATGGCCCACACTGTCTATCAGCTGCAATGACACAATTCCCAGCACAAATGGAAGTGATTGGGTAATTCCCCCGTCAATGGCGCCTGGAGACCACACTGCTGTTAGTGACTTGGATTGATTTTACACACATAATCTGTACTTAATTATCCTCCGTTCACTGCATTTTGCTGGAGAAATCGGCCTGGAGACATTGCTGCAGTTCTGTTTCCTGTGTTTCGTAGAGACTCATTTTAAATATTGTTTTGCATAGACTGTTTGCTGCAGTGAGCTGTTTAAACAGGCTCTGCTGAGTAAATAGATTATGTTTGTTGTAAAATCTACTGTTTGATGTGAATCCTGCAGTAAAATCCGCCCCAAATTCAAATCATTGGCTGACACAGAGAATGCTAAGAAGTGAATTAATTTAAAAAAATTAAATTACGAAGTATTTAGATATCATGAACAGGGTTGGATTAGTGATCAGGGCTGATCAATTTTAAATTCTCATGAAGAGAATAAGGAGGAAGGTTAGGAGAAATGTCTTTACTCAGAGGGTTGTTGAAACATGGAACACTTTGCCACAGGGAAAGGTTGAGGTACAGACGATTGTCTCCTTAAAGGGAACACTGATATAGAGGAAGCCACCATGAGCAAGCAGTCGAGTGGGATTAGGTATAGATTACTCAAGCAATGGAGTGAGCAGAGAGTGGGATTAGGTATGGATTACTTTGGTAGGTAAAATAGAAAAGCAGTGTATTTTTTAATTAGTGAGAGATTGGTTAATGTTGGTGTTCAGAGGGACCGGGGTGTCATGAATCACTGAAAGTTAACATGCAGGTACAACAAGCAATTAAGAAAGCAAATGGTATGTTAGCCTTTATTACAAGAGGATTTGAATATAAGAGTGAAGACATCTTACTGCAATTAGATCGGGCATTGGTGAGACCACACCTGGAGTATTGCGTACAGTTTTGATCTCCATAAGGAAGGATATACTTGTCATAGAGGGAGTGCAACGAAGGTTAACAGACTGATTCCTGGGATGAGGGGATTGTCATATGAGGAGAGATTGAGTAGACTAGGCCAATATTCTCTAGAGTTTAGAAGAATGAGAGGTGATCTCATTGAAACATAAAAAATTTACAGGTCTTAACAGGGTAGATGCAGGAAGGATGTTTCCTCTGGCTGGGGAGTCTAGTCACAGTCTCAGAATAAGGGGTTCGCCATTTAGGACTGAGATGAGGAGAAACCTATTCACTCAGAGGGTGGTGAATCTTTGGAATTCTCTACCACAAAGGGCTGTGGATGTTGACTCTTGGAGTATATTCAAGACAGAGATCGATAGATTTTTGATTATTAAGAGAATTAAGGGATATGGGGACAGTGCAGGAAAGTGGAGTTGAGGTAGAAGATCAGCCATGATCTCATTGAATAGCGGAGCCAGCTCGAGGGGCCGAATGGCCTACTCCTGCTTCGAATTCTTATGTTCTTATGATGGAGTGAGCAGGAAGTGGGATTAGGTATGGATTACTCTCGAAAACCACACACAAGTGGTTATTAAACAAAATTAGGGTTCATGGAATTGGGGGTAATATACTAGCATAGATTGATAATTGGTTAATAGACAGAAAACAGAGAGTAGGAATAAACGGGGCATTTTCGGGTTGGCAGACTGTAACTAGTGGGGTGCGGCAAGGATCGGTGCTTGGGCCCCAGCTATTCACAATCTATATCAATGATTTGGACGAGGGGACCATACGTAATATATCCAAGTTTGCCGATGATGCAAAGCTAGATGGGAATGTAAGTGGTGAGGAGGATCCAAAGAGCCTTCAAGGGGATACAGACAGGCTACGTGAGTGGGCAATGACATGGCAAATGGAATATAGTGTGGAGAAATGTGAAGTTATCCACTTTGGTGGATAAAATAGAAAAGCAGAATATTTTTTAAATGGTGAGAGATTGCAAAATGTTGATGTTCAGAGGGACCTGGGTGTCCTTGTACATGAATCACTGAAATTAACATGCAGGTACAGCAAGCAATTAAGAAAGCAAATAGTATGTTGGCTTTTCTTACAAGAGGATTTGAGTATAAGAATAAAGACATCTTATTGCAATTATATAGGGCCCTGGTGAGACTGCACATGGAGTAGTGTGTATAGTTTTGGTCTCATTACCGAAGGAAGGATACACTTGCCATAGAGGGAGTGCAACAAAGGTTCACCAGATTGATTTCTGGGATGGGGGGATTGTCCTACCAGGAGAGATTGAGAAGACTAGGCCTATATTCTCTAGAGTTTAGAAGAATGAGAGGTGATCTCATTGAAACATACAAAATTCTTACAGGGCTTGACAGGTTAGATGCAGGGAGGATGTTTCCTCTGGCTGAGGAGTCTCGAACCAACGGTCACAGTCTCAGAATTAAGGGTCGGCTATTTAGGACTGAGATGAGGAAAAACTTTTTCACTCAGAGGGTGGTGAATCTTTGGAATCCTCTACCCCAGAGGGCTGTTGTAGCTCAGTCTTTGAGTATATTCAAGACGGAGATCGATAGATTTTTGGATATTAAGCGAATCAAGGGATATGGGGATAGTGCAGGAAAGTGGAATTGAGGTAGAAGTACAGCCATGATCTCAGTGAATGGCGGAGCAGGCTCGAGGGGTTGAATTCTTATGTTCTTATGTTCTTATAATGGAGTGAGCAGGGAGTGGGATTAGGTATGGATTACTCCTGCAGTGGAGTGAGCAGGGAGTGGGATTAGGTATGGATTACTCCAGCAGTGGAGTGAGCAGGGAATGGGATTAGGTATGGATTACTCCAGCAATGGTTCTCAGGTAGCTGATAATACTATTTGGCAGGAGCCTTGCAGGACTGAGTTTGTGCTTCGTTCTCTGGTTATAGGCCGTTTTCCCCTTTCATTAAATGTCATCTGCCATTGTTCAGCTCACTCACGTATTTTGTTTAGTTTATTCTGTAGTTTCTGGGCTGCCTCCTCAATTTATTGTCTCTCCAAGTTTGATATTATCTGCAAATTTAATACCTTTGCATTGAGTTTCAGAATTGACGTTATTTCCTGATATGTCCTTACTATACAGTACAAATGCACACGAGGCCCATGCTTGAGAGAAGGTCACTCTGTGACCAGCAACTTTTATTCCAGCACTGAAGTGATGAAGGTGGGTGGAGCTTCCCCTTTTATACCTGAAAGACCAGGTTAGGAGTGTCTCCCACAAGTTCACCACCGAGTGGTCAATGTTCTCACAGTGTACAACTAGTCAGTTTATACATGGGTTACAATGACAGTTAAATACATGACATCACCTCCCCCAAAAAATCTTATTGGGATCACAGGTTAAGTCTCTCTGGTGGTTTACGCTCCCTTGTAGAGCGCCTGAGTTGGGGCTCCGGTTGTTGGGCGCTGGCCTGAGTGTCTGCTGTTTGCGGTGCCTCAGGCCTGTCCGAACTGCCCACATTGACTGGGCTCTCCTCCACTTGGTTCCAGTGTTCGGCCACCTGTGGAGGAGTGAACTCTACATCGTGTTCTTCCTCTGCTTCTTCTATGGGGTTGCTGAACCTCCTTTTTGTTTGATCCACGTGTTTGCGGCAGATTTGTCCACTGGTAAGTTTAACTACCAGAATCCTATTCCCCTCTTTGGCAATCACAGTGCCTGCGAGCCATTTAGGCCCTGCAGCATAGTTGAGAACAAAGACAGGGTCATTGACATCAATACATCGCGCCCTCGCATTCCTGTCATGGTAGTCACATTGTGACTGGCGCCTGCTCTCAACAATTTCTTTCATGGTGGGGTGTATAAGGGATAACCTGGTTTTGAGCATCCTTTTCATTAGCAGCTCTGTGGGTGGGGTCCCTGTGAGCAAGTGTGGTCGGGATCTATTGGCCAACAGGAGGCATGATAAGCGGCCTTGTAGGGAACCCCCTTGGATTCTGAGCATCGCCTGTTTGATTATCTGTACTGCTCGTTCTGCCTGGCCGTTTCAGGCCGGCTTGAACGGTGCCGTTCTGACATGGTTGATACCATTTCCTGGCATGAAGTCCTAGAATTCAATGCTTGTAAAGCACAGGCCATTGTCACTGACCAAGACGTCAGGTAGACCATGGGTGGTGAACATTGCCCGTAGACTTTCTACTGTGGCAGAGGATGTGCTTGAATTGAGAATGTCACACTCGATCCATTTTTCCCATGAAAAGACCTGCATAGTCCACATGGATGCGTGACCATGGTTTGGCAGGCCAGGACCAGGGGCTAAGGGGGGCTTCCCTGGGCACATTGCCCAGCTGGGCGCATGTGTTGCACCTGCGAACTCTAAGTTCCAGGTCTGCATCTATCCCTGGCCGCCAAACGTGTGACCTGGCAATTGCCTTCATCATGACAATGCCTGGGTGCTCATTGTGGAGCTCTCTGATGAACATCTCTCTGCCCATCTGGGGCATGACTACTCGGTTTCCCCATAGTAGGCAATCGGCCTGAATCGAGAGTTCATCCTTGCGCCTGTGAAATGGTTCGAATTCCTCAGGGCATGCCCCGTATGTGGCTGCCCAGACCCCATTAAGGACACATTTCTTGACTAAAGACAGTAGCGGGTCTCTATTTGTCCAGACTTTGATCTGACGGGCTGTCATGGGTGAGCCTTCGCTTTCGAAAGCTTCCACAGCCATGACCATCTCAGCAGCATGCTCGGTTGCCCCCTCAGTGGTGGTGAGTGGGAGTCTGCTGAGTGCATCGACGCAGTTTTCAGTGCCCGGTCTGTGCCGAATTGTATCGTCATAGGCGGCTAACGTGAGTGCCCACCTCTGTATGCAGGCCGATGCATTTGCATTTGCATTTATGGCCTTGTTGTCG
The DNA here is from genome assembly GCF_044704955.1 of Pristiophorus japonicus. Lineage (NCBI taxonomy): Eukaryota > Metazoa > Chordata > Chondrichthyes > Pristiophoridae > Pristiophorus > Pristiophorus japonicus. Next base: position 113,313,597 of record NC_091977.1, on the reverse strand, counting down.
GCCAAAAGGGTCGTTACGGGTTTGTGATCTGTCTCCAGCTCAAATTTCCTGCCGAACAGGTACTGGTGCATTTTTTTTACTGCATATACACATGCAAGCGCATCCTTTTCTACCATCCCGTAGCCCCGTTCTGCCTGGGACAGACTTCTGGAGGCGTAAGCTACCGGCTGTAACTGACCCTTGGCATTAACATGCTGCAAAACACACCCGACCCCATAGGATGACGCGTTGCACATTAAAACAAGTTTCTTACATGGGTCATATAGCGTTAACAGATTGTTGGAGCATAACAAATTTCGAGCTCTATCAAAAGCCCTTTCCTGGCTGTCCCCCCAGACCAATTCACGACCTTTGTGTAGGAGCACGTGTAGCGGCTCTAACAGCGTGCTCAATTTTGGAAAAAAGTTACCAAAATAGTTCAGGAGCCCCAGGAACGAACGCAGCTCAGTCATGTTACGGGGTCTGGGTGCTCTCTGGATCGCTTCTGTTTTGGACGCAGTAGGTCTGATCCCGTCTGCTGCTACCCTCATCCCCAGGAATTCTACCTCTGGAGCTAGGAAGATGCACTTCGCCTTTTTCAGTCGCAGACCTACCCGATCCAGTCTGCGTAGCACCTCCTCCAGGTTGCGGAGGTGTTCTTCAGTATCACAACCCATGATGAGGATGTCGACTTGAAAAACCACTGTCCTTGGAATCGACTTGAGGAGGCTTTCCATATTGCGTTGAAAGATCGAGCGAATCCCAAAAGAACATCTGTTGTACTCAAACAACCCCTTGTGTGTCGTGATGGTAGTCAGCTTCTTTGACTCACTTGCCAGCTCCTGGGTTATGTAAGCTGAGGCTAGGTCCAATTATGAAAAGCGTTTGCCACCGGATAGCGTTGCAAAGAGGTCCACCGCTCTCGGTAGCGGGTACTGGTCTTGGAGTGATATCCGATTGATGGTGGCCTTGTAATCCTGACCGACCCATCCGCCTTGAGCACCGGCACAATCGGGCTCACCCAGTCACTGAATTCGACTGGCGAGATGATGCCTTCCCTCAGCAGGCGGTCCAATTCGCCTTCTATCTTTTCCCGCATCACGTACGGCACCGCTCTGGCATTGTGGTGTACTGGCCTGGCGTCCGGGTTTATGTGAATCACTACCTTGGTCCCCATGAAAGTGCCAATGCCAGGCTAAAATAGTGAGTCAAATTTGTCCAGGACCTGTGAGCATGATATTCGCTCCACAGAAGAAATTGCATTGACATCGCCCCATTTCCAGTTCATGACAGCCAGCCAACTCCTCCCCAGCAGTGCGGGACTGTCCCCCGGAACAATCCAGAGTGGTAACCTGTTCTCCGAATCTTTGTAGATCACGACTACCGCGTGGCGCTGCCTAGCACCGGAATGATCTCCTTTGTATATGTCCGTAGCTGTGCGTCAATCAGCAATAAATTTGGCCTCCTGGCCTTCGACGCCCACAACTTGTCGAACTGTTTGATACTCATCAGGGACTGGCTGACCCTTGTGTCTAACTCCATTGATACTGGGATGTCATTGAGGAGCACTTTCATCATTATCGGTGGCATCCTGATGTATGAACTGTATATGTGCTCCACGTGAACTCGCTGAACTTCAGCTTCCAACGATTTCCCTCAGTGTCCATTTGGCCTCGTAGGGCTTACATCATCCCCGTCTTCCTCGTACATCAACCTGCCTGCAGGCTTCCTGCACATACGTGCCAAGTGACCGCTGATGTTTCAATTTCTGCAGGTATATTGCTGATACCTGCAAGCTCTGGCTGTGTGTTTGCCTCCACACCTCCAACATGAGCCGTTGTTGGAAACAAAAGGCCCATTACCAGCCGATCGTCTCTGACTGTCTGTGTAACTGTTTTTAAGCACACATTAACTCGTGTTGATGGCCCCATTACTGGCCGCATTGTCCCTTGTGATGGCATGAATCGTCGTTCAGCTAGCCATTGTCTCCGTTGAATTCCACCTTTGGATTCGACTGCATGCTTGGGCATGTCCGATTGCCCTTGCCTGCCTGGGGAACTGTGTGCCGCGTTAACAATGTTGACCCCCTGTCCATTTGCTACATTTAAACCAAGATTTTTGTCAAATATCATTCTGGTCTCTTCCTCCCCTGAGATAAATGTCTGGGCCATCAAAGCCGCTGTTTCCAGGGTCAAGTCTTTGGTCTCAATCAGTTTCCTGAAACCCCAGCGTGCCCGATGCCCTCAATAAAAAAGTCTCGCAGCATCTCCGCTCTGCATGCATCTTGGAACTTACATAGGCTCGCCAGTCGCCGGAGGTCTGCCACGAAGTCTGGAACGCTTTGCTCTTCTCGCCGCCGGTGCGTGTAAAACTGGTGTCTTGCCATGTGCATGCTGCTCGCCGGTTTAAAGTGTTCCCCGATCAACTTACTGAGCTCTTCAAAAGTCTTGTCCGCCGGCTTCTCTGGCGCTAGAAGGTCCTACATCAGGGAGTACGTCCTGGATCCACAAACCGTCAGGAGATGAGCCCTGCGTTTGTCGGCCGAATCCTGTCCCAGCCATTCCTTAGTGACGAAACTTTGGTGTAGGCTCTCGATAAAATCGTCCCAATCATCACCAACACAGTACCTCTCGTCTGTGCTGCTAGTGGCCATGCTTACGTGGTTTAAATCCCAGTTTCTCATCACCAATGATATGTCCTTACTATACAGTACAAATGCACACGAGGTCCATACTTGAGAGAAGGTCACTCTGTGACCAGCAAGTTTTATTCCAGCACTGAAGTGATGAAGGTGGGTGTAGCTTCCCCTTTTATGCCTGAAAGACCAGGTTAGGAGTGTCTCCCACAAGTTCACCACCTCATGGTCAATGTTCTCACAGTGTACAACTAATCAGTTTATACATGGGTTACAATGACAGTTAAATACATGACATTTCCTACATTACAGTTATAAACTCCCGAATCCGGCAATCTTGGGACCGAGGCCGAGTCAGTTTTTATGTTTTTCTGGACTTCGGAATGTGTTTCTGATATCTGAAGTCCGGAAACGCCCAAGCCCAAGTTCGGGTATTTCCAGATTTCGGAACGCCAGAACCGCGTCCCGAATCCGGAAATGCCTGGGTCCAGGTTGCGATATTTCCGTTTTTTGGACATCATTTTGTAGTTATTCTCCTCGCAGGCCTTGTAGTCCTCGCTTCTTTGCAATGCATGGTAAGTCTCCCTCTTGTTTTTGCAACTGTACTTAATGTGAGCTTCCCGGCCTGTATCTTTTGCTACCATCTTCAAATTTGAAAAGGAATGTACAGTACTCAAAGCATGAAATATAATAAAGGTTTGTATTTACAAAACAGTTAAGTTATGAAATATAAAACAGTAAATGAAGGCTTTTATTTGTTAAACAGAGTAAAAATAAACAGGTACAGTTACAATTGGCTGGAGGTTGTGCTAGAGGTAGAGGACTCAGCTATGATGTCTGGGGCTGATGATGGGCCAGCAATAGGATTATCAAATGTGGAATTTACTGGGGTAGCTCCATGCTGTAGATCTTGGACCTTCTGTTGTGACATCTTTTGAAAGATATTTAATATTGTTGTTTGTTTAAATAATTTGGGTTTTTCTTTCACTAATTTGTCCCGAATTCTGTAGGCCTGCAGTATTTCTTCTTCACTTATGAAGCTTCGTTGCTCTAAGGCGTGAATTAATTCTTGACAAAGATTGATTGCTTTGTCAATCTGCACTTTTTCAACTTGATCATCGGCATCATCATCTTCATCCTCACTGCTTTCATCCTTTTCTTCTGGATACAAAATCTTCTGCATGATTTCTTCATCTGTCACTGCATGCACGATGGGAGCATCGTTGTCTATGTCCATGATTTCTGCAACATCGTCCTCATTCAATTCCTGCGCAGCTTTGCACGTTAGCCCTCTTGCAAAATCTAAAAGTTGAGCAATCATTGCTTTCTCCCTGGACACACGAAAGTCTTGAAAGTCTTGAGGAGCATCATCGTCAGCAAACATAGTTGATGGCCAGATGTTATGCCAAGCTTTGACCAAGGTGTTTGCAGTTACCAAGCTCCATACATCTGCAGCTGCCCATATGGCGTCCTTGATAGAGAAAACTTTTGATAATGCTTTTATTCCCATGCCTGTGTTCACAGCATTAAGCCAGCACCTCAAACTAGTTTTTGTGGAGACACTTCATCGATCTCAAAATTCCTTGGTCCATTGGCTATATCAGTGATGTAACATTTGGAGGTAAGTAGATTCCACGGACATTATCCTTACCAAAAGCTCAGCATCGGGATGTACTGAGCAATTGTCTAGCAGCAAGTATATTTAGCAATTTTCCTCAAGGCCAGGTTCCGTGCAATGAGCACGTGCCTGAGGGACAAAATTCTTCTCAAAACAGTTCAGAAAGATTACCCTGGTTACCCATGCTTTCCTATTGGCATAATAATGCACTGGCAATACTCTTAAACCCTTGAAACATCTTGGACGCTGGCTTCTCCCAATGACCATAAGTGTACACTTATATGTCCCAGCGCATTTGCAGCAGCAAGAACAGTCAACCTATCCTTGGAGTCTTTTACACCTGCTGGTTGCGTTTCTTCTGCTGCTAATGTCTTTCATGGCACGTAATGCCAAAACAGTGCTGTCTTGTCAGCATTGTACATTTGCTTAGGTGAAAGGTTTTCATCAGTGTTATGTATGTATGCTTGGGGTTACTAGCCACCAGGAGGCGCCATTGTCGGAAGTCATTGGGCTGTACGCACTTGTGAGCGCCCAGATATAAAAGGCAAGCCATCATGTAATATAATCACTTTAGGCCCGAATAAAGCAGAGCCAGGTTTGTACCTGTGTTAGTTTACAGTATTCAGTCGATCGAGTTATTACATACATAACATTTGGCGACGAGGTAACTGAAGAACCTTCGCATGCAAAAATGAGCACAATTGGAATTCTGGAGAAACTCATGGAGGGAGAGGACTGGGCAGATTTTGTAGCTCGTCTGGACCAGTACTTCGTGGCCAACAAAATGGAGGAACCCACTGACTCAGTTAGACGCAGGGCGGTCTTCCTCACGGTTTGCGGTCCAAAAATCTATGGACTTCTAAAGAATCTTCTCTCACCTGCAAGTCCAATGGACAAGGACTATGAGGAATTGTGTGCTCTGGTACGTGACCATCTCAAACCAGAAGAAGGCATCATCACCTCACGATATCGATTCTGCAAGCACGCTCATTCTGAGGGCCAGGATATGTCGGAATTCGTTGCTGACCTAAGACATCTAGCTGGACCATGTAAGTTCGAAAACGCATTGGGAGACATGCTGCAGGATTTCTTTGTAATCGGCATCAACCATGAGGTGATCCTGCGTAAGCTACTGGCGGCGGAGACGTTGGATTAAAACTTAAAGCAGATATCATCGGAAAATCGGAACTCGGCAAATACTGTAAACAAGATTGTATCATTATTTGGCAGAGCTGCGTATGGCAGGGCCTACTCGACTGCATATGCGAAACCTGTGGCTGCCCAAAGGGACTGAATCCCATTTCACCGTGTTGGCATTGTGGGGGCAATCATCGGCCTCATCAGTGTCAGTTTAAACAGTACATTTATAAATGCTGTTCGAGACTGGGGGATCTCCAGCGCATGTGTCCGCAACTGAGCAAGCGTGCTGCGACACACCACGTGGAGGATGATGACCAGTATAGCGCGGATCCAGATATGCAATCCGAGATACCAGAGGAGGAAGTGTATGGACTGTATTCGTTCCTAACAAAGAACCAACCGATAAGGATTAATGTGAAACTTAACGGCGGGCGGGTATCGATGGAATTGGACACGGGTGCAAGTCAATCAATAATGAGCCGGAGGACATTCGACAAGCTGTGGGACACTAAGGCTATGAGGCCTAAGCTGAGTCCAGTCAATGCCAAGCTGTGTACGTACGCTAAAGAATTCATAAAGGTGATTGGCAGTGCAGTAGTCAAGGTGTCGTATGATGGTGCGGGTCATGATTTACCGTTATGGATTGTTTCAGGCAATGGTCCAACGCTGTTCAGCAGGAATTGGCTAGAAAAAATCAAATGGAATTGGAACGAGATCAAAGCGTTGTTGTCGGAGGATGATGCTCCATGTGCTCAAGTGCTGAGCATGCGCCCCTTGCTTTTGAACCAGGCATCGGCAATTTCACGGGAGACAGGGTGCAGATCCACGTGGACTCAGATGCAAGAGCTGTCCACCATAAAGCTCGGGCGGTTCCGTACATGATGAGGGAGAAGGTCGAAATCGAACTGGACAGACTCCAGTGTGAAGGGGTCATATTGCCGGTCGAATTTAATTAATGGGCCAACCCCATTGTTCCTGTGTTGAAAAATGATGGCAATGTCAGGATTTGTGGAGACTACAAGGTTACGATCAACTGAGTTTCGAAACAGGATCAATACCCGTTACCAAAGGCTGATGACCTGCTTGCAACACTAGCCGGGGGGGAAGTCATTCACTAAACTGGATCTGACGTCGGCCTACATGACACAGGAGCTGGTCGAGATGTCGAAGATACTTACGCACATCAACACTCATAAAGGACTGTTTATCTACAACAGGTGTCCTTTCGGAATTCGCTCGGCTGCAGCCATATTTTAGAGGAACATGGAGAGTCTACTGAAGTCCATCCCTAGAACAGTCATGCTCCGAGATGACATCCTGGTCACAGGTCGTGACACCGCCGAACATCTGAACAACCTGGAAGAGGTTCTATATCATCTGGACAAAGTGGAACTCAGACTGAAACATTCGAAGTGCGTCTTCATGGCACTGGAAGTCGAATTCCTGGGAAGGAAAATTGCTGCTGATGGCATCAAGCCTACAGGCTCGAAAACCAAGGCCATCAAAAATGCACCCAAGCCTCAGAATGTGACGGAGCTGTGTTCGTTCCTTGGTCTACTCAACTACTTTGGTAATTTCCTACCTAGATTAAGCACTTTATTAGAGCCACTGCACATGCTGCTAAGAAAAGGCAACAACTGGGTTTGGGGTGCATCTCAAGACAGAGGTTTTGAGAAAGCTACGAATCTGCTTTGCTCTAACAAGCTGCTGGTACATTATGACCCGTGTAAGCATCTAGTATTGGCCTGTGATGCTTCGTCATATGGAGTCGGTTGCGTGCTCCAACAAGCTAATGAGTCGGGTAAACTACAACCTGTTGCGTATGCTTCTAAAAGTTTGTCAAAGGCAGGAAGAGCCTACAGCATGGTAGAAAAAGAAGCATTAGCCTGTGTGTATGGGGTTAAAAAGATGCATCAGTACCTGTTTGGTCTTCGGTTTGAACTGGAAACAGATCACAAGCCACTCATTTCATTGTTTTCGGAAAACAGGGTATTAATACCAATGCATCATCCCATATCCAGAGGTGGGTGCTGACAATATCTGCCTATGATTATGTCATTTGCCATAGACCTGGCACTGAGAATTGTGCCAATGCACTGAGCCATCTGCCGTTGCCCGGAGGTGGAGATGCCACAACCTGCAGACCTACTGTTAGTCATGGATGCTTTTGAAAGTGAAGGAACCCCTGTCACAGCTCAATAAGTTCAGACTTGGACCAGCCAAGACCCGATATTATCAGTTGTAAAATGTTGTGTCCTTAGTGGTGATTGGTCTGCCATACCCAAGCAAATGGGTGATGAGACCAAATCTTACAACCGTCGCAAAGATGACCTATCCATTCAGTCAGATTATTTACTGTGGGGTAATCGTGTTGTTATGCCTAAGAAAGGCAGAGAGAAATTTGTACATGACCTAAATAGCAGTCATCCAGGTATTGTCATGATGAAAGTCATTGCCAGGTCTCATGTATGGTGGCCTGGGAATTGAGTCCTATCTGGAATCCTGTGTGCATCAGTGCAACACTTGCATGCAGCTTAGTAAAGCACCAGCGGAATCACCTCTGAGTCTGTGG